>NW_024349801.1:15511866-15550443 GCF_902729225.1 Pteropus medius
ATATTACTCAGCCATAAGAAGAGATGAAATACTGGCCTTTGCGACAACATGGATGGATCTCGAGATAATCATGCTAAGCGAAATAAGCCAGACTGAAAAAGTTAAAAATCATATGATATCACTTATATGTGGAATATAAAGCAAAAAGCAACAAATGAACAAAACAAACAGAGACTCGGGGACATGGACAATGGACTAGTGGTTACCAGAGGGTAGGGGGTGGAGGAGGAGGGGAGAGGTAAATGGGGTAAAGGAGGTCAAATATATGGTAGCTGAAGGAAACTGGACTTTGGGTGGTAATCACACAATAGAATATATAGTTGTCAAACTACAATGTACACCTGAAAATTATATAATTGTATTAACCAATGTTACCTCAATAAACTTAATTAAATAAAAAGAAACACAATTGGGGTATAACAACAAAAATTTCTCAGTCATATTACATTTTGAACATTAAAAGATAAAAGGATAATGATTATTAATTTTTAATTCCACTTAGTGTCCTAATTATATCTTTCATATTTGAAAACCATAATGTCTATACCTGTATTTACTACAAAGATTTTTTTATCTGTAGCTTTCCAGTGGTAAGAACTGGTCAGCCACATTAAATACAATAGAAGGATCAATTAGGATGAGGCAAACCATAGGCTTCTGACTATTGACATGGATCAATTTCAACCAAGTCATGAGAGCAGATTCCACATTAATGAGTGACTAGAACTGGAAAAGTGGTGACAATTAACACACATTACCATTTGACCCTGAAGGAAGAAGGGAGGTGAGTTGTAGTGGCTTATGGTCACAGGCAAGTGATTGTAGCATCAGGAAAGGCTTGAATTGTGTCTGCAAGCCAAGGGGATGTTCCTTAGAAGCCATCTAAATCCAAATATGTAGAGAAAAAAAGAGCAGGAAAAAAAAAATCCATAAGGAAATCTAAAGAGGAAAATCAGGGTAGTTTAGAAGTATAATGAAAGAAATGTAAAAAGGCATTCTTATCCCTTGCATTGAGAACAGCAGAAAATCAGCTTGTGAAAATTAAATGAAGTCCAAAGTGAGAAATCACAAATGAAACACACACACATAAGCTTACATGTAATTAATCACAATCGCCTTACATATTCCTATTATTTTACATTTTTCAGTTGATCCTTATACTACCCCTTTGAAGTAGGCAGGGCAGAAATAATTAGTGTCCCTATAAATGCTGAGGAACTAAGCCTCAGAGGTGTTAGGGAATAGGTTTAAAGGACACAGAGGCAAGAGTAGAATAAAAGCTACAGCTCAGGGAAAACTTTGGGACCAGCGCCATTTCACTACACTATACCCTCAACCTGCGTGTCCCAATAGTGACATGCTGACACCAGAGAAAGTCACAGCTAGACTCTTGTCCTGCTCAGGCAAAGTAGGCAATGTTCTCTGCACAGTTTACAAAAGTCACTTTCATAATAAACAGTATTTCAGTGTTCTCTCTGGCCACATAAATGAATAAGGGGAGATAATGACACTCTCATTATTTTAGGAACATATTTGCATTTGTAATGATACGGCTCCTACCAGGCACCAAAACCACAGAGACAACTGTCTGAATTAATTATATTTGTTTGGCTGATTAAATAAAAATGCAAACATAAACTGCACATCAAACTACTTTAAGATTATTTAATCCCTCTCTTGAAAGGGAAATGGGCCTCTGAAGTTGTTCTTCTTTTAAACTCAAAAAATAGATCATTAAATCAAGCAGCTAAAACAGTTCTTTAAAAATTACCGTTCCCCCTCCCCCTCAAAAAGTTCTTGCATTTTCTCAAGTGTCTGAAATAAGCATATCAATCTACATAATATCAAGATTCATTTATTAATTTGCAGTTATTTCCTAGATTAGCCTGTTCAATTTTTATGAGCTAAGCCCCATGCCTCTATGGGAAGTCATGGCTTAAACAGTGTCCATTTAGCTGACAGCAACTTTGAAGTGGGGATAAGTGCAGCTAAAATCATCCCCCTGAAGTTCTCAGAGTGCACAATTAGCTTTGCAGATGTGCTCTGTCCACACCTACCCTTTAATGATCACTGAGTCCTTGTTAAATGAAGCAGTACCACTACTTTACTTCTTATGCACACCAGCTGCCAGCCCGCCTTCAGGTTTCTAACTTCTATAATGGAGTCCAAATGTGGCTGATACCTGTTCAATGCTTTGAACCCTTTTTGTAAGTTATGTCTCACTTAGTGAAGAATAATTCCGAGTGGGAGCAGTGGTCCAAAGCCTTGTCGTCTCTTTTATAATATCTTCCACTTCCTCACTCCATCCTACTTTATTCTATAGTACAAATCAAATTTGTCTCCTCTGTGGTTAAATCTTTTCAAAGGCTCTTGTCACTTACAGGATGAAATCCAAACTTCTCAACATAGATCCAGTTCATCTTCCAACTTTATCTGTTATTTTCTTCTCATATCTAGCATTACAACAATATCTACATTATCTATCTATCATCTATCTATCTATCTATCTGTCTATCTATCTATCTATCTATCAAATGTTATATTAAATTTCTATATCAGAGATATATTTCAATGCTGGTTCTTAAAATGTGTAATGGTCACTTTCTACTGGGCTTAAAACTATTAAACAGACTCTCTTCCAAGACTATGGTGGGTAGAGGAAGATGTGCAGTGATTCTGAATGTGTATGTATGTATGCATGTATGTGTGTATATGTTTTGGAGATATATTTGAATATTAATTGGCAAGAATTAAATTTTAAGTAACTTTTTTTTTGAGTAAAAAGGGAAGGCTCTAACTGGGTCCCGAAGGATGTATCATTTAACAAAGCAAAAATCACCAGTATCACCAGGAATATACCCTCTTCAGGCTAAAACAGATTTTAAGAGACTCTGCTGCAGAACTGCTTCTATGATAACAAGGGATAGGACGGGGTAGAAAACCAAGAAGTGCCAGTGCTACTATAATGAGTAGCAAGGTTGATAAAGCATTCGGAGGAGCTACTCGACTCACAGAAAACCATCGACATGTTAACAGAACGTGTGTCCCTAGGAGCAACATAGATGGTAGCCTAGTCATCATGTCTATATAATCCAAAGACATTTTTACCAAAAAAGTCAAGGAATGGAGGATCAAAAGGAGGGTAGTGATTCCAATAAAAAAGTCATGCTTTTTTGCCCAGTTTCCATAGCTGAGCCATTTTGCATGTGTAACCCAATGAAAAAGGGGCCACATATATGAGAAGGATCCTGCATCAAGAGTCCATCATAACAATTCCAGTATTCCTTCCTCAAAGGAATCTGCTACCATTTACCTTGGTAATAATTATACACTAGGGAAAGGGGAAAACCCTAACGTCAAGGATTGTTGAACATGGGGTCCAAAATGACACTGATATTTGGGTATCTGAAGAACTGCCATGTCTCAACAGTTTGATTTGGGCCTATGGAGTCCTGGCCAAGGTCTGGTTACAGTGGGTCTAGTGGGTCTATATACCCACTTGACAGGCATTTCTCTGGTTCTTGAGGGTATATTAGAATATGCAGGGTGGGGTGAGAGATAGCATAGTGGGGAAGGTCAAGTAGAAGTCTCTAAAACTTCCCCCTTCCCAGTCAGGATTGAAGATCTGAAATAATGTATTCTAGGGGCAGGAATAGAAATTAGAGCAACCCTCAAGAACCTAATAGAGGCAGGGGAGGTGGCTTCTATCATATTTCCATCCAATTCACCAGTCTGGCCACTTCAAATCTGTAAGAGATGATGACAGACTAACATAACTTGGTAGAGCAATAGTCAAAATTGCAACTGCCAGGCCAGGTGTCGTATATTTGCTAGAGTAGATCGACATGATTTCAGGTACATGGTTTATAGCTATTAATCTGGAAAATGTATTTTTTTTCATCTCTATTAATTTGATCCGTTGCAGTTCAAATTTACTTAGACTAAACAGTACACGTTTATATCTTGCGATGCATTAACTGTCTCAACCTTTTTTATAATGAAATCCAAAAGGACCAGGATTAGCTAGACAGCCTGTAAAAAAATACACTGAACCAATATATTGATCATGTCATGCTAATCGGACCAGAGAGCAAGAAATAGATAGCACATCAGAGGCTTTAGTAAGACATGTACTGTCTAGTAGCAAGGCATAATCCCTATCAACACTATGATGATTCAAGGTCCTACTACATTATTAAGAAAATTATTAAGAAGTGTCTAATGGTCTGGAGAATGTCCTGGACAGCCTCTTCAAAATTTTATTTATATATATATATATATATAATATCATCTTGCTTTTCTCATCATGAATTAAGAAAGCTCCTCAATGTTTAAAAGCCTCTTTAGGAACGGGAAAAAAAAAAGTCTCTTAAGTTCTGGAAGTAGCTTATTGAATACCTGGAAAACCCACTTCAAACCACATTCAAACCACATACTGGATGACAGAGAAGGCTAATAGATTTTAATTAGATCTAGAGCTGGAAAAAGTTCTTTATCAGGTCAAAGTTACGACTCTGCACCTTAGACTCTTTCTTCTGTCAGGCCTTATATTATTAAAGATATCAGTGGTGGCCTAAGATGCTACAAGGAGCTGAAACAGACCGATTGAAATAATCACTGTTCAGACTCCTAGGATTCTGGAGCAAATCCATGTCATCTGCAGTGCAAAAGTACCTACATTTTGAAAATCGGATCTAGGTATTCTACTGGGCTCTGATAGAGACAGAACTCCTGACCATAGGACACCAAGTTACCATAAAAGTAGAAGTGCCCATCACTAGCTGAGTACTGTTAGATCCACCAAATAATGTAGTCTGGCTGGTCCAGTAGCAAGTCATCATAAGATGGAAGCAGTATATCAGAGATCAAGTCCTAGCGGGACTGGAAGGCACAACTGAGCTATACATGCGGGGGGCTAGGCCCTCTCCTCCATGATACATCCTCCATTATTGCAACAGTTACCTCAATCCACACCTACGGCCATGTGGGATACGCCCCATGAACAACTGATGGATGCACACTTAGTATGTAGGTACAAGCCAAAAATGGATGACTGCTGCCGTATCGTCCCAGGGAAACCTAGCAAGAGAGTGGTGAGGGGAAGTCTTCCCTAGGGCTAGAAATTTGTCGGGGGGCACTGTTCGTTCATTTTGTGTGAATTGAGAAGTAGTCTGAGATTAGAATACATACAGACTCATAGGAAGTGGTGAATGACTTGGCATAGTGCTTACAGGCTTGGAAGGAAAAAAATTGAAAGGGAAAGGATGGGAGAATAAGTGCAGAGGGATGGATATGGACATATGCAAGTGAGCATGAAGTGAGAAATTATTATATGTTATTATCATCTACAAAGCATCCATTATAGAAGTGACATAGTTTACATTATGGTTTGCTGTTGGTGTTGTATAGTCATTCTATGGGTTTTGGACAAATGGATCCATGTTGTTGCACGTGGCAGTATTTCGTCTCTTCTTATGGCTGAGTAGTAGTCCATTGTATATTATGTACCACAGCTTCTTTATCCAATCATCTACCATGGACACTGGTTGTTTCCATGTCTTGACCACCATAAGTAATGCTACAATGAACACAGGGGTGCATATATCTTTATTAATGAATGTTTTCAACCTTCTCGGGTAGGTACACAGACGAGGGATCACTGGATCATATGGTAACTCTATTCTTAATTTTTTAAGGACCCTCCATATTGTTTTCCATAGTGGCTGTACCAATTTACATTCCCACCAGCAGTGTATGAGGGTTCCTTCTTCTCCACAACTCGAACACTTATTACTTTTCTTGCTGATAATAGCTTCTCATTCTAACAAATGTGAGGTGGTATCTGTGGTTTTGATTTGCATTTTCCTAATAGCTAATAAAATTAAGCATCTTTTCATATATCTGTTAGCCATTTGTATGTCTTCTTGGTAGAAATGTCTGTTCAGATTTTAATTGGATTGCTTGTTTTTTTGTTGTTGAGTTGTATGAGTTCTTTGCATATTTTGGATATTAGGTCCTTATCAAAGGCATTCTTTGCAAATATCTTCTCATTTTCAGTTGGTTACCTTTTTTGTCTTATTGATGGTTTTGCTGTGCAGAAAGTTTTTAGTTTGATATAGTTTTAAATTCCCTTCTTGATAACAACTATGTTCCTGTCATGTCTCATTCTGATGCTTGCTCTGTCTCTTCAAATTGTGTTATTTGCTGTTTGGTATGTCATGTAATTTTTTCATGATAGCTGGACATGATGTACCAGGTAAAAGAAACTGCTGTGAATAGCCCCTTAGTAACCCTGTAGTGAGGTGTGGGAGGAGGGACGTGGTCTATAATCCTACAATTAGGTCTGTTAGTGAGACTATGCCTCTGGATTTTGAACTTTGCAAATGTTTCTAAGTTTGTTTGTTTGTTTTTCTCTCCCTCTTAGAAGAAACAGATAGCTAGACAGAGCGGGCTGGAGTTGGATAATTACTTCCCCTCTGCCAGGTCAGTTAGGGTCTGATAATACCAAGGCTGGTTAGGCTCTGGTAAACTAGTTTTCCTCCAGCACATTTCAAAATGGTTCCTTTTCCTTCGGTTGCTGCTGGAAGCTCAAGGGGATTTTTCTCTGACATTTTCTGGGAGAATCTGGCAGGACTCCAAGAGGTAAAACTCACAGTAGAGGACTCTTATATGACTGGGTGCCCCAGCAGCTTTCACCTCTCAGACTTGTCTGAGCCTCCAGCAATTTGTCAATCGTAGTTCAGGTTTTCCTACCCAGACTCCGCTTCCTGCAGCAGTTCCCGCTCTTGAGCCTCTGCTCCAGTACGATGAGACTCCCTGTAGTTGCCTCTCTCCAATCTTAGGGTCGGTAGTTTGCCCTGTGTCCTCTCTATGGATCCAAAAAGAGTTGTCGGGTTTTCAGTCTATTCAGTTTTTACTTGTTAGGACCAGGTGGTGACATCCAAGGTCTTCCCGTGCAGAAATGAAGTCTCTCTTATATTGTGAATGGGGCAACAATTCATTTTGACACATATTTTGGGCATGAGTTTACCTTTCCTGCTTTAAGGGCCTCAGCCAGTGCCACTAACTGATGTCTGCGTAGAGGATCTGATCCAGGGATGCAGACTCCCACACATCATCGTGTCAGACCTAGGTATCCACTTTACAGAAAAGGAGGCAAGAGAGCAAGCGTATGACTATGAGATCCACTGGCCATTTCTCATACTCCATAGGCTGAAGTTGCTGAACCGATAGTCATGAAATGGTCTATGAAAGGCTCAGCTCAAAAGTCAGCTCAGTGGTGACACTATTATAGGATTTTCCAGGTTTCAGAGTATACTTTAAATCTATGACCTTAATCAGTTATCAATTATCGGCATGCTCCCTCCCCAGTAGCAAGAATGCACAAATCTGGGGACTGTGATGTAAAAGCAGGAGTGGCCCCATTTACTATCAATTTCCAGTGGCCCTCTTGGGAATTTGCATGTCTCATCTCCACAACCCTGGGCTCAGTAGTTTTAGATATTCTTATTCTCAAAATGAGAATGTTTCTGCCATAAGAGTCTTGATGGACTACAAGCTATCTGGACACTTCGGGGTCCTTCTGTCAAGGAACCAGCAGGAGTAACTGACCCTGAGCATTGGGAGGAAGTAGGGACTGCTGTTACACAATGAGAACAGGGAGTAATGTGTTTACACCCAGCTCCCTCCCTTAACAAAGTATGATGGTAAGTAGACAAGTGCAGCAAAACCAGTCAGAGAAGGGCACAGACCCTTCAGCTTAACAGTACGTGATCTACCAGGACTTATGGAGGTAATAGCTGAGGGTAAGAGAAATATAAAATAGATTATGGAGGAGAAAGACAAAAAACACTTGTGGTCTTGTGATGAGCCAAAGCAGGACAGCAGTTCACCTAGTCACTCTTTTTTTCTAAACTTCCCAGGGAAGAGTGGACCATCACAATCCTAAATGAGTTCCTCCCAGAACTAGATTCTCTCAGAGTGGATCTTAGTGGCACAAGGGTGAACCCTGGTGCACCTCCTAGTCCTTCCTTCAGGTAGAAGGATGCGTCATCCCCATTTCTGAAGGTGCTGTTGGCAGGCAGTCCTCAGGCTGGCCCCTTTTGTGCATTATCTCCACTGAAGTGAGTTCATGTTCACATCCTCTCCTAGAACAGCCCATATCCAATGACCGATCCAATAGGGGTGGACAAACATGATTCTCATGCCCCAACTTGGGATAGCATTGAATAGTCATCTAAATTTCAATGCTTCTCATGGATTGTCTGAAACTTCCAGTGAGACTGTATCACAGCATAAAGTCTACTTTTGCATAACCCTACGTCTTTTCCTTCCCCTCCATAGATTTTGATCCTAAGAGCACTTCCTCATTAACTTCCTATATGGCAATCTCTGCCTTAGGGTTTTTTTTTTTTTCTGGGGAACCCAATCCATGACAGTCTCCTGATTGTTCTTCTTGCCACCTTACCCTTTCCTTGGCCCTGATGCATGGTATTAACTGTGGCAATAGTATATTATTGCTTAAAAATAAGTTATGTTGATTATTAAATACTTAAAATTTACTCAAAACTTTCTGATTCATTTTAAATGTGTCTTAGCTCCTTACAGGGTTCAGAAGCAATGGTCTCTTTTTAGGCTCTCTGACCTCATATCACATCCATCCACTGACTTGGTCACTAAACATATGTGACATACACTGATCTCCTTCCAGTTCCAATGACAGGCTACACTCTTTTTTCACTGTAGTAACTTTTCACACTTTCATTCTTTGCTTGTAGTGATATTACTTCATGTCCAGCTTGATCTCACCATTTACGTGCCAGTTCAAATTTTGTTTCCATCACAGTCAACCCATCTAAACTAGATGTCCTGGAAATTCTATGTTAGTCCCCTATTTCTTTCATTCACAGCAAATTTCATAGTCTGTAAGTATTTCTTCTTGTTTATTTATTATCATCTGTTTCTCACACCATACTGTAAGCTCCATGACACAGCAGAAATTATATTTGAAGTGACTGTACGTATATTCACATGGAATCTCAGCATGTGGTTCTTTTTAAAAAAGTATTAGAAATTCGTGTGTAAGATTGGCATAGGATATAGTTTTATCCATCCCTGCTCTCAGCAGGATTTTTCTTTGCCCGTATAGCCTTTCTTAACTAATTCCTATCAAATGGCCATGAAAATGTGGCCCGTATTAGGATCTGGGTTAATCCTTTGTATAAACCATGTGAGTGGACACATCCTCTCCACTTATATTGTCATTATTACAATTGCCAACACCATACCATACCATGCATGTTTTCTATGCACACGACAAATGGGATCTGAGGATATGGCTCTCTAGTTGCGACAAGTCCATCAGGACTGAAATATTATCTTTGGGTTGATAATATGATTGCTCTAGACCTAGAAGGCTACCACTCAGTGCATAGTCTATTTGCTAATACAAATGGCTGCTGGTCATTGCAACATTATTTGACATTGAAGTACAGAAGACATAGATGGTGAGTTAATATTGTCAAGGAACATAGGGTTAAAAAAGAAAATGCATATTTTTTCTGTTTCTGTGTTTCTACAACACCTCTCCACAAACATCTCTCAAACATTTTCAGATAAAAACCTAAGTTACATCCTGATAATAAACACTTTCTAGGACAAAGAGTAGAACAGTAGCATCCTCTTAGGTTTATAAAGCTAGAACCAATTGTGTGTGTGTGTTGTGCACACACTAAGTACTTGAAATAAACCTTACAGTCTGTTTTGGCATACCACCATGGGGCATAGAATAGGATCAAGAAATGGTGCAGAACCCTGGGCTTGAGATGAGATGGGCAGATTAAATCTGAACAACTAGAACAGGTGTTCCCACTGATGCATAACTGATGGAAGAGACAGAAGAGGAAATAAAAAAAAAGTGTAATAAGAACTCTTGTGCAATTAGAACACAAAAAAAAGTTTCTATAATTAAAAAAATTGAGTAGAATTTAAGCTCTACGATAGATGTGTAAATGTTCTAAGGACAAAGGGCAGGCTGTCACATTATGTTTATAAGCCAAGTTCTCGACACATTACCTGACACGTAGGAAATGCTCAATAAATGAACTGAACAAAAATGATTTCTGGAGTAGGACAAGCAAGTAAGCAGTCCTCAACCCAGAGAGGTGCTGAATAGGACCTATTTCTATTGCACCTGAAAAGAATCAGGCATATGGCTTTGAACAGCTTACTTTACAATGACTCCTTCTTTTATAAGATACTTGGCCTTTTGTGAGTGGAGCTACAGCTGTCTCTGAAAATGGCAACATCTGATCCTAAGGCCTAGAATATAAAGCTCTTGAAAATGTCATTCATTTAAGGTTGCCTGCTGATGCTAAGAGCTTGGAAAAAAATTAGTGGGCCGATCTAGTGAAGAAAAAAAACAACAACAGCCAAACAACTATTTTTATGAATACGAAGAATAAGAATGCATGCTTTACGGCTGAGACCTTTTTCTTGGTAGATTGTGAAATAGGTTTATATGTGGTCAGCTGAAGAACAATAGAAATGATAGAACTGTATATTTCTTTCTAAAAAAAATGTGACCGGGGAATGCATGATAGATGACTGTTGTATGGCTCTAACAAATTATAGGAGTAGAAAAATTAAAGGTTTCATTAGAGGTGACTTCATGGACATATGATTAGGGTGACAGTCCCTTATCAGACAATCTAGGTTCAAATCCCCAAACCATTCCTTTTTAATTATGTGATTTCATCTGTAAAACAGAGATTACAATGGCACCTACCTAGCTGAGTTGCTTGGTGAATTAATAATGTATATAAAGCCTAGGTATATAGTAAATAATAAATATCCCCACTAAGTAAAAATTTGTTTTGCTAATTGGTACCTTGAAGCCCATTAATTAGGACATTTATGAAGCATGTCATATGCTTCAGGTATTGTGTGCCTGAGGGGAAAAAAAATCAGAGTTTGGTCTGTGCTTTGGTTATAGTGATAGAGTTTTGGAGTCAAGCATGATTACAAAGACTTATGTCACAGATATTTGCTCTAAATGAAAGAAAGGGCAAATAGTAAGGGAGATTCAACGGTAACCGTTTAATCCTGCCTAGATTGCTCAGAAAGAACTTTCTGGGGCAAAAGGAATATGATCTGTGGCTTGACGTATGAGTAGGAGTTTGCTCCATTATAATGATGGGGAGGAAATTCTGGCCATGGAGAAAAGCATGGGTTCGAGAATGTATGGCATTTTATGGCAACTGTAAGTAACAGGGCAGGGAGGTTGAGTGGTGTAAGTGAGGATGGGCCAGAGAGGGCTGCAGAATCTTCTACATTAGGTCCCTACAATCTGAGGTCCTTATTCTTTATTCTATAGGGAGACTACAGAGAGATCTTTTTTTTTTTTTTGGTAGGGGGACATATTTTATTTATTTTTATTTTTTAACTTTTCATACTGAAATGATCTCAGACTTCCAAAAAAGTTGCAGAATTAGTACAAAGATTTTCTAGATATCATTTGCCTGTTTTCCCCAAATGTTAACATTTTGTATGCCCATAGCCAAATATTAAGAAAGGAAATTAAGAGTGAACAACATTTGGAGTGTCTTGGTTTAGCATATTTTAGCTCTGTGACTCAACTAACATATTTGAGTCTCAGTGCCTTTATAACTTGGGAATAATAACTGCTTTGGATACGAGGCATAGAATTTAAATTATACATTCTTGGGAAACAAATATAATACATTTTCTGGAATAAGAAAGCTTGCAAACAATTGTTGAATAAGTGTTATGCTTTAAAGAAATGATTATTTCTGTGATTGATTAATTAGTTATAGTGAAGATGTCTCCTTAATGCCTTAATGGTAAATGTGCAAATAAACATGTCTGACTCACAGGAAGACAGAACTTGCTTCGTGTCAACATAAAAGTAGACAGGACTTTCTAAAAGAGATCTGGACCATCCAACCAGCTCACTGGGGATATTAGATTAAGGTTTCACAGGCATAATTCTTTTTGTAGGAACTGTTGGCTAATATTTTGTAAGTACAAATTCTAATTCATATTTTTTTTTATACAGAGAAGGTATGATAGGAACCTTCTGACATGGCTCCCCGTAATGCCCAACTCCTGACTTTCATTTTGTGTAATCCTTTCCCACCCCTCAAGTATTTGCTGGATCTGACAAGTGGTTTCAATCAAATAGAATAAGACAAAAGTAATGAGCTGGCTCTCCTGTGAATAGGTTAAAAAAGACAGTTCTGTTTTGCTAGAACTCTGGCTCTTCTTGCATATTTGTTCTGATGGAACAAGCTGCTATATTGTGAGCTGAACAATGAAGTGGCCCCCATGGTAAGGAACTGAAGAAGGCCTCTGATTAACAGATTGTAAAAAATTGAGACCCTCAGACCAACAATCCACAAAGGCACTACTCCTGTCAATGGCCACTTGGTTGGCTTGGGAGATCCTTTCCCAGTTGAGCCTTCAGCTGAAACATGGATTACATCACTATGCAAGACTGACTGACACAAAGGACTGGGCCAAACTGTGCCTGGATTTCTGACCCACAGAAACTCTGATAAAATAAACGGCATTTTAGGTCACTTAATCCTGAGGCAATTTGTTATAAAGCAATAGATATCTAATAAGTGGTAAACCAGCTATATAAAGTTCTTGTGATTACACAGCTGCTATATTAATGGAGGGGGACCGTATGAGAATGTAGAAAAGCTTTCCAGGCAGAGAGACCAGTACAGGTATTTATGACTACCGATGAGGAAACTGATCCTCAGAAAGAAAAAGTGATTTGAACAGAGCAGAGTGGGGTAAAACTGGCATTTAAATGCAGATTTAATAACTTTATATTCTCTTCTTTCTCTAGTAATTACATAGAAGAAATAAATTAACAATAATAAATTCATAAACAGACACACCCAAAGCTGGTATAAGGAATTGTTTAAAGAGCAAATTCAAAATTACGTACCTGGAAAGGAAAAGTGAAGGAAACTCAAGGCAAAACATGATGTCGAATAGAAGAAAGAGAAGAAGGAAAAACCAAATATAGAAAGTGAGAAGGGATGAGTAACTTCAGTTGGGGTGAAGTCAGAAGTAGTGCTAGACCTTCTCACAGGGGTCTAGCACATTTTTATCCCTGTACAGAAAAGTTTCATGTGCATGTGTGAGTTCATGTACTGCGAGAGAGAGAGAGAGAGAGAGAACAAGAATCTTCCTTTCCTTTTCTTCCCCCTCTTTTCTTTTTCTTTTTCTTTTTACAGGTCTTGTGATGGTGAATTTTTTGTGTGTGTCAGTTTGACTGGACTAAGGGACAGCCAGATAACTGGTAAAACATTATTTTAGGGTACGTGTTGTGAGGGTGTTTCTGGAAGAGATTCGCATTTGATTCAGGAGACTAAGTAACAATATCCACCTTCATCAGTGTGGCTGGTCCCAAATGGATCACAAAGGGCAAATTCTTTCTCTCCTATTGAGCTCAGAAGACCATGTTCTCCTATTCTCAGATGATGAGGCTCCTGGTTTTCAGGTCTCAGGGCTTGGTTTCCAGGTCTTTGGACTCAGACTGAACTATACCACCAGCTTTCCTGGTTCTCCGGCTTGCATATGGTAGATTGTGGGGCTCTATAACAGTACATATATATACATAGAGAGAGAATGTCTATTTTCCAGGAAATATCTCCTACTGGTTTTGTTTCTCTGGAGAACCTAGACCAATACAGGTATTGTTTACATAATGCTCATGTTGTCTGTGGCCTCATAACACCTACAACCGAGGATAAGAGACGAAGTGATATACACTGACATTAAAGTTTGGTAACTTTGAAAGGCTATTATGCTTCTAGCCATTAGAATCTTAGTCTAATTGGCAACTTGCATGCAGGACTAGTCACTAAAACCAGAAAACAGAACTCACAGTGCGAGGCCGAGGAGGAGGGAGCAGAGAACTTCCCTGTCTCTTCTCCCCGCAAAGGGGCTCCAAACGGCAGTCGTCAGTGACTGATCTGCCTCTGGATCAAATTCTTTGATGATTTCTCAAAACCAAAAGATTTAATTTAATTTGTTTGTATAGTGAAATACTTTCCAGGATGTCCTGACCTCTTTGGCAAACTACAGAGATTCTGACATTTTGAAGATGAGCTTCATTTTCCACTTGGCACAATATGATTTAGGGAGTAGTTATTTAGTATTATCCAAGCTGCCTAGAATCTGAAAGTTTGTGTGGGATCACATGTTCCCTCCCAGCCTGTGTTCTTGCAGACACATACCCGTCTTTATCCCACTTGCTCAGCTGGAACCACTTAAAAAAAAAAAAGGAACATAGCATATTCTATTATCACGGACCATGGCACACTATTTTCTGGGAGAATGCCTGAGATACCTGGAGTCTGAGCTTGATATGTTCCCCATTTGAGCCTTGCATTTAATAGACAGGCTATTTGTCCTTTTGAAGAGAGAGGACAGTTCCTTTTCCTAATCCATATTTGTAACTTTTGCTTTATCTCTTTAGGGGAGAAATTTTTTTCTCTTTCCATCTGTTCTATCAACCAATCACCAAAGACATTTGGGATGACTGACTTGCCCTGAGATGAAAGCTATGAACCAATTCAAAATTAATCCAGAAATTCTCACCTTATAAGAGGAGTGTCCATAGTGGGGTTTTACTTTTTTTTCTTTTTTTTTTTTTTCAAGATACATTTGGGACTCAGATGCCCAAATTTCCAGATGCCCTTTTACAACCTGAAGTTGCAACATGAAACATTTGCGTTTATAACAAATACCTTTTTCTTGAAGATAAAGTGATCTTTTTTTCTAGGGAATTGTTTTCATCCACCTTTGTTTGCTCAGGAAGGGTCCAGATTTCCAAAGTCCACCAGAGACTGTGGTAATAGAAATTCAATATTTCTAAATTCATTTTGAAAATTAATGGATCTGAAGAACTAGATACTTTAAACAGAATTTGATTTATTTGATAGTTGTTCCTAGTATTTGAATAAAGTTTCAAAACACTTTTAAAATTATTGAATTAGCACATTAGGTGAGCTGATTCTTTTCAGCAGCTTTTAAATAACAATAAAAGAAAATCTTAATATCTTATGGTCTGAGGCTTTGAAAAATGCTTACATTTTATTATTGTATTATCCACTCTCCTTTACATTTATGAATATTCTAGGAGAAAGAGGGCAGAAGTTGGACTTTAAAAAAACTGATCTCTATTTACATTCAATTTGAATAAGCTTCTATTTAAACAAAGAAAGTAGGTTTCCAATTTTAAAACACTAATGAATAAGAAAAATGAAGATAATGCTATGTTTATTCTATTTGGTGCTAATGTGGAATGCTATTGGAGGTGTTTCTTTGTCATTTTAATTCCAAGAGGCTTTTTTTTTTAAAACGGTCTCTGCCACCTGTATTCTGTTTGTGATATAATCATTCAATGTCTACAAACAAGTGATAACATTATTATGCATTTCTGTCCCCTTTCATTCTGTACAAGAGTGACAAATATCTCTTTTATTAGATCCAATAGCTCAGGCTGGGCACCAGTGGGCTCATTACCATTCCATTAATAAGCGGAGGCCTCCTGAGAGTCCACCTTTTTCCAGCCCCTGTCTTTTATATTTCCCACTGGATTTTCCAACAAAAGCCTTGCTGTTTGGTATCACTTTCATTTTACCATTCTCTTTTAAAAAGAAACAATGGAAACAAAGTTCTGAGATTAGACTGGTGATACTGAAATGATTCTGACAGCCAGCAACAAAGCTGCCAACCTCAAACGGGATGCTTACATTATTTATGAACATTAAATGTCACCAATTTCCCCTCCATCAGATAATTTTAGGAGACAGACACGTTTCCGTCGGGAGAGAGGGGGTATTGAACATGTGCAGCCTCCTCTCCCCATCCCCTTCCCACATCAGCCTTTCCATATATCTCCCGGGCTCTGTGTCAAATTCTCCTCCCTGGGAAGAAAACAGGTGCACCTGATCATGTTTCAAGTTTCACTACAAATCTCAGATAAGTCGCTTGATAGGGATGTCAAATGTGTTCTAAATCAAATGAGACCCTCTGCGATGTAAAATCATTAGAAAGTCAACTGAATTTTTAAAAATTCCGTTTCCCATGCCCCCTTTAGAAGTCAATTATCAGAGGGAAATTAGCAGGAGTTGAGATGAAAGGACAATATCCCTCTGGCTCCTGGATCTATTTATTGCTTTGGTGGCTGGAAAGGAGGGACTTGAATAATGAGGGGAATAAACACAATTCATGTCACTGGAAGTATCACCGTGAAAAGGAGATTGGATCCAGCTCAGCTATTCAAGACTATTTAACTAACATGTACCATGGAGTCTGAGTCTCTTCAAATCTCCAGTTGCTAAGTAGTGATGTAAAGATTCATTTCATATCAGGCTGGCTTTTATACTTTCATCCATCCAAGTTTAGCAGTGAGGCATGATTAAAAAACAAATGTCCTATAATAGGTGCCTTTGGGGGAACTTTTTGCATTTGGTGTTCTGTCCTTAGCATTTGAAAGGAACTCTAGAGTTCTTGTGGTTTGACCTTCTGAGTATATAGATCAGGTGTCTGAGGACCCAAAGGTTTTCTTAAGGTTGATGCTTTCACACTTCTGGAGAGCAGAAATGGGCCTATCAATAAAGTCTGTCTCTGGTTTCACACTCTTTCAATTCAACTAAAACTTAAAACAGCAACAGTTTACTCCTTCACTTCCTGCACAGGAAGAGAACCCTGTTTCTACCATCACTGAGAAGCATACACATGTTCCGAAGATATTCATCAAATGCAAGATGTCACAATAGGTCTAGCTTATAAAAATGAGCAGGTCACTAAAAGCTGACTTCTGGCAGAGGAGCTAGAGGAGCTTTAGTCAGCTAGAAAAGAATTGGGGTAGTGGTAGAGATAAAATTAGATTTGATATGGATGGTGCAAAACATATATTTATTATTGCTGTATCCCCGTTACTCTGCCCATCGGGTCATACAGAGTTCATTTCATTTCAGATTACCTGCTGGGCACTAGTTTTTATTTTCCCTTCTTAAATTTTGTGTTTTGTTTTGTATTAGTCAGGGTTCCCCAATAGGAGTAGATATATAAACACATATATATGAAATTGGCTCAAGTCATTATGAATGCTGAGAAGTCCCATGATCTCGTGTTTGCAAGCTAGACGCCCTAGACAACTGGTGGTGTAATTCCAGTCTGAGTGGGAAGGCATGAGAAGCAGGGGAGCTAACAGTGTAAACAGCAGTCCAAGGGCAGGAGACCCACGTCCCAGCTCCAGCAGGCAGGCAAGAAATATACAAATCCTCCATTCCTCTGTTTTTTGTTCTTTTCTGTCCTCAATGGATTGAATGATGACAATGCACATTAGGGAGGGCAATATACTTTACTGAGTCCACCAATTAAAATGCAATCTCATGCATCTTCACAGACACATGCAGAAATAATGTTTAATCTGGGTACCCTGTGGCCAGTCAAATTTACACATAGAATTAACCATCACAACTTTTTACCCTAATCCTAAAACCTCCTCTTTGTCCCAGGCTGCATCCCAGGAAGGCAGTCCTCACAGATCCTTCAGCTTATGTGACTGGAGAAATCATTGAAGGCCTTTTGAATTCTTCAGGGTAAGATATATACAAGAACAGCCATCAGCCTACATTGTGTAAGGGTTGTGACAACAATATTGTTATCATAGTCATCATTAATATAGCTAATGTTTACTGAGGAAAATGATCTAAGCACTTTAGAAAATAAATTATCTATAGCAAAAGGAAATCAAGAAAAATCACTAACACATGGAAATTAAACAAAACAGTCTTGAACAACAGTTGAGTCAAAAAATACATCAAAAGGAGAACTAGAAAATATCTTGAGGCGATATACCAAAACTTATGGGTTACAGCAAAAGCAGTACTAAGAAGGAAGTTTATAGTTACGAATGCCTATGTTAAAAAAGAAAGATCTCAAGTAAACGACCTAACTTTATACCCCAAGAAACTCAAAAAACATACTAAGACCAAAGTTAACAGAAGGAAGAAAATAATAAGATTAGAGCAGAAATAAATAAGAATATAAAAACAAGAGAAGTCAGAAAAACAAAGAACTGGTTGTTGGAAAAGATAAACGAAATCTACAAACCCTTAGCTAAGCTACCTTGCAAAAAGAAAGAAGATTCAAATAAATAAAATCAGAAATTACAGAGAAGACATTATAACTAATATCACAGAAATAAAAATATCATAATAGACTATTATGAATAATTAAAAACTGGGCAACTTAGAAGAAATGTATAAATTTCTAGAAACATACAACCTACCAATATTAATCAAGAAGAAACAGAAAACCTGAATAGACCAATAACAAATAAGGAGCTTTAATCAGTAATCGAAAACCTCCCAATGAGAAGGGCCCAGGACCAGATGGCTTCACAGATGAATCCTACCAAATGTTCAAAGAAGAATTAATACCAACCCATCTTAAGTTCTTCCCCAAAATAAATAACTAGTTTTATGAAGTCAGCATTACCCTGATACCAAGGTCAGACAAAGACACTACAAGAAAACTACAGGGCAGTATCCCTGATAAACACGGATGCAAAAATCCTTAACATAATACAGCAAAACAAATTCAATAGCGCTTTAAAAAGATCGTACACCATAATTAAGTGAGATTTATCACTGGGATGCAAGGATGGTTAAATATACAAATTAATCAATGCGATGATATACCATATTAACAGAATAAAGGATAAAAATTACATGATCATTTCACTAAATGCAGAAAACTTAACCACAGTCAACACTCTTTCATGATAAAAACTTTCAACAAATCAGGTGTGGGAGGAACTTACTTCAACACAATAAAGACTATATGTGAAAAGCCCACAGCTAACATCATACTTAACAATGAAAAATTGAATGCTTTATTCTAAGATCCAGAACAAGGCAAGGATGCCTTTTCTCATCTTCAAGTCATAGTACCTAAATGATCCCATTTAATCCTCATAAAACTCTTTGATGTAGGTAATTACTATTTTTATTTTTACAAATAAGTAAAGGAAACATAGGTAATTTAAATTTGTTTCTTTAGTGTGTGTGTGTATATATATATATATATATATATATATATATATATATATATCTATCTGGTACATAATAGAGTTAGATTTAATCTCAGGAAATTCTATCTCACACATACAACTTATCTTCTTATCATATGAGATAATATTTTTTCAAAAAGTCATGATGCTGGACATAGTAAGTACTCAATAATTGTTGATAATCAAAAGATCACTATGTGTGAGACTTTGTACAACTTTTCTTCCTATGGAGAAGCATTCCTATTAGGGAGCATTTTATCTCTGAAAGAGCCTGTCATTTATTATATCTACCTATCTATCTCTATAGATAGATAGATAGATAGATAGATAGATAGATAGATAGATAGATAGATAGATAGCAAAATGTATAACCACTGATAAATATATTTAACAGTGTGTGTATGTTAATTTAGTTGCATGCAATCAAACCTGTCTCAAATCTTAAGCTGTGACCTTATCAATTCTCATAAATTAAATACCATCAGGGCAGTCAGTGCTTATCTTGATTTAATCCCAGGGGTGAGGCAGGGGTAGCTGTGATGCTGATCTGATGTTTCAACAAATATAATTCTTTTACATGTTCAGGTGTGAACAACGCTAGCAGAAATATGTCTTGCTATAACAAGCCTCAGACTGTTTGAATTCTACATTCTTCAGCCCTCAGTAGCTTCCTCTACCTCTCACTTAATGTGGGTCAATGCCACTTACGTAATTACATTGCAATTGGCCTGTCCTCACTTCCTATTGTATCCCACATCTCTATAGCTGAGCAGAAATTGAAAATGATCGTACAAGGGCATTACAGATAACACAGCACTAAGCCTCAGAACTGGACTGATGGCCAATGCCTCATGGACCATGCACTGCTGAGGTTTCACTGTGAGCTGTGAAGAACCGAAAGACGCCTGATTCAGCTCATTTCTATTAATTAATTATAGGAGATGAATACCTTCTGTTTTCCCAAACTTAACTTTCATTTGGAAATTAATTAGAACATTTGCTTAAAATATTAATTTTTTTATATTTTTTAATGTCTCTGATATCTTAGGCTTACTGCACGCACATACTAGAGACAGAATAAGGGATGTAATTCAGGCCTACCCAATCAGGATACTGTGTACCTGGATAGGCAAATGTCCCAAAATGGCCAATGAGATAAGTTTGAGGGAATTCTGTTGAAGTGGAGGAGAAAGAAAATTTATTTTTCACTGGACCTACGTTATAAAGATGACGACTCTGGTGAGTACTTTGCCATCGCATTTGGGGGCCTGACTTGAGAGGAAAGCCAAAAGAGTGGAAAGGGCACACAAAAGATGGGTTCTAAATGGTTTGATTACCTCCTTTTCTTTTTTAATTAAACTGCATGAATTTAGGTTTTCTGTTCGTTTTAATTAGAAAAATACTGAGCCATATAATTGCCATCTCTATATTGTATTTAAGAAAACTGAGACCCAGAGATGCTCAGAAATATTTTAGTTCGCCTATCAACTATCTTAGTAATTGAGCAACAATTGAGAATAAAGTCATACTGACTTTTTACCCACCTTCGTCCTGCTAATATCTGTTGCCTATCTTTTATTTTTTTTATTTTTTTAGGCTTTGGAAATGATTCTTTGAGCTTCAAATAAGAGGGTATAAAACATATTCTTATTTCCCAGCCCAAGGTAGATGTCCCCCGCCCCACACACACACAGAGGCATGTACTCCTATTGTACCACTGTTAACCATTTTCTCCTTCTATCTGATACTCATTCAAATAAAAGAGCCAATCAGAAACAACTGTTTTGGTGAGCTTGAATGGCAGTAACCCCTTATGCAATATCATTTCTACTACTAATGGTAATCATATTTTAAGCACTTGCTATATTCCAGGCCTATGAAAAGTACTTCACATGTTTTCTCATTGAATCTTCACAATAATAGATGTGGAAGATTCTATTAATATCTATTATTAGTATTCTACTTTAAATTGATAAAATAAATCTCAGAGAAGCTAAACATTTTCTGAAAATCACAAGCTAGCAAGCAGTAGGCTGTGAATTTAATTCACCTCTGACTTTATAATAAAGAATCCATGCACATAATCATCCTTATACAAAGGGCTTTTTAAAAAAAAAACTTTCATTAACTTATTTACATTACATAAAACACATTAAAGTTAACTTATAGAGGAAAAAGTTATTAATAGCCTATTCTCATCTGGAATTATGTCCCATAATTCTGTAGGCATGGTTTTTCTTTTCCCCAACTCATTCTCTTCTTCTTATTCTCTTTAGGGCTAGGGAAGAGGAATTTCCCAGTGACAAAGATGCTTTCCTTCAGAATTCGCAATTCGTACTTTATTTATATTATCTGCATGAAGAGAGAACTTCTTTCACTCTGCAAATTAATAAGTAGTTTACTTCTGACCCATTGCAAACCATAATGAAACACATTACGTGTTAAATCCATATTCCTTGTTCTATTGACAAAGACATACCAGAAACAAGGGGAGAAAAAAAGGAGGTATGTAAGCAAGGTCTAGCATCATTATTTTGTTAATGCATATATTGAAGCAAGGGAGGTGAAATGATAATTATGACAATGACATCGATAATATAAATGATATCTAGAGCCATAAAACTCATGCAAAAAGTGGCTTAGATGAAACAAGGAAGTTAGCTTACTGCAGTCTTATGATCAATTGTATCCCTTTTCTTTTGTATGGTGATGAACCCATTGATTATTTCTACTAATATGTCTCTTTTCAGTTTCTTACCTTCCTTCAGTATATAAAAGAAGGCTGAATCCACAGCTAAGAATTTTCATCAAGATTCATGTCCAGCACTCTCATCTGTTATGGAAAAATCATATCAATTAGAACTCAATAGATGTGGATTTACCTCTGATTCAATTATTTTTTCATTATATTCCAAGCATTCCTAAAATCAGAAGACTATTACATTTCTTTATACAAAAACTACTATTATCTAAATTTTATGATGAGTAGAATAAAATGAAGGCAGAGGAAGAAACAGAGAAAGGTTGATTTCATTATTACCAACAAAATCTCTCTCTTTGATACTACTACCCTATTTTATTTTAGATCTTTAATGTGATATACTGGGTACAAATTAGTTTCATATTTTTTATTAAAATTTAATGCATTTTGAATGCCTATAGGTGTTAGCAGAGGACTTATATAGTAGGAACTCAATAAACGATTATAAAATGAATAGAGAATTTATATTTGTGTATAACTATTATAAGATTTATTTATGGTAAGAACATTAACTGAAATATTTATTCATATAGTTTGGAGAACTTAGTATGATAATAACACATGACAGAAAGAATTATTTAACTCTTTCGAAAATTAACTGTTCATTCATTTCCATTTATTTTATTAAGAGGCAGGGCAGAATTGGAGACTCAAAAAAGTTCAATTCTCTCATCATTAAACTAAGTTTATAAAAAAAATAATTCTAATAGTAACTAAACATGCATATTAGTAATAATTTAAACTGTTCTCCACATGTGATGTATTTTGTTAGATCATCATTGGCAATCTCTGAGCTGGGCACAGTGAACAAGGCGCTAGGAGGAGATTTGGTAGTTTGTGTACAATTCTATGAAAATTGTGGACATTAGATTTAGACTTAATCTTCTGCCTTCAGAGTCTATTATTTGATTCTTATAACTTCTAAATTCTGTTTATTTACAGATATGGTCAGGGAAATTCTGTTAATAAACTCTTAAAAATTTTATACAATGGAATACTATTCAACAAGGACATATAAAGTACTACTATAGCATATGAGTGAATACATCAAATAAAATATTGAACAAGAGAGACACAATGAGCATGTGCAGTATCTTTTCAATTATATAATATATAATAAGCAATAATCTATGGTATTAGAAGTCAGGTTACTTTTGGGCCTGGGGGGAATTAATTGGAGAGGGTATGAAACGGGACTTTCGGCGTTAGAATGGGGCTTTTGGTATACTGGGAATGGTTTCTTGACAGGTGTGCTGTTTACATAGATGTCTTTGTTTTATAAAGTGTCAGTTCATCTGGCTGTTCACTTAAGATTTGTAGGGTTTTTTGTATGTAGGCTATAATTCAATAAAATTTTATTAAGTAAGAAATATTAATGAAAACAAGATTGGTAACAGGAAAATAGTTTCTCATTTTCAAATATAGATTTTTGAAAAAAATAGATTATAGGAAAAAAAATAACAAATTCTTTGTTCCAACCTTAAGTTTTTGAGTCCTTAAAAAGAAATATAGAATACTTACTTGAACTAAACATTTTTTTTCTAACAAATGCAAGTGACATTTATTTGAAGAAGGCAAACCCCATATGTAAATGGAGTTTATTTACTAGACTTTTGATGCTAACAGGTAACATGTGTCATTCAAAAAGAAATATTTAATAGTTATTTTTTATCTATACTAATAACTAAAAACACGGAAAAGGGTGTTGATACATGATATCTGAGTCAAAATTAGTCTATTTTAATATTTTTAATTCTCTCAAGGTCCTCTAAATATAAAATTGTTATTTATTAATATCACTAAAATTCATAGTTATTTTAATTTTTATTTATCTTATGGCATTTAAATCTGAACATCGAGGTAAGAAACTAATGCTAAGTTATTAGGGTTCAGAGTAGTCACATGTGTTAAGAACTGCCTTAAAAATATACATGTTTTAAATAAAAAATATAAATATATATTCTTAACTAAAAATATGTATGTATATACACTTTCATAATTCATTTCATCTTATAACATGCTTTGGTTACATGATGCTTTATTTTTAGTCATTTTTGTTCTCTATAAGCTTGAAATTCCCAGGAATGTGAAAAAGGAGGTAGGTTACATTTAGCAGATCTTGAGGGGTACAGATTGATTCCTTGACCTATGGGCTGGATAGGTGTCTTGTTTCTCCCTCACCATTTGAAGGAGCTCCCAAAGTTGAACAATCAAGTGACTAGGATGAGAATTCCCGAAAAGAAAGATTTCTAATCTGACTAGGCAGTGCTTCTCAAAGTGAGTCCTGGGAAACGTTCATGCTGGAAGTTCACTGGGACTCTAAGGAGAGAAAAATGATTTCACACTAACAGTAAGTGTGGGAGGTACTGGGGTAAAACATCCAACTTCTCTTTCTTCAGGTAATTGATACCTATGGAAAATTACATTCAACATCTGTAGAATGCACATTATTTTCAAGTGTGACATAAAATGTTCACCACAGTGAGTTGGGCCATAAAGAATTCTCAATGAATTCTGAGTGTTCTTTTTTTGACAAAAATTTAATTACATTAGAAATAAAAATAATCACATGGGTCCTTACAAGTGGAAGAAGAAGGAGTAAAAGAGAGATGGTATCATGAGAAGGACTCGGTCCAACATAGATAGCCTAATAAAGTGTCTAGATTATGGAAGAGAGTCAAATAATTTTTTTAAAAAAGGAATTGATTGGTGTCTAAGATCTATGATTTTCATAATTTGGAAGTCAATTTCAGAGTTTATAGTGACATTGGACCATTTTTAAGCTTAACAAATTTGTTTATTGTAAAAACTAATGTAATCTATGTTATTCAGTTTTAAATAAATATAAACTCGCAAAGATTTTAAAAATCTGATTCTTTGCCTGAATTGAAGCGCTATTAAAATTAAACACATCGTCACACAGCACATTCAATCAAGAGAGTTTATATGTAAACCTAATGGCTATTAATTCCAAAGAATTTAAAATGATGGTATAAAAAAATAAGTGATATTTAAGAACATTGACAGGGTGGCAGGGTTACTTAAAGTTTGATTAAGAAGCATATTGATACATTCTATAGTCACATCATATAGCAGGATCATTTTCACCATTATTTGAGTAGGAACTATGGAAATAAGTGTTTTATTTTAGTCATACTTAAGATCTTGTTAGAAATGCAGCCTCTCCACCCCCACCCTAGACTTATTAACTTGAATTCGCATTTTCACAAGATTAAAATTTTCTATACTGTATCACATTTTGAGAAAATGCTGTCTAGATAAAGGCATAGTATAAGAGAGAAATGAATCAAACATGTAGGTGAGAATATATACATACTACAGAATCTTTTTTTTACTGTTCTCTCAATTCACTATGAATATATTCATTTAATATGCCATAGAGTAACATCCTAGAATAAGTCCTAGACTTTGATGTATTCATTTTATTTCTGGAAGTTTATCCTGATGAATTAGTAGAAATTTGAAAAAGGTAAAAAAATTTACACCTCACCGAAACATATAAAGACTTAAAATAAAAGAAATGTCTACCACATAGAATAAACATCAAATAATTGTGGGACATCCCTACAATAGATAAAAATTACCTAATATATGCAACCATGAAGATTGTAGTAATGAATAAAATATTTGTGGTATAAAAATAAATGATAAAAAGCAAACATATGCATGTATTATGATTGCAACAAATCAAAGGAACATAAAAACATAAGCATATCACAAAGGAACATTTCAAGACTTTATTGAAAGCAGAGTTTATTCCTCTGCCAGTAGAATACTAAGCCATTTTAAATTTTGCTCTAGTTTATATAATTTTCCTGTTTTCACTAATCAGATATATTAATGTTAAAAGAAAAAATAAAATTAATCTTGGAAAAATTGCTTGTCTGAAATGAAGAAATCAAAGGCTAAAATTGGGATTTCTTTTGCTGAATATGAATAAACATAGAATATGAATAAATATAGGGCAGAAGAGAAAATTTTGAGTTGTCCTAAATTCTGTGTCTTACTGAAAATAGGACAATGGAATAAGAATTCTGACTTGCCCTAAATTTCATCTCTTTCTGCTAAGTCAGCTCTAATAAGACAGAAGGTCTCATTTTTGACATATATTTCTGATTGGTACTCATAACAGGATTATTGCCCACCAATGTATAATTGCAATTAGCTCTTGGAAAGTTATTTTTCCCTCTAAAACTGTAAGTATGTAGAGTGTTATCTCTGTGTATAGCAAAGAAAAGTAGGTGGAAGGGAAGGAATATCCACAGAGACAAATGTCCACAGATATTTGTGACCCAGCTTTATCTCGGGTTAGTGTAAAACAAAGAAATAACTCTATGTCCTACATTTTTTTAATGAAAGAACTTGCTTTCTAAACTTCTTTGAACAAATTTAATCTGTGCCCTCCATTTTTTCATTTACTAATAAGATAAAAATTTTAATTGAAATAAAATAAAAATTTGTGTCAAATGTCAACAGATTTTATCATGTAGTAGTCATTGATTAAAAAAATAGCAAATAAGATCAACTTATAAAATCATGACAAGCTCATTTAAACATTTTTAATCTAAATGATATCTTAATTCTGCATAATTTGAAAAGGATATTCACATAAGATTGAACAAGTTTGATATGGATAACTGGAAAATTTGGAACACCAAATCAGAATAATTTTACTAAACACACACTGAGAAGTTCATTTTGGCAAAGAAATATAATACTACTCTGACCATTTTCTGGAAGCTAAAATCTTAGTTCATTAAAAACGAAAAAGATGGGAAGAAACTCAAAATCCACATTACCAACATATTTACCATGTGTCTCTTACTACACTTCTAACAATAGTGCATGTGTAATCTCACGCGGGCCATACCATGACTTTTTGAGGTAGGTGCTCATTTTGCAAAAGTTAGAACAGAGACTTGGAAAAATAAACATAGTAAGTGGCAAAGTGTGTCACAGTCCTCAAATCTATTGTGTATAATAAAGAGTCTAAAATAATTATGGCTAAATGTATGTATTAATTTTTATTCTGTTTAAAAAGTTGGCCACTTAGATGTGATAGTATCTATGTTTGGGAAGTGGCTTTGGTATGAGAACTAAGCTAAAGAAATAAATTTCTAAGTATTTACCCTTTGGGGCAACTAATTCTATTTTCTCAAGTAATATCAGATAAAACATCTTACTCTTTCAACTGGTCACTAGAAAAAAATCAATATTAACATAGCTTCGAATACACTCTTTACACATGCCAAAATAATATAACATAAAAAAAAAATGCATTTTTTCTTTTTACAGTTGATATACATTGATTCCTAAAATTAGAAGAGTTCTTATAACACATTTTATTTCTCAGTAATGCTTATTTAATGCATTAAGAAAGAACATGTTAAATCCTCCATCCTAAGTAGAAATATACTCTTATTGGCTACAGTACTCTGAGAAGTTGTAGGTGTCTCCCTACCGGACTATAAGATCTCTGTGAGAGGGACCATTCATCATCATCACATTTTCACATAACACAGTGCTTGATTACTAGGCTCTTAAATGAACTTGAATGAGTAAACAACTTGGTGTTCATGATGAAGTTACTCCTTGCAGTACACAGTATGGAGTAAATAAGTGCTAAGAATTGTAAAGTTCCTTCTTACATAAAACCAATGTCTCCCTGTGCTGCTAATCACTGGGTTTATTTCTGAACATTGAAATCAACTGCAAGTTTGCATCATGCCAGCTTAGACAACAAGAACACCAGCTAGTTGTATTAATTAGTATCAGTGACAAGTTATCATAAAATAAATGGCAGATTTAATAGAGGTGGCGGAAGAGGTTGATTTCTGTTGAGTGAGAGAGACAGGAAAATTACTTCAAAAAATAACTTTTATTTTCTTATAACAAATTTTAAATAAATTCTAAATGTATCAATCACTTTTTCTGAAGAACTTTTAACATAATTTATAGACAAGTGGTGCATAGAGGTTTAAAATTGGGTTATTGTCTTTCATTTGCATAATGTGCAAACTTTGGTCGAAGGATGAGTGAGATATTTGAAGGTATACCTACCTAAAATTATCCTTTAATTTTTTTTCTCAAAATCTGTCTTCTCCTTATAAGATACAATAATCCAGAGGTGTTTGAATCATTTTCTACTCTTTAAAGTGAAAATCAATACCCGTCCCCCCAAAAGAGTCCCCATTTGATTTTTTTGGTTTGAAGGGCTCTCTTTTCCCCATATTCGCCCAGACTTCTGCATCATAGAGCTGTGCTGTGGTGGCTGCATCTGCTTGACAGAGTTACTAGTGGGTCATCACTTAATGATTCTCATAGACATCTCTGAATCAGAGCAAATGGTCTGGTTCCTCCGCTGCCCCAGTCCCTACAGCATTTGTTTCGGGCTCATTGATCAATGTGGGGACATTTACTACAGGACTGTCTTGGGTTTTGAGCAAAAACTTTCCCAAGAAGTTCTGTGTTTCTTTGTTGTCACATTTAAAATGGTATTAAAAATTGCTCAGACATGATTTTGCCTTTAAATAGAATTCTTTCAAATTGTGTTTCATACCTCACTATGTGGCTTTCAGAAGCTTTCAGACTCCATGTCTTTAAACATCCTTTGTTCATCTTAGTAGGTATTGGCCTTACAGTATTAAAAGGAAGGTCTGCTACTTTTGTAATGGAAATATCTACCCAAGCTTATTCATTAGGGACAATAGATTAAGTTCACATAGGACATAAGTGCCTCTGACTGAGTTCCTGTTCAGATGTCAGCTAAGAATTTGGTACTCATTTACATAGTGATTCATTGTCCATAGGGGCCTATCGCACACAGAGATGACAGAATGTTAGAGCCAGGAGGAATTGAAGAGGTAGAAATTTGCAGATTAGTACTAAATAGGCAGAATAAATATATCTTCTTTATCTTTTACAACTAACTGCTTTGCTTTTTTGTACCTCTGTTAGGTAGTTAAATTTAGATGCGAGTGACTGGGGAATGAAGGTCCCTCTCAAAGACCACCCTAGAACCTCCCTGGAACACCCATTTTATGGTCATAAATTCTACATCCTGAAAGACAAAGAAGTAGAAACTCATAAAATAGTAGCCGGCCACAAGTGCTTGCACAGTCAGTCCTACACTAACCTCCCCATGACCTTAGCCTCATTATATCATTATTATACTATCATGCATATGCCCTGAAGTTCATGAATCTAATTATAACAGATTGAATTCCAGGTAACCGCCTACATAGTAGGCAAAGGGTTATATGACAGCTAACTGTCAATTAAAATGACCTCACCTGCCAATCATCTAGCACCACCATGGTAACCACCCATCACAGCCACAATATAAGGTTTACTTCCTGAATTCTACGGCACTGCGGCCCTTTCTGACATAGCCTGTTTCTTTCTTGAAACATACTTTCGATAAACCTAACTTTTCCTATATCTCGCTGATATGTAATTCTTTACTGTGTTGGTGGGAAGAACCAAGGTCCCCTCAATGCCACTGGGGTGATGCAGGATTTTAGAGCACCCTGGCGGTAACACATCCACCCTGCTATGTTGTTGGTTGTGAAAAACGAGATTTTAACTTGCTAATTGAAAAATTGTTCCTTCTGATTTAAAATGTGTTTTTCAAGTAACTCACTTCCTTATAGGTAAATGCTAGAATTTTCAGGGTTTTTTCCTCTCCTTTCCCATGCTGCTTCTGAAGGTATTTTCTGGGTGTGTAAGTGCTAGAGCACTTCAGTGGGGTTTAAAAGGGCATTTGGAGGCAATGTAGACTTTAACCTGACTCTGGCTGAGGTTGGCTGGGACAGTCTCTGTTAAGGCCTGTTGTCCTGGTGTATTATTAATAGTGACCCTTTTACTCCCCAAATGTCTTTATCCTGAAAATATAGGTGAAGATACCAGAAGCCAGTCATAGAGTGTCTAGCCCATGGCACAGCAGCTACTTTGTGTCAGGCCTTATGTTCTGAAAACTAGGATACCTATTATTTCATTTAGTTTATTCTTTAATTCGACCAACATCTGAGCATTTTTCATGTGCCCAATACTGTTCTGGACTCTATGTGATATGACATTGATTAAATCAGACAAATTTCTGCTGCCATCAGACTACATATTAGTGTCATTCGTTCATAGTCCTCATTTTGAGAAACACTAAGTGATTTATTTTATGGATGGTGAAACAAGGCCTTTCAAAAAAGTGACTTGCCCCAAACTGAGGTTAGTGGTAAAGCCATAATGAGAATCTCAGTTGCCTGAACACCTTAATTATCTATAACAGGAGTCAGCAAACTACAGTCTAAGGGGCAAATCTGCCTACTTCCTGTTTTTGTAAGTAAAGTTTTTTTGTTTTTTTTTAAATGGCTAAGCCCATTCTTGCCTGTAGTGTCCACAGCTGCTTTCGCCCTACACCTGCGGAGTTGAGTAGTTGCAGCAGATATCATATGAGGGGTAAATACTAAAGTATTTACCATCTAGCTTGTTACACACACAAAAAAATGTTTGTTAACCTCTGTTCTATAATATAAGTAACCCTACTACTGACATCTTATTCAAGAAGGTAAAGCCTGACAATGCAGACTTGTTGGCATAGCCATTTACCATGTCTGTCACCTTGAACAAGTCAATTAACCTCTCTAGATTCAATTCCCTTGCTGTAAAATAGAGATATAATTAGTGTGTGGTTAATAGTGAGAATTAAATGAACTAATGTATGTAACACACAGAACTGCTAAAAGAAGAAAAGGTAGTTATTAACATTTCTAGCTGAATAACTGCTACGTGAGCTCTTGCTGGAAGGGTGAAGATATGGATTGAGATTTTGTTTCTCTCATTTTTTGTGCCTTTACAATCAATGGCTTCCTTGGCGGGGGGAGGGGTGCATATCATTTCCTAATGTGAGTATTACATACAGCACCCAGGAGTAAGCAATGCATCTGGGCTTTGGTGGCCTCTCAGCTCAGCAGGAGACATCTTTTCTTATAAATTCGTATATCACTGCTATGAGACTTCCAAGTTATGGGACTGACTTAATGAGAAAAGAGGAACAAGGAACAATTACATTTCCATTAACTGGACAACATTACCCTTGATAAGGCTGCTGGAACTAAAGCATCCTGCTCTCCCTCAGGTGCAGTCTTAGAAGCACAGGACTGATTGATTCATTAAATATGTTTGTCTTTGCCTCTGAAATCATCGGTCTCCTAAAATTATTCCATGGTCATAAGGGAATAAAATCCTAATTTATAGTGGAATAGTTAAGCTGGCACAGAGGCCACAAGAAGTTTCAAGAAAGGCTGGCTCTTAGCACCCAGGGAATATGAGCAGATGCCAAAATGTTTTTGGAAATTCTCAGTGGCACCCCTTCGTAATGCTGAAATTGAAAGAAGCGAGGCCATAGACTGTTAGAACTTGGCGCACTTTGATCTTAATTATCGTGATAATCAAACTGGCTAATACTTGTTCAACACGTTCTCTGTATCAATGTCTATGCTAAGGATATGATTAACTTTATCCTATTTAATACTCTCAGCCACCTTAAGATATAGGCATTAACTTTTTATTACAGATTGTGAAATTGAATCGTTGGGGGTCGACCAGTTCACGGTGGACCGCGCAGTGGAGTGGGACTGAAGGGCACAGGTCTTCCTGTCTGCAGAGCAGTCATTGCCATGATTACTCCTTGTTTCCAGAGTTGTATTTATGTCTGTTTAGGGTTCCTCTGTGACACCTGATCTAACAATACTAACACCTTTATTTCACTTCTACTTCCATCCAAAAATCTAACATTATGCTTGACGGTTATCTCACCCATTTTAACTAAGTGGACACAGATTTACTCGGGGTTACAAATGAACAACAACAACAACAACAACAACAACAACAACAAACTTTCTGTTAATCATTCTCTGTGCTAATAAAATATTTTTTTCCGAAGCCGTTATTTGCATCAAATTCCTAGTGTTTGCTCAGGCTGTGACAAGGATATAAATAACAGTCAATATTAATTGTACATTTTTTATGTTTTAGGTTCCATGGCAAAAAAGTTTACATGAAACATCCCACTTAAACTTCACAACAACCCCATGAGTTAAATATTATCATTTCTAGTTCCATGCAAAGAAATAGGCTCAGAGAGATTAAGTAATTTGATAAAATTTATATCACTCCTAAAAGTGGAGTTAGTATTCATACCAAAATCCATGTAATTCCAAAATCTGTATTTTTTAAAACACTTTTCCACAGTTCATCATATTTTGCATTGGTTGTTTACAGATACTCCATCTTACTCGAATATGCTTTGAAAAATACTGCTATTCATTTATTTCTGAGAGAATGTCTCAACTATATCTGTGTCCTTCCAGTTTTCTGTCTGCTTTCATTCTGAGCCTGCTGTCATCCTTAGCTAGCTCTCTTCTCCATCTTTATGTATTATTCTATCCGAGTGTAGTAAAAAAAGAGCCTTTTTATTTAACTCCATTTGGAGGTGAATATATCAACTTTCACAGTATGTCTATATTTAAAAAGCCTCCTTCCTTTATCAGGCTCAAATAAATGCTTCCTGTGAAAGACCAGCCACTGTTCCTCTTAGCTGCTCTCATGTAAGACTTTTTCATTTTAATTTTCTCTATTAAGTAATTCCTTAAGCAAGTTCTCACTGGAGTGGAGAAGCACTGAATGGTGCTCAAACTGAGTGGCCTATCACTGCATGCCAAAGACTGTTTTCAACTGAAGAAGAAGGAACAGAAGTGGCCCAGGGACGGCAGAGCGTATAACATCCTTATTCTGAACAGAGGGATTAGAACCAAAAGAATTCAGATTTGGATCCTTACTCTCTCATGTAAGGACCATACGCTCTTGGAGAATTATTCACCATTACTTAGCCACCATTGAGACCGAATTCTTCTATCTGACAGTAGATCATCTGCACACTTCACTGAGTTGTTTGTCCAGTGCTTGTTAATCACTAGGTGCCACAGTTTTTGTGAAGGATGATTTTGACAACTGGTATAAGGAAAGACACATGGTTGGGTTTTAATACATAAATCACCTAAATCTACACAAAATCTAAATGCCATCCACCAGTCTTGTGAGAGACTGGGTGATTCCATTCAACCTTTAATTATTAATTCTATTTGTTCTAAAGAAACCTCTCTGAGTAAGAATTCTCATGGACTCTTTTAGAGCCAAGGTATGTTGGAGAGCCAAGGAGAAGGTTTTCTGAGAATATAATCACAATATCTGGTCTGATAAAACCTTATTTTATGAATTAATGTAAAAATTAAATGCCATAAAGCATAATATATTATCACAGTTCATTAGACATGTAACAAATTACCTTAATTATGGATTAGAATACAATTAAAAACTGCTGGAAAAATATAAAGTATATGGTTACAAAACGAGGAGTCCAATCAGTTGGGAGTTTGCGAAGTGTTCCATGAGAAGAACAGGCTGCTAATAGAGATGTGGAAAATATATTTAAACTCTCATTGTGATTTCATGCAAAATGATGCCAAGGTGCTGACATCGCCTTAGGGAGAACTGATCTCCACTCACAGATCCCTCTAAGGCAATCTTTAGGGAGGCTGGTTTCCCAGCTTTATCACCTGGCTGCTATGTTCAATGTACTTCCTCCCAGGTAAGCTGCTTTCAAACTAGCTCAGAATTTTTGAATGGTCTTGATTTCAAGTACTTCTCAACTTCCTCCTTACTTTCTCCATGCAATTCTAAAAATCAGAGCAAGAGAAACTCTTAGCCACCATTGAGTCCAAAGCTTTTGTTTGACAGTAAAGAAATAGAGGCTCAAGTATGTTAACTGACACAGAGATTACTGGGGAGAAGAGTCTAGAAAAGCTATAAATATGTAGTGGAAAAATGTAGTTACTATTTCTTGAACACCTATTATGTTGCAAGCACAGGCCTAGATGTTATAAACACATCATCTAGTATGCTCAGTACATTGAGCCTATGAGTAGATATTGCTATTTTTATTTAAGAGAGGTGAAAATTAAAGCTTGGAGAATTGAAGTGACTTTCCCACATAACAAGTAATTTACCTGTAGTCTAAACATAGATGTTTGACCTCCAGACCCATCTTCTTTCAAGTCTACAGACTGCCTCCATATTCACATTTATTTTGTAAAAAAAGGAAAGAAAAACAAAAATCCATGCCATGAGTACAATAGTCTTTAAAAAGTTCTATATCAAAAACCACCAGTAACATTATATATTAATGTCTTTTTTCCCTCATTATTAACTAGTTATTTTGATATAGACATGCAGTCTACATATAACAATTTTATAACTCAAAAGAAAGAAAACACCCTTTAGGCATTTCGTTGTTCATTTGTTTTCTTAATTAAGAAGAAATAACTTTTGTGTATTAAGAAAATTTAACTCTCACTTCAGCAACCTGATTGATGATGTCTGGAAACACAGTTTACTATACCTTAGCAAGTTACTGGAATTTTTATTCTATTACACAGGACACTAAGGGAGAAAAAAAGAGTCGTACTGTTCTATATTTATTCAGTCATGATTAATACAGTGTTGAATAATAATTTTTAATTTCCATTTTTTGAATATATTTATTAATTTACCTCCTGCCAATATATGGCTCTGGTTGCCACTATTTAGAATTTATTTCTGTTCTTCCTAAGCATCATTTGCATAATGGAATGGCGAGGTTCATTCACTAGCAGTTGGTTGTAGGGTGTTGGACAGAGTGGCTGGGCTGTAATTAGTGGCATCTGGCCTCTGGTTTCATTAGCATGCAAATGGAACTTCCCGAGGCCATGACAGCCTGGTGATCTCACAACAGTCGCTATAATGCATATCTGCTTTTATAAGCATATCAGTGAAATTGCTTTTTATAAAAGGATAAAATACGTGTGTCTGATGAATCTGACTATCTTTGCATCTTGGAATTTTTTTTTTTCATCACGGAATAAAAGAGAACTGCAATATGTCAGCCTCAACCTTTCCTTTAAATTTTTAGACTATTCAAAATGTAATCCAAGCTCTTGTTTTTGCCTGGGCTGCCTCCATTTCCCCAATAAAATCCTTATTCATCTCCTTGTCTTCTTTATTATCCTTTATTAAATTACCCAGGCTCATCTTTATAAAACGTGGCACTTTTTTTCTTATGTTGATACCTTAATCAATAAATTAGGCTCTGTGTTCCCTATTCACTGTGTCCAGACTCTTCTCCATGGTTTTCGCGGCTTTATTATTACTTGGGATCATTGATGATGATGCATAGATTGTAAGTTGATCTAACCCTTCTTGGAAGCTTGGTATGCACAAAGGATCATTTTGCCCTCATTTGATCATTCCAGCAATTCAATAAATTGTAACTACTGAAATATTTACTTTCAGATTTAAAAAAAAGAAAGAAAAGAAAAATAGAAGAGAAAGAAGCAAAAATAAGGCTAAGGAAGGTCCTATAACGTCACCGAAGCCATTCAGTAAGAGTTACAGTCAAGATTTGAATTCAAGTCTCCCTGACTGTAGAACATTATTTTCTTAACCACTTTGTCTACCACTTCCCACAACAACTTAAAATCTGGTCTGGAAAGTAATTCTATGCTCTGAGGATTCCCTAAACAATAACATTTTATCAGTACAAAAACATACTAAAGCTCATAGATTATAAAAATTGTCACAAAGACAGCTTTGCATGTTTTACTTATTTGTACCTAGATGTTTATTTGATTTTTTCACGCCAAAGTGATTTTTTTACTCATTGTCATCTCACAATTGAGATCACTATTTTCCAAAGGGTGAACTGTAGAATCTCTGTTTCATGGATTGTTTGACAGTGTTTCTTGGTCTATCAAATTTGGCAAAACTTGGGTTGAACAGCATAGTTTTTCCTAGAAGAGAATTTCTAAAAGCCTTTTAATACGTTAATATGACTAGACCTAACTTCAGGAAAGGCTCAGAATACATCTTTTTTACCTTGAGTATGTGATGTTCTATTTGCCAGCAAAGACAAAGTTGCAGGGGTTATGGGTTAAAGACTTTTAGGTAAGCAATACCCTGTTTCTAGTTATCTATGTGATCCTGGGCAATAAATTGAAATTTAGTCCTATATTTCTTAAAGGCCTTTGGGATCACTTCTTGAATCATACATATTATTTATACTTTGATTCACAGAAGTCACTGAAATGCTGGAGAGTGAACCATATCTCAAATTGTCACTGTAAAGAATAAAGTAGATAACAGATGCAAAGTACATAGCCTAGTACCTAGCATAGTGCAAAGACACAATAAAGGCTTTTTAAATTTAAATATGAATTGATTTGCAGAAATTTATAAATATTTTTTCTTATGTAATAGAACTAATTTTGAAATACTAAAGTTTGATTGACAAGGAGGAAAAAAACCCACCACCATCATCCTCAATAATCATCAGTTATCAGCAGTGAATTAAAAGCAGTGGCCTCTCTGTTGCCATCAGTTACACACATTATAAAAGGATTGACAAAAATCTGCCAAGGCGTGGACTGTTAACAGGAATTGACACTTTGGTTATTGCTGGTGTCAGATATTAATTTTGGAGAGTGCAACCATGCCACATTAAAATGCACGCTGTGATGGTTTGCGGTGTGGGAGAGAAAACCCTTTCTGGAAAGTGGTTTGGGATGCAAGTTGAGGGAGAGAGATAAGCACATGTCTGAGGGAAGAGATGGGGAGAGGAGATTATGCCCACATAATGATTACTGACAACTCACTTATAAAATAAAGATTCTGGGTCATTAATCTGAACCTTCCTAAACTTGTTAAATAAAATCTAGGGCAATCTAAATATTGTTGCTATTAAAATAATTTAGTTTTAAATTATTAAATCTTAGAAAAAACAAAACTAAATGTTTATTTAAATCTCAGACTAACCTTATAGGAAAACTGAAGACATAGGAATTGAGATCAGGTAGTTTAAATTGCTTAAGGTAAGTTGTATATGGTTGGTAAAAGAGCTAAGAGTCGAACACATCTTTCAGAGGTACAGGTATTTTTTACTAAACCACATTATCTCCCTAGAGTTCCTAAAGTTTGGAAAAATAGGGGTTGATAAGGAACGGCAGGGGGGATGGTAATGGAACTTCTGAAATGGTGCATAGAAAATAGCTTAAACACAGTTTTCTAGTGGCCCCTGAGTACTACATGCAAAGCTGGCTTCATCACGTGTATTGTGATGCCAACTCCGTTTCCCTGCCCGGGGAGGGAGGTCAATGATACTGTTTTCATGTTATATATTTAGTCTGTGACTCTGGCCTACTAAATGTGTTATGATTACAACTAGCACTGATGAAGAGTTGGCCTGTGATGACTCTGTTCTTACCAGCTGTGGCTGGATCCCTGTCCTAGTCTCAACCCTTACTGTCATCAGATAGGTTTCTCTTGGACCTGGATATTGCCCTGAGTTTCACACTGGACTTAGTTCATAGCTGCGACAAAGAAAAAAATGTATCTTTTCACCTGTGGAGATCTGGGAATATATACAAGATTATAAATACAGTCTTCATAAATACCTTAAAGAAAATTTTTATCCCATGAGAAAATAACATAAAATGTTACTAAAATATTGATTTTACATTGAGAATATGAAAAGGCATCCCAAATATTTATTCTATACATAAGTGGGTAAGGCCATGAGGATACTCTGCCCTTGCACCCCTTTTTCATAGTTAACTATGTAAGATTTCTGAGATTCTTAGATATTACCTGAGAGTCTAATCTCTGACCAATATAAACTATCTCCTTAAATGGAATTCTTGGATCTTTGTATCCTTTTATCAGAGTTTGTCTTTTTCTACAAAATCTCTATGTGAAACATTAATTTCTGCTTGTTTGCTTTCCACTGTTTATGAATTTAAAATTCCTATTCACAACATTGATAAACTGTATTGTTTCAGGCTCAACGTAATTACCTCTTAGATTCTTATACTCATCTGTATTAGTCTGCCAGAGTTGCTGTACATAATAAAATGCCACAGACTGAGTAGCTTAAACAACAAGAATTTACTTTTTTACAGTTCTAGAGACTGGAAGTCCAAGAGTAAGGTGTCAGCAAGTTTGGTGCCTCCTGAGACCTCTCTCCTTGGCTTTCAGACAGCCATGTTTTTGCTGTGTCCTTGAATAACCCTTCCTGTGTGCATTTGCATCTCTAGTATCCCTTCCTTTTCTGATAAGGACACCAATCATACTGTATCAGTGTCCCACACTTATGACCTCATTTAACTTTAATCTCCTCTTCAAAGGCCCTGTTTCAAAATACAGTTATATTGGAGGTTAAGACTTCAACATATGGGGACATAATTCAATCCAAAACATCATCCAAGGAGATGGATAAAGTTTTTCCCCATCTTACAGTTGGATTATAGTTTATCTGTGTAAAACTGAGGTATGGACAGACTGTCTTGCCAAATGGAAGTTAGACTTTTAGCTGTATTCTGTTGACTGGAAGACCAAGCACAAATGCTATTGATCATCAGAACAAGGGCTTAGGGGCTGAGCTGAACCTGAAAAGGCTAATGATAGAGGTATTTTGGAGAAGGGTTTTGAGAGTTCCAAGGAGTAAAACTCTACTTATATGGAACTATAGTATGATTTTTATGATGGGCATTCATTAAGCACTGCATGCCAGGCAATGACTCAA
>NW_024349801.1:15550501-15588589 GCF_902729225.1 Pteropus medius
ACACACACACACAGTGAGAGGAAAATCCTACTTCCCCGATGAGGTTCTGAAGGTTCAGAGAGATTTAATGACTTGCCAAAGAACATAATGAAAGGACAAGTATTGACCCATGGATGTTTATCTTTTAGTTCACAAATCTTGACTAAACAAAGCTGCATCTTGAGCTTTCAGCTTTCACATTCCATTCAAATTCTCTAACTTTCAGGAATCTAGCCAGAGTTCCTGATAAGGAATCCTATCATGAACCCGCTTCTGAGACAGATGAGATTCTTCAAAAGAAACAGAAAATAGAGCAAAAGTAAGTTTATTCTGCAGCATATCTCTATTTTGCACACAGTTTCACAAGGTGAGGTTATCCACACACCATTCCAGATCATTTGTATGCTCTTGACCTTTGCAGCCTTTTTCTACTACATACTATTCTGTTAACCCATCAGAGACAAATGTGGCCATCTCTTACATACCTTAATATTCTAAAGTCTTTTACTAAGCCAATGATATCAACCTCTCTGACTTAGGTATTCAAAACTTTTAAAACCAAGTCTATTTTCAGTCCAACTTTTAAAACCAATCTAGTTTTTAGATGAAAAAGGATACATTAGGACAGAAATGGAAATGATGATAGCCAGAGCAGCATGCATTTATTAAGTGCCAGGAACTGATGTAACTACTGTAATTGTGTGTGTGTCTGTAATTACAGTTAATCCTCAGAATTCTGTGAGCGAATAAGAACTATTATTACTCTTAGTTTACATGGAGAAACTCTGTTTTACATAGATTAATTATTCATATTTTCTATAAGCAAGTGGTTGACTCCATAAACTGTGACACAATTTATATTGATATGTCTTATCCACACATTATTTTTCTATGGAAAACGTCTGCATGAAACCAAAGTATATCTCAATAATTCCCTAAAATTATAGTATCATTTTATGTGCCCCTATAAAAATTTTCTATCACTTGAAGTTTTCAGAGTCTGTACTGTGAAAAAGGTATAGGGAACATTTCTAATTATTTCACAAGAATGTAAACTCTCAACTGTTTTGTTTTTAATCTAACTCAAGAAATTACTTACTGTATTGCCTTTAATTTAGAAGATATTAAATACTTGTAAATATCAGTAAAAATCAGTAAAAATTTACAATGTGGGCATCTACGATACAAAACTAATAAATACAAAATGTATATAAATAAAAAGCATAATGTTTTAATATAGTAGCTCACTATATACTAACCCCAGGGGTAAACACTTATAAGACTTAACTCATTTAAGTCTTATACAAATTCAGTAAGTTAAGACAATTAGCACTCTCATTTTACAGATGAGGGATTTGAAGAACAGAAATTAAGGAACTTATCCCAGTGGTCTTGCTGGAAGCTGGAACCTACCCCAGATCATAACATCAGCACTCATTTTGCTAAGCACTGAATTATACTCACCCTCAGTGATGCAGAAAGTACTGGTATTGAAGTTGTAAGATAACAATTAGTGTATTAACTTTATTTTTTTAACTCTTATGGGTGATTGTTTGCACTGATGGTTCTGATTAATGATATCCTTGTTTACTTGTGATTTTTGTAGACCTTCCCATTATTTACAGTCTTCATCAGTTGAATCTGGGCCAGCCTTTTTTCTTTGGCTAAAATAGAAGGTAGTGGAAGCAATTAGATACCTGAGGACTTGAGCACCTTACTCTTTCTCTTGGGATGCTGACAGTGCTGTGATAATAATCTGAAACTATTCTAATGAAAGGTAAGAAATCACATGAAGAAGTGTAGAAGCTAAGGCCATTTTAAATCAGTCTAGAGATATTTTCCAAAATAGGTGAGAAAATGCAGAACACATTAACAACCCATAGCTGACCACAAACACATGAGTGTGCCCTGCTGAGAAAAGAACCACTTTGAGACCCTTAGTCTTGGGAGCAGTAATAAATGACTATTTTTTTAAGCCACTGAGTATTGGTGCTGTTTGTTATGCTTTAATAGCTAAGTAATGAAGTTATCAGCAACAGAGGTTGAAGTGATGCTGTAATAAAAACCTACCACGTATGATATCAACTTAGTTGGGTAACAAGTGGAACCTGTATAAAAAGTGAGCATCACAATTGAGAAAGGCTGGGAAAACGGTGAGGAAAGTTTTATTACAGGCTTATAAATGTGACCTATTTTATGTAGTAGCAACACAATTCACAAAGCTTTAGCCAGCTGTTAATAAAAAAATGGAAAAAAATAATAATAATTATATGGTTCTGGATAAGGAGTTCCTCAGGCAGAATGCTGAAAGTGCCAGTCGTGTGTTGTCAGTAGTACATGGTAACATGTGAAAATAAAGGCATGAGCTAACAAACGAACTGACCAGTTTTCAAGTAACATTCAAAAGGAATTTGAATTAGTGGGTTAGAAATAAAATGGTAACTCATCCCCAGTTTCTCCAGCTAACAAAAGATTGTCAAAGAAAACTACAGGTTTTGGTTATAGATAAAATTAAGGACATAGATAAAAGAAACTTATTAAGATCTCTGAAAGAATCAAGTTGATAGCTACCAGACCCCCTTAATTAAGGGGGGAAAAAAAGTCATCTGGGAATATTAAGGGTATTGTTCCATAGTGATCTGACGGCTTACATATTTATGACATGTTTTAAAACCTTTGGTGATTGTAGTTTTGGCAAACTGAGTTGATAGGAGGCTAACAAAATTCTAAGATAGTTGCACTGGAGGAAAAACAAGACCCTAGTTTAGATTAAGAGATGCCAAGATGGTTCAAACATCCACAAGTCCTCTGGGATTCCAAATTTGCATAGGAAGAAACAGAGCTATTCAATTGTCTTCTTTGCAGATTATTCCTCAGTAGGATCCAAAGCGGGTGATGGAAAGGGAAGAATATCTCAGAGGGTAGAGCCAAGGACCAAAAGATAGGAGCCAAGAGCCTTGTGAACAATATAGTGGAAATAAAGTTATAGGCAGAAGAGCTTAGGGAGAATTTCCCACTCTTAGTGTGATCATTTGGCGGGGGTAGATAGTGCTAATGGGCAATATTTGACCAGTGTTTTCAGAATTGGTATGGCTTAGTCGTGCTATGTGTCTCCCTATCACTTTTAGAATGAGACTGTGTATTGTGGTTATCCTGTCCCTGTGTTATTATTGTGCATTGGGTATGTATGAAGCAGATAACTGCCCTTTTTAATTCATAGGTCTCTGGATCAAAAGGAGCCACCTTCAAGGAACTACATCCAGACCTGATATATACCATAAGCTCTTACACTTGCAGCCTGGTATTGAAATTACTACATGAGACTTTTGGGGATTTGTAGAGGGGTAAAATGTACTTTGTGTGTCAAAGAGATATGAGTAATTTGGGCCCCAAATCAGACCAAAACTGATTGCATTGATGGGTCAGATAACAATCTCCCTATTTCAACACCTTTTTCCCTGAAAGTGTCTGGTTTTCACTCATTCTGACTCTAGGCTAACTTTGGTTTAACACTTTTGAGCCTAACCCTGGAGAGGGCTGCACAGTCTGCTTGTTCTCATTCAGGAATGGGTTGACTTGCTTTTGGAGCCTTGCTTCCATTATAAGAACATGGCCAAGTCAGTCTCCTGGAAGATGAGAGATCTCACGGAGGATAGCTGAGGGACACCAGCCAATCAATAATTAGGATGTGCTGCCTAATCAACTCAGATTTGACAATCAATTGTATGAGGCAACTTAACCAACACTAGAAAACCACATATCTGAATATATCTTAAATTGTTGATGTACAGCATTTTAAGTTTAATGGATTGTTATTATTTTAACACTTTATATTTTGGGGTGGTTTATTCCACAGCAATAGTAACTGATTCGACATCGCTACTGCCGCCTCGGTCTTTAAAACTCGCATGGCTTCAGTCTTTTCATCTCTAATTTGTAGATAATATTAACTTTAGATTGTAAGCATATTAACAAATTAACATTTAAAACATATATAACCTAGTAGGATTCCGATAAATATTTTTAAGTGAATGAAGAAATTATTAATATTCAATAAATTATTTCTAAATTGCATTATAAATGTCATATAGTTACTTAGGGTAATTGTGACATTTTCCTCCATTCTCCAGTATTGAAGAACAAGAAAATCCCTCTGGGTTATTTCAAAATAGACTATTCTGCCTCTGTTATGGGTCCTATGGGATTGATTGAAGAACAATGAAATAGTAGGAGTCACAGTGGTTTGGGGAAAGCCAGGAAACATTTTCTATTGAGATTAAGATAAAAGAGCCTTTTTTTAGAGAAAGATAATAGCTAAGTGCTTTGGAAAAATAACAAAGCAGAATCATTAGTCTAAAGAAAAAACAGCACTGTCAGAAATTATATATTATACTTTTTAAAGGAATGTAAGAAGTCAACATCATTGTCCCAACCTCATGATATGCTTTTTTTTCTAGATAGGTTTACACTAATAATGCTGTAATTTGTGCCAGCTAACTCTTTTTTTAGAAAATCTATTTTTTTTCTTGCATTCAACTATTGTGATATGTCAAGGAGTACAGACTAAGCTTTAACTTTGGTCTTATTTTCTACTAAAGGCATTAATCCTCTGCCAAGTACAGGTGGTATAATACCAGGGTGGCGGGGAGGAAGGAGAGAGAAAGGCTTGCATTCACACTCATGGTCAAAAGTAAACTTAGAGGACAGAGGAACCAGGCATTATAGAGAGTCCTAGAAAATTCTGTATCGTAGCAGAACAATACAAAGAAGGATTGGGTGGTAGAGCTTTGGCAGAGATTCAGGATGAGGAATTAAGACAATTGTAGTAATGAACTATGATATAATGTTTCAGATATTACTCCTATTATAAAAGTAATTTAACTACATTATTCCTGTTTTCTCATTTGTACCATGATGAGAAAGGCAAAGTAAATGATTTCTGAAGTCACTAAAATTCCAAATCTTGAGTATAACCCCCCTTCTTTCTATCTCAACCTGCTCGTTCAGGGGTTGTTGAGGCCTAGGATGAGGGCTTATCCAAGCTTTCTAGTGTTGAAATACGGGATCCAAAGTCAAAGACAAGGTGAGGGATTCTATGCAAAGTAGTCTTCACAGGTACTACAGAGTCTGGAGACTCAAAGTAACACATACTTCTAACTTTGCTTAGAAGTATGAAACTAACAATTGGTCATGATATTTTTCCCCAACCTCTGGCCTAGCACAGATTATAACACATAGTAGTAAACTTGCAAGCAGTTCTTGAGTGTCTGTTAAGAAACTCAATGTCTTCTGAAAGATGCATGAGCAATAACCTACAGTCATGTGTGACTTGTGTGGGAGAACAAAATTAATAATATGGTATGAGTACACGAAGAAGGACATGATGAATCTGCTCTGCGATCTCTAAGAAACCTTCACAGAGAGAGGGCATCTGAATAGGGTATTAAAGATAAGTAAAAGGATGAAGTGCAGAGGGAAGAAAGAAAATCTTCAAGAGAGAAAACTCTAGTAGCTAATTCATGATGTGGGGCTCTTTTAAGATATCTAGACTTGTGACTAACCAAGATGTGTTCAATAAACTCTCAAATCTAATTGAATTGAAAGACCACCCTTTTCTCCTGGATTTGAAGAAGGCCCAGATTATGAGAAATTAATGAGAAAAAGTTGGAACTTCTATTCTGACAATGTTCTCAAGACTGACTGTATTGTTTTGCCTCACCTTTAGTTCTCTTCAGACTGTAATGCCGTAAAGGATACTTCATGAATATTGTGTATAGCAATATTTGTCTGTTTGTGGGTAGGCCTGCCTGTTTCACAGTATGTGTGTATGTGTGTGATGTGTGTATGTATACATACATACATACATACATGCATACATACATACATACGTATGTATATGTTTAGGAGTATGTTTGAATATTGTAAAGTCAACTTCTGAATTTTTGCTGATTTAATGGCCATGTCTCCAAGATCCATGTCTCCAAACTAGGCATTATAGTTCCTCACAGCACGAAGGCCTGATGGTATGACAGCAGTCTTTGGAATATTACAGATGTGAGTTCAAATTTCCCTATGAGTTTAAGTGAGTTCCGGTAGGATAAAATGACAGTAGCTACAGATTACATGTGCAAATTGAATTCAAATATTAATTGAATATTAATTGAGAAGGGTCCTGTGGCTCAGTAGGTGAGCTTAGCATGCTCACTTGGCAGTGGCTATCATAAGTCAACCAGGGAGAGTGAAGGCATAAGTGCTGCTTGTTGTCCCTCTTTTTCTGGACGATGATAAGGTTACTGAATTATCATGTGCTACATCTTCTTCATCATTCTCTGGATCCTCCCACACCCACTCCCTGCCATCCTACTTGTAATTTCTTCCTGATTTTCTTTCTGTTTTTTTTTTGCCCCTATGACATATCATTCCATTCTACCTAGTAGTCTGTGCTCGGAGCTAAAAGAAAGATATAGAGAAGTCCATGTCAATAGCATAGCATATCACCCAAAGTGTTTAGATACTACTCCTAAATCTCAGATTTATCCAGAGTGCCTCAGGAAACTTTGATGTCATTGCCTCAGACTTTTTACTAAAAGAACAGAAAGAGTCCAAAAAATTGATGGTAACTTAATCTAGAATGTATAGTAATTGGTATGTATTGTCATTTAATAAATGTTTTTTCTCACTAATTATTCAATTTACTATATGCTCCCTGTGTATATGGATAGGAAGATAAATAAAAATTATCCCCTAACAATGATAAAAGGTAATTCAAAGGTTATTTAATTTTCTAATACTTTCAGGAAAAACCTCATGCTTTTGTTACGATGATCCAAGATAAGTCTCCCATCACTCCTTTCGCTTCTCTGTACAACTTTCAAATCAAATCAAATCAAATTGCTTTCTATGACCCCCCAAACACTATCGCAATCCCAGGTTTATTGTAAGACACGTTAAATTTCCCCTGCCCTAAACTTCTTTTCCAAATCTGTAAATAGGCATTTTTCTTTATCCTCCAAGAATCAGCCCTACAATCTACTGGTTTGATAAGTCTTCCTTATCACTTCAGAATTCTTTGTTTGGGAGACAGAAAAGATAATAGATAGTAAGTTAACTGAAGGCAAAAGACTGTACTGAAGTATGCCTTCATCTCATGTCCTGGCCCAGGGTTGGGGTGATGGTCACTCAATCCATGATTAGGGACTGTCTACACAGATGAGAATTTGCTCCTATTCCTTTGAGGTGATGTCAGACATGAATGGCTCTATTAGGGAGAAATCCCCTGACTACTTAACAACCTGACAGAATCCTGCAGCATATGCTAGCACGTTAGTTCAGAAAATCTGCCAAGATGATCCTAATAGCATCTCATCATTTGCAACCACTGATCCAAAGATCAGAGTGATTGTTGTGGCTTCATTAACCCACTGTCAATGAAATCTTGAATGCATCCTTTGAATTTAGGACTTTCTCTCAGCCAGCCACTCTAATCATAGAAGTGGTCATTTGCACTTGAGTGTCATCAACTCGACCTTATTTTTGGAGTGGTACATTTAATTCAGTGTTACAGAGTAGAGGGGAGTGAGCAGAATTCATCTTTTGTCACACTGCTGCTTTCAATAGATATTCTTTCTGAAAAGTCTACAGTGAAGAATTGGGGACTTGTGAAAGTATTGATTCTTAAATCTCATCCCTGTTCCTGTTCCCCACGCTCCTACCCTCATGAATTTCCGAAGGTCTTCTGGGCCCTATTCATGGAAAGATACTTAAACAAAGGGAGGCTTGTCATGAGTAGATTATCTCCACACATAACACCTAAAAGGTCATTCAGTCTTTTATCTCTGAAACAACTAACCTTCTTTGGAAGTAAATGAAATATGTCTCTTTGCTGCTGATTTGTTTCAAAAATAGGAAAAGGTAGAACAATAGGTACATTGTGCAGAGTATTTCTGAAAGAGAACTTTTATAAATTGGTAATTTAGAAAATCAGTGGGTTGCAGACAAGGCACAGCATCCTCTGTTGAGCTTTCAGCAACAACAGAAGTGTCATTTGAGTACACTCTTTAATCAAACTTTTTATACTCTATACCCGGTCTATGCAGAATTAAGTACTTGGGGCTGAGCGATACATTCCAATACCTCCTATTTCCATGAGACCTACTTTATCAAGCTCAGTTTTCACGGCAGGGAGTTCAAGCAGAGAGAGAGGTTAAGCAGTGCATCCAAGGTCATGCTGAATATGAATGATAGAAATATATTTTCTTATCCTTTCCTTCAGACTCAGTGTTCCCGTTGCTTACAAAGATTATGACTAATATCATTTTTCACCAAGCTATCCCCACATCCTTTCTTACATGGTAATAAATGCACTGATTTTGGCCAGTCAAGGAAGTACTCTTATTTGTAGGAAAGGCAAGACTCTTTCCTAGCACTAGGAAAGAAATCCTAATTGATCTGAAGGAGCACTAATAATTACAGTCCCTAATTGCTGATGATTGCTCTAGGGGTAAGCATACAATCCAGTTCTGGATAATGAGAATTAAAAATAAATGAGTCGAAGGACTTCTCTTCCTGAAGTAAACTATAGAGTCCTTAGAACTATCTCATATGGTGGTACAAAGATGCTTGGAGCTGTAATAACTATTTGTGTCCATGAGGTAACCGAGAGAAACATGAAAATGGCCTGAGATCCTGGGGTATATTTATGAGCTAACAAACCTGGAACTACCTACCTCCAGACTTTTTGTTAATTAAAATTATTTTTGTTTGTTTTGTTTTGTTTTTATAGCTGAAACCACCATATTCCTTTATATGAAGTTGAAAGCATTATTAACAGATGAAGTGAGAGTACATCTCACGAGTAGAGTGCCTTGTAAGCGTACATAGAAAGTAAGGGCTGGTGGGGGGTGTAACTACGATGAGTGAAAAGAGAGGGTCACTTAAGTTCAGATAATGAAGGGCACATAGGGTAGAGCGGATGTCCTCCTCGAGCCACACTTAAGAGCAAGTTCGAACTGAAGTGCAACAGATTCAGTGCTGGCTCAAGCTAGTTGGTGGTTCGTGAGAAGAGACTAAGGAAGCAATCATAAGTAGCACAGACTATAACTATATTAGACAAAACTGAACTTGTTCCAGTAACTGGGTATGAACCAAAGCAAGTGGAAACAACACCAAAGTCTAGCTCCCGAAAGCCAGGATACGGGTTACAGTTAGCGAACCCATCTACCAGATAAATCTGGCCAGCTGCCTATTTTTGTAAACACGGTTTTATTAGAACACAAACATACACACTCGTTTATACATTATGCATTTCAATGGCAGAACTGTGTAGTAGAGACAGAGGCCATATGGCACACAAAGCCTAAAATATTTGCTATCTGAACCTTTGTAGAAAAAGTTTCCTGACTCCTGGGGTCGAGAGTCCTGGGAAGAGTTTATAGTCTGGGGACACAAAGTCCTTAGATACACAAAATATATGAGACAGTGGGGAGGACCAAGAAAGACTGAGCATCACTTTAGAAGCATTTGAGTGGGGAATAGCTGCTACCCCCCAATATCACGCACACACAACAACACTTCGCATCTATGCCAATGACTAACACTGTAGTAAATGTTGTGTTTGCAAAACTGAATAGAAGAACAGTCACATCCATAGCTCTGCTAGTATTTTACAGAAGTAACTTTTCATATGCTGAGCATCTGACTGCCCATTTAGGCAGGTAGCCTAAATAACTTCGTGCACATGCAGGATAGCACAAGATGAGAACGTGGAAAGGGAGGCGTGCTCTTTGGGTGCTGGGGTGGAGGGAAGGGAGAGTGTGGTGCTGACATAACAAAGCTTTAGCTTTCTAATTTATCCCATAGATTGCCTCTGGCCTAAAGCCTGACTGATGTTTTACCATTACCCATCAATATGATTATACATCCTTTGGATCTAAAATTGCATTCTGAAATCTAAGCATCATCAAAAATGCAACAAAGGAAGAGATGGCTCATGACAATCCAAATGTCTCTACACAGAAAGAAAAATAAACATTTCATTTTCATAAAACTTGCTTTGAAAGCTGAAATTCACATAACGAATTCATAAAGAGACTTTGCTATGATAGGAATAATTTGGCCCTAAAGTATGAGCTGCTTTTATTCATGTGATAATTGCCTGGCAGTACTGAAGGTGTTCTCTCCCTTCTTTCTGCCCATGTTTATAATGTTGCCAAGAAGTAGAAAGACTAATATGGGGTACCTCATGGCTGAAATTTCACCCTAAGATATTTGAGCCAGTAGATGACATCATGGCCAGTGTCAAAACCATGTCTCTTTATGAATAACTGCAGGCAAGAGTACAATCTTCACCTTCACTTACACCATCCTGTAAACCCAGTAATTAAAATACTGAATAATAATTTTGAAAAATCAGGGTCCTAATAAGCTTTATTTTTAGGGTGAAATTTTCAAATATAGGGTCATCTGTATAAAATGTTCTTGCACATCCCTTTTGTCTGGGCTTCCTGCTTCTCCTGTGTTCTAGATAATGCCTACTGATCTTATGAGACACAGTTCAAATGCTATCTCCTTAAGTGAGACTTTCTTCCAGTCCCAGCGAACTCCATGCTGTTGTACTTAGTGTTCTGTGCCTGGCCCAACTACATATTTATGACATTGGTTAATGTTTTTCTCCCTCTTGAGATGAGGGGAGACTTTATTTTCATCTCTTTATCACCTGTGTTTATTGCAGTGCCTGGAGCTGTCCATTAAAGAACAAGTTAATACAGAACACCAAAGGAATATCATGATAAGCTGTTTTTTTCAATTCAGGACTAATTTTTCTTTTTCTCAGATGAAATGTGATTCCTGACCTGTCTTCAAAGCAAAGTGAGAAAAAATGTAGTTACGTGGCTTTGTGGAATGTGATCTTAACTAGTTGGGTTCTAGTTTGAGATCTCTCATTAACTAGCTGTGTTATTTGGTAAAAACCTCTAAGCTTCTTTGTGTTTTATTGTTCTCAATAAAAAAAAAGAAAACTATTGGATGGAATTGGATATTTATGGTTTTTCTTATATTTAATTTTCTCTGAAACTGTATATTTGTGACAAAAATAGATTTTCTTCTTACTCTAAAAATCCTTTTTTTCAAGTAAAGTGCCATATTTATTTTGGTACTATACACATCTGTGACCTACAATGATAGATTGTATATTATCCAGGTTATTCTAAGAGAAAGGTTAAATTGAATGTTACCACCATCATAAACTTGTTTGTAAGTTGACAAGTATAGTGACCAAGATATGTCATTGTTATGTATGTATATGTGTGTGTAAATATATACACACACAGACTATATATAATAGTTTATAAAAATCCTAATGCTAATTACTATGCAAAATAGGTGTTATTTAAATTATGTTTTATTAAATCTGTAAATTAGATGTAAACTTTCATTTTCTTTTTAGAGAAACAGATGAAAAACATAGATCTGATGCTCTACCACCATTAACAGAATTGAATGGCCTTAATTTCTCAATAGGATCATTCAATATTCATTTTTTAATTTCTGCATTTACACATAATATCTCTCTGGAGGCTTCTAACACATTCTACTGCTTCAGTTTTAATGAGAACTATCAAAGGTTACTATGAGATGATGATCTATACTTAATTCATAGATTTCCCTAGATATTTGTGCAATTCAGTGCTGTTTAGATTCTTTTTTAGTTTTATTATCTTGAAACATTTATCCGCATCTTTAACTGCATCTTCAATCATTATTAGCATAACCCTTACATTCTTAAAGTTAGTATTTTGAGATTTAATATGGAAAAATTATGGCCTCTTTAGGGAATTTAATGGCTTTGCTTATGAGGAAATGCTGAAAAATAATTTCATGTACATGTAATGTTTCAAATGTGTGCCGATGAAATAATTTTATCTAACCAAGCTATATTAATATTTCCTTTTCCAAAATTTTATATAATTATGAGTTATCATTTTTACACAAATGCATTGGTCAGAATAAAACTTATTAAGTGCCCAGTTAGGGGTCATTGATACACACTAATTTTGCAGAGCATGTGTGAGTCTTAAAAAAACCTGATATATATACACATACCTACAAACCTGATAATACACATCAATATCATCATCATCATCAATATCATCAATACGTGTTTAATATCATCATTGATTATCATCATCAATATTGCTATATATATATATTATATATATATATATATATATATATATGTATATATATATATGTATGTATAGCGAATGTACCAAGAGTGGAGATAACATGAAATACAAAAGCTACACTATTAAGTGGGGAGAAAAAAGGTAAAGAAGGAGAAGAAAAAAGAAAAAGTAAAAAAGAACAGATGGGAAAAATAGAAAAAATAGCAAGAAGGTTCAGTGAAATGAAGTCACACTGATTAGTGCATGAAATGTAAACAGTTCAAATACTTCAATTAGCAATCAAATGAATCAAGTTTCTTTTGAGAAATGGCAGGCAATATAAATACAAATATAATGTAAATGTAAATATAATGTATATATAAATATAATGTAAATATAAGTATAATGTAAATATAAATATAAATGTAAATAAATACCAGTATAAACACAAATGCGAATATAATAAATCACTGTTTTAATTTTTAAAAGTTAATTTTATGAGAAATTTTTTAAAATGAGACAAGATTTATATTTACTCACATATTTATTTTTATTGTTCTTTACTCTTGTGTAGATCCAAATTTCCAATTATTTTCTATCTGCTATCAGAACTTCTATTAAGATTTGATTTAAAGTAAGTTTTGTAACAAATTTTACTTCAGTTTGTCTTTTTTTTTTTAATTTTCTCTTCTTATAGAATTCTAGTTTGAGCTTTTTAAAAAATATTTTTTCCTCAGCACTTTAAAGCTGTCATTTCATCGTATTCTGGCTTTCTTCGTTTATGAAAAGATATATACCATAAATCTTACATTTGTTTCTCTGTACATAATACACTTTTTTCTCTAATTATTCCTAAAGTTTTGTTGTTGTTGTTTGGGTTTGGTGTTTTGTTTTACTGCAGGTAATCGGCAGTTGAATATGGTGTCCCTTGGTATGGTTTTCTTTCTTTTTTTTAATTCTGCTTGGTTGTATTATCTTTTTGTGTCTGTGATAGTATTAGTTTCCTGCTGCTATTGTAACAAATTACCACAAATTAGTGACTGAAGACAACACAAATTTATCATTTTACTCTTCTGTAGGTCAGAAATGAAAAATGGGTCTTATTGTATAAATTCAAGGTGTCTGTTGAGTTGTGTTCCTTCCTGAGGTTCTAGGGGAAAATCCATCCCTTGCCTTCTCACCTTCTAGAAGCCACCTACATTCTGTGGCTCACAAGCCCTTTATCATCAAAGCACATCGCATCGAGCTCTGTTTCCTTCTGTGTCTTTGTGTATGTATTTCGAGGATAAAGAAACTTGTAGCAAGCGATGCAGACAGATCACTCAGGTCAGGGCTGAGTTTTGCATTTTTTCTTTTCTCTCTTTTGTTTGTCACTCATTCTCTCTCTCTCTCTCTCTTTCTCCTCTCTCCCGCCCTCCCTCTCTTTACTTTGACCCTCTTACCTCCATCTCGTAAGGACCCTTGTGCTTGTATTAGACCTATCTTGGCAATCCAGGATAATTTCCCCATTTCTAGGTTCTTAATCACATCTGTTAAATCTCTTTCCATGTAAGGTAACATAGTCACAGGCAGATTCCAGAAATTAGTTGTCTCCCAAAGTGTCTACACCAACAGCCAACAGTGACCTTATAGATTTCATCAAAACTGGAAAGAAAATGGTTATTACTTCAAATATTTTGATGCCTCCTTCCTTTTCTTTCTAAAATTGTAAATACACATTATCAGACTACTTGATGTTGTCACATATTTCACTGTATCTGTGCATATTATTATTATTATTATATTATTATTATTTTCCGTGCTTTGTTTTGGAGAGTTTCTGTTGCTATATCTTCTAACACACTAAAATTTTCTTCTCCATTGCTGACTTTGTGGTCAATCCTATCCCATTATATTTTGATTTCAAATCTTTTATTTTCCATCTCTAGAATTCTCTTTTGGTTCTTTTTTTTTTTTTTACATATATATATATACCTTTCATTTCCATCAATTATGCTCATGTTTCCTTCAAATCTTTGAATGTATTTCTATCGATTTTTTTTTCCTGATTGTAGGTCTTGTTTTCTGCTTTTTCATATGTCTGGTGATTTTTAGTTGATTATAAACATTATGAATTTTATTTTGTAGAGTGAATTTTGTTGTACTATTTTAAGAGTGTAGAACTTGTTCTGGCAGGTAGTTAATTTATGCGTGGATCACTTTAATTCTTTCATGGCTTTTAAAAATTTTCCTAGAATGTCTCTAGTAGTCATTTCATGGAGTTAGTTCACCCTCCTACTTTAAGGTGGGGCCTTTCTGTCTGCTGAGTGTTCCTTGCATTTCCAGAGGTCTTTCCATTCTGGTTGATCACAACTTGAACAACTTCTTGGCCCTATGTTTCAGCTTATAGCTCTGTGATAATTATTATTATTTGTTTCTGAAAAGATGTTTTATATCAGATCTACGGAGTTTCACTCTGCATCCTCAGATAGTATTCAACCAGAGACAGAAGGGTTATCTGGGAATTGACTCTAACTCACGTTTTTGTTATTAGTCAAGTATTCTCTCCTGTCCAAAAGTGAAAGCTGAACCCTGACTTAGACTCTTATCCTCCAGAAAGTCTAGTCCAGAGTTTGTTTCTATGGCACAGTGGAGAACAAAAGAGAACAAGAAGTTTGCAAGTCTTCATGAGGTTAAGTAGCATGATGCCACATTTGCCACATTGTTTTGAACAAATCAAACCATAAACATCCCGGTTTCAAATGGCGGAGAAAAGACACTCATTCTTGATGGGAGAAACCGCAAACCCGCATTAATATAATATAAAATATAATATAATGTAATATATGTAATATAGTATAGGATAAGATAAGATAGCAATATAGAAACTAAAATGAAAGTGGCTATTTTTGCAAACAATCTATCACAGGTTTTTTTTAAAAAACAAATACATGGCTTTATATCTGTTATTAGGTATCTAGTATAACAAATTGGATTCATAGCTTTCTTTAATATATCACTTTTTTTTTCTCAACTGATGACAACAATAATGTTTTGCAGACTCTGAGCACCTCATAAAGTTATACTGACTCTAATTCTTACTCCCTGCAGGCAATGAGATCGACCTTGTTTTCCTCTCACAATTATCATGCAATTTACTAAGATTGTTTTCATCCCAAACCTTCCCACTCTTTAAACATGGTCAGATGCCAATTAATTATCTTAATCTTCTCTTTCCTGTTACATCAAACTGAGTTCTAAATTGACATCCTTTCTAGCTGGATAGTTGGAGTAATTCCCTCAGAAAATAAGGCTGGGGTTAATCTAAGTCACTTGAATGCTCTTTTCTCCAATAATCCAGATGGCTTTATTTTGTATTCCTCTGGTAAAATAGAGTTTTTCTTACTGGCTATGAAGGGACAGCAATATTAAGATCAACTCATTTTGAGTTTTGTAGGTTTTATATGATAATTATACTTCTATTTATGTTTCTAGCCAACCAGATCTGTCCCCTCAAAGTTATAAACTCAGTTAACCATGGCACCACGTTCTATCATACTTATCTACATCGAGACCCATCCAATGACTGCACCACAGTAATGAGTTAAAAAAAAAAAAAGAAAAAAACAGGAAACTTAGGTTTATACATGCAGCTTTAACTTAAAAAGAATTCTACCTTAAAACAAACAAACAAACAAACAAAATACATTTGGTTGGTTTGTTTGTTTTAAGGTAGAGAGAAAAGAAAAATGACCTTCTTTTCCAAAATTAGAATTAATGATTTAAAGATTAAAGCATGGGGTTTTTAATTAGCAGTCTCAGGAAACTAAATTCCAAATTAATCTGTAAAATGTTTAGCAACCATAAAATAGAATCAGCGAGTTCACTGCAACATTTTCTTCCCACTCTCTTTTCTAGACTTGATGTTAATGGGCAAATTACTCAGAGATTCTGCTTCCTATCTGAAAAACGGGAAAAACTAATTTGCATTGAAAATGGTTATTGCATTCGACTCTGTGACCCACCAAAAACTCTTCACATTAGGAGAATTTCTTCTCATCTTCCACCAGTGGGGCTATAGTGTAGTATTGATCAATTTTCAGGTCACACCAACATACCCGGCCAAGTCATTTGTGAATTAAGCTCATGACTTTTCTTACCCTTTCAGTTTGTACTAGGTAATGCTATATAAGGCCTGTGAAAATTAATGGAACTCAAATTTAAAATGGAGTCAGGAGGCTACAAAAAAGAACTCTCATACAAGTGTCACTCAACACACTTTCTGTGACCCCACAGGAAGAGACATACCTTGCACCTCCCACAGGAAGTGATACTAAACTACTCTGAAGGAGAAAAAAAAAGATTCATCCTTGCCTGGTAACAGCTCAGCCAATGGGAGACTGCCATAACTCAGCCAATGAAAGTCACTATACTTCGAATTTTCAGTTTCCTCCAATGGACATTTTATTTACAACAGCCTCTCCCAAGTCCATAAAAAATCATTCCTCTCCTTCATTCCTCTGGAATTACACATGATTCATTATTAGACCTCATGTCCCAAATTGTAATTCTTTGTTTTTCCTGAATAAACCTATTTTGCTGAAGAAATATCTGACTTCCTGTTTGTTTAAGGTCAATAGGCCATAAATGAAAACTTAGGTAAAGATTTCAGTGTAACTATAGTAGGTGTCATGAAAATTTAGGCTATCATTTTTGATGGCTCATTTATGCCTCCTACAGATGTTTAAGCCTAATTGCAAATTTAACACTTTCACGTACTGAGCCCAATATTATGACTTTGTGGTTCTAATTGCACCCAGGTCAAGAAAGGGAGTTCTGGCTGCATGGTCTCTTGATGTCCCTGAAAAGACTCTTGTTCTTTACCTGAGATGCTTTTGAATGGTATATAGTACCCTGCTGCAAATGGCATGGCCTTACTCTCAACTAGGCATTGCTAAAGACTGAATTGTCTCCCCTGAATTCATTCTCAAATCCAAAGCCCCAATGTGACCATATTTGGAGATAGGGCCTAACCTATTCACTAAGGTTAAATGAGGTCATAATGGCAGGTCCCTAATCCAATAGGACTAGTGTTCATATATAAAGAGGAGGAAAACTAGAGATATGCCCCAGCCCTTCCCTGTGAGTACACAAAAAGGGCATGTGAGGACACAGTGAAACGGAGACCATCTTCAAGTCAGGAAGCAACCCTATTTGCAGCTTGGACTTGGACTTTTAGCCTCCAGACTGTGAGAAAATAAATATCTGTTATTAAGCCACCCAGCCTATGGAATTTTGTTGTGGCAGCTGAGTCAGATTAATTCAAGTGTATTCCATGCAGTTTACCATTAAGCATCCTTTCCTATCATAGACACACCTGAGGCATGATATCGGCGAGGATACCCCATGAGGATAGGGTGCTGTTCTTCACAATGTAATGGGCAACTGACACTGATGGCCATTATATGGGACTAGATGCCCAACAGTTAGAACATATGAGCCCATGAATTTAGAAATGGAAGTAGAAAAGAGCCTGCCTACTATATTTCCAGTGACCCAGTTTAGTAATTTGTTCTTGTCCTGACAACACTATTTTCTGTAGGTCTAGAAGTCCTGGTTCTCAGAGGACATACAGAAGCCCACCAAATTTTAAGTTACTGTAGCTATCTGGTCACTTTAGACTTTTCGAGCCAGTAAACCCCAAAGCAGAGATGGTAGTTACCCAATGAGTAGGTGTAAGTGGTCCTGATTTATCGCAAGAAGGTAGAATTGTGCCTACTTATATCAGGAACTACTACAGCAGCGAAGACTATAAGTTCATCTAGAAATTGTAACTATTCAAAATCCTAGAGAAGCTGTGAAGGAATGGAGGATACTGAATATGATAAACAAGTAGATCTGAGAAATGCAAGGGATGAATTATAGTAAATGACGCGAAAGTCGCACCTAGATCTCCCTTATTAGCCCAGTGCACCCACTTCTCATTTCTGTATATGCTGGTTGCTATTGGTTCGTGATTGTACTTTCCTCTGGGGAGCTGCCTCCAATGATCAAAATTCCTAGTCCAGGAGGCTATGCCCTACCCTCAGGAGTAGACTATCCAATTACTAACTGATACAGGGTATTCATGGTGAGACAACTCCGTGGCACCATTCATGTTCCAAAACTTCTCATGGGATCACTGGCTTCTTCTCAGTTGTGAGTGAGCCTTCAGATAAATCCTCATCTTTGCTCAGCTTCTTCTCTATTCTGCCTTCTTTACCTCCTTAGAGTTTGTCTTGAGATAATTTCCTTAAAAAAATCACTTACACAAGAATCTCTATCTTGGGCTCTGCTTACACGGAACCTGACCTAAGATAGACTATAAAACGGTGTTCTTCCTCTTTATATATTTTGCTCAAACTTTAATTCCCTTTCTTTATTTTGAAAAGAACAAATTTAGTTCTTTTCCTCCAGAGTATGTTTTCATTTTACACAGAGTTTCTCCTTCCTTGCCTAATTCTCAATTTCCTTAAATCAGGGAGGGGAGGAATCAGATTTCCTGTCTCAGTGTGGTGTAGTTTCTATTAGTGCCATCTCAACAAGCTGTGAAAAGTCCAGGTCTGCAGCCTCACTGTTCAGGGAAACTGGCAGCAGTTCCTTACCTTCCCCAGTTATTTTTACAGAGTTTTGTCTGGCTTTGCCTGTTCTCTTTGGGACCATTTAATTCTTTCCCAAGTGGCAAAGCCTTTAGTGCACTAAAGGGGTCTGAGACTTGGTTCCCCGGAAGCACCACGCTTTCAAACAGTTCTCCCACCCCAAGGCTTAACAACTCATTATCAGATTTGCCTTTGGGAGCTCTGCCCTCTCCTTGGCTCCCTGCAGATCCCTTCTACCCCATGGACAAAATTGTTCCAAACTGACTCTCGGGGAGTGAGAGTTTTCCTTTATCGTTCCCCCTCCCCTCCACCCCAAAGCAATAGGCTGGAGGTATTTGAAAACATAAGCATAGACCACCCATGCCAGTGATTTTTTTTTTTGCAGTATTGTTATTAGCAATTCTTTTATGCAGGGTAGGGCTTCACACAATTAAAGAAAGAGTGCTGTTCTTTTTACAAGGACACTTTTTCTAGAAAATTATAGCCTAATTTTATTAGCCTTACATTATCCATTATTCCACATTCTTTAGTGTGCCAGTTACTGTACTAAGTATTTAAATGCTTTACCTACATTATGAGAACACTAGGTATTAGGGGCTGCTATGATTTATAGTTTATAGGTAAAATTAAAATAGGTTCAGTGGTTTTCTAAGGTTGAACAACTAACAACTAGCAGAACAAGTGCTCTATAGAATAAATGAATTAATCTCAGGGTGTGGCTTTTTGGTTCACACATGGTTATTAATCCAAATCTAGCTTTTATGTAGATGTCTTGACATCTCTATCATGGTGTGCCTGAGTAGAAGGAAATACTCATACCTTTCATGATCACTGTACATCTGTATACTTTTTAAGCACTATGAAGTCAGTGTTGGGGCTGTAATTTTGTAAGTATCTTTTTGGACATCCTCAGTATTATGATAAATGAAGTCTATATGAAAGTGTATGTGAAATGGTTAAATTTGTTTAAATCCTGTCAAAAAGAATCTTTAACAGTGTTGTAAAGAAAGTACCCATGGTTTCAGGTTAATGCATAATGCGTGATCCGTCTTCCTCTCTGACCATAGGAGATGAATCCTTAATTGAGAGCAATAAAAATTGTCCTCCTCTCCAAGTGGGAAAATGATGCTGCTGCAGATCAGAGATGGCTTTCTTTAGAAAACACAGAGGCAGCATTCAAAAATTAGAAAGAATTGTTCCTAGAAAGTAGGATGTTGCACGGTATTTTGAAGAAGGGAAACCTCTTAGATTTGGAATAACATCACTAAAATTTCTAACACAATGGTTGCATTCAGGTGAGTCTTGAGCAGGTTCAAAAGCCAATAAATGATTTCTGCATATCATAAGAATAACTCTAAAACAAGAAAGAAACATCTCAGTTTAAAATGTATCATTTATTACTCATGTATTACAAAGAATATTAATGATAGAGTGAATGATTAATAGAACTTTCACAGCACAAGAAAAATGGCATTTTCCCTTAGTTATTCATGTTAATTTTCACCACTCATTTTGTATAAAGGAATTAGAAACTTGTATCTATATTATTATTTCTACTTTTTTCTAAACAGCCTTTAAAGTTTATTATAGAATAAAATATTTATAATTTCCATTTTATAGTATGTTGTTAATTTTAGCCAATCAGTTTTATCTGTAGAAAATATTATCTAGGAATTGTAATAAATTGGTAACTGACAGGGTAAGCTCATCCTTTCTAAGTAATGTAATCGAGATTCTAATACCCAGATTGGGCAGAGCCAGGAATGTAATTGCAATGTCATTCATGCTTAAGTAATCTATGTTTTTTGATGACTACTACTCGTATTTGGTTATAATAAGCATTACGAAAACCTACTGTCTCCTGTTTTCCATCTGTCATTAGACAATAACGATGTTTACTTGGAATATAACAGTGTTCCACCTTGCCATTATCCCTGTGTTCGGAACCCTTTATTATGGTTACCACATTATAAATCAACTTCCCAGAGGTTTCAGCATGGACAATGGCTGTCACCAGTTTGTGAGAACTAAAACAACCTAAGAATCATTCACTTTCAATCTAGAGATCGAAACTTATTCTACTCCTGCTTTGAAAATGCTCAAACCTTGAGATTTTTTTCTTTTTTGTATGTTCTTCATAGCCACCACCATGCGGCACTTTAAAATTTCGGAATCTTCATTAATATGTCCCTTTATATTCTACCCTGCATAAGCACACATTCTTTAAACACTGGTGGAGCAACTAAGAAAAGTGTTAAAAATGCCTCTGTTTTAGTCAATGTCATTTCTTAATGAAGTATGTGATTTCTTGATTTATAGTCACGTTTTCCACTGTCATCTCCTTATTAGGAATTTTCCAGGATAACTGACTTAACATGCTTGTTTTTAAATACATTTATCTATCAAGCAAAAAGGATCATGGGTAATATAGTATATTATTCAAATAGAAAAGTTTTCTCTCTTTACCTCCTAAACAGATACATGCCAGAATCTGATGAAAGATTCATGCCAACCTTTGAGTTGCCCCTTATATTTCCTGAGAGCTCCTGCATAACTCAACATTTTATAGAGCCTCTTTTAATACGACTGAGAAAATACATTCTTCACTTTTTTTCTCTTGTGCAATACACAGTGCCACCTGTTTAAGCATATAACCTCACCTTTGCCTTTATTTTTGCTTAGAATAATTACCAGATAGAGCTTATTGAAAGGTAAGACTGTGGCTAAGTAAGAAGAAACTGTTCTAGAATTGTTAAGTGGGGAGGTAAGCCTTTAATGACAATATTCCTCACATGAGGAGTCATGGTGCTAGTTATTTCTGCAATTTAGGAAGTTGATTAGTAGAGAACTATGGTTTTGCTCTAATTAAACAAACGAGTGACACTTAATACACACAAAAAAATGTCTGTGTTATTCTCTATTCTCTCATACCATTTTCCTGAATTTTTTTCTTAAACCTTTTGTCAGGTTTAAATTAGTTTTCTTGGTTGAAATCAGCAGTCTTAATTTGCAATTGAAATCCATCCAATTAAACAATAGATTGCCTGGAATTAATGGTAATTGAACAATCCAAAGTAAATGGGACAAATTGTGGACAACTGAAGGGGAAAATAAACATGGCACAATTTAAGCTTGGAAAGGCACATACATAAATAGAACCATGGAACCATGTTTCTTGGGATGCCATTTGCTTTCATACACATCTATAAAAGCATTTGTGGGACCCTACACTGACCTAAAACATGAGAACCTTGGCAGACACAGACAACTAGAACTGAAGTAGCTACAAGTCACTATCTTTGCAATGGATTTACTTTCTCTTCCTTAATAGGATATGGCAAAAAATCCCTATATTGCCATTAACCACGTAAATGTGACAAGAAAGGGGTTTTCCACTGCATACATTGTAATATAGCTCCATTGAAGGATCTAACTCTCCTTTCGCAGGCATAATGCAATAGCTAAGACTGGAAAATAAGTGCTATGGTGAAGCTTATATTGATTTGTTGCCAGGGAGAGTGAGAGAAATATAGAAACATAATCTAGTTCTTGCATAGGTACTGCTAGGTCTTTGGAGAGTTAATTCACACACACACAAAAAAATGTGGCTTTTCAAAAAGGGGTCTCTGATTGGATAATAGCAGGTGTTTCAAGCAAAGCGAGGCAGCCTATACAGACAGAAACTGCTATAACCGCCTACAGAGAGAGACAGATGGCCTCCTTACCCAAAATTTGGTTCAGAGACACTGATGATGCCACAAACTTACCAAAAGGGTATGAAGAGGTTTATTTCTTACATAATTGAGGCCTCTGGGAGGAACAGGAAGGCTTGTCAAGCAGGTCAGAGAGAGCAAGTAAAGGAGGCTGAGTTTTTACTGCAGGTAAGAGGTAGGCTTAAGTGAGGGGTCTCTGGTGTGGGCTAGGGCTTTCATGGTTCACATCTCCTGCTTCTACCAAAGGAGGACCCAGGTTTTCTTATCGACTTGTCCAGACATAGGACAGGAGGCAAAGACATAAAAGCTGTCTACAGTCAAATGTCAAAATAAAAAAATAAAAAAAAATGAAGTGAAATTCTTTATTCCAGAGACTGAGCATTGAGACTGAACAATGTCAAAATGGGTTCCCTCCAGTTCTGCTCTTGGTCCTTCAGAACGAGCTGACTTACTGACACATTTCCCACTAGCCTGTCCATTACTGTGATACATAAAACGCCACCGCAGTTCTAAGTAAAAGTTTAGGTGGTCCCAACTACCTTTGCTCCTTGTCACCCTGACCCAGGGTGTCTCGTTTGCTTCTGATTCCCTTATTTTCTCTGAATCCAGACTCTCGTCACAGAATCCATATTAGAAACACTTTATGGCAAACATATCTGTGCACCATCCCAGAATCAGTGCCAGCTGCTTAGACCTCTATTTTCTTCCTGAACTGTCAGCTGTGCTTATGAATTCAACTTCAGTACTTCTTACCTTTGCCCTATAACCTCTGCCTTTGGTGAAGACGTCCACTCTGTCCCAGTAACTGTGGAACATTTTGTGCAGGGCGTCTCTACCCTCAACTGCAAAGAGGAGAATTTGAATACTGAGTTTCCTTATGTTTTGACTGTTCCACTCTCTCAATCTTCTCTCTATATATGGTCATGTTTTCCTTTACATTGTGTCAGTTACCGTCTATAAGCTGAGTATTTCCAAATAAATGTGTCACTTCTAAATTCCCTGCAAATACAACTACGTAATTTGCTTCCCCCATCTAGGCATCTCACAAATGGGGGAGAGGGGGGTCACAAAACTCCAAGTTCAAAGCTGAACTCATCATTTATTCTGAAACTGTTGCTTCTCCTTAAACCCATTTCAACATTCTCATAATTTCCAAAATCACAGATTGAGTTGGTTGCTCTTATCGTCATTTGATATCTAACAAAATTCCAGTTCTGTGGAGTCTAGCTTCCTAATATTTCTTCAACCTATCAAATTATGTCAAAACCCACAGCCATCCCCCTAGAGTAGGCTTCCAGCGTTCCTTTCTGAATCATTTCAACAGGCTGATATTCCTGTCTCAATTATTTTGCAGTTCAGGCCATTGTATCTGTATCTTCAGAATTAACAGTTAAAATGCTTCTCTGGTAATGTCTCTCCCCTGAGTAAAAAATCCTTGGGAGTTTTCTCATTATTTTTGGTAGAAATTCTCAATTTCTTATGGTTGTTCACATTTTCTATTTTGAGTTGAATGATGTCTCTCAAGAAGACATGTCGAAGTTCACACCCCTGACACCAGTGAATGTTACCTTATTTGAAAATAGAATTTTGGCAGATGTAATTAAGTTCAGATGAGATCATACTAGATTGGGATTGGCCCTAAACCCAATGACTGGTATCTTTATATAGAGAGGGAGATTTGAAACACAGAGACAGACACACACAGAAGGAAAACCATTATATGAAGACAGGCAGCAACTGGAGTGATACAGATAGAAGCTAAGGGGCACCAGTGATTGCTGGCAACCACCTGCAGCTAGGAAGAGGCAAGGAAGCATTCTTCCCTTGAGATTTCAGAGTGAGTATGGCTCTTCTGATACATTTATTTCATATCACTAGCCTCCTAGCTGTTTTGTGCCATAAGGAATTTATTTTTATCTACCGAGTTAGTGACAATTTGTTATGGCAGCCCTAGAAACAAATACATTTACTTGACAATATCTGGTCCTTGTTTATTTCTACAGTTATAACAATCATCATTCTTTTATGTGCGTTCTCCTGATCTACCCTGTACATACACATATATTTATTATTTGTACTTAATTAGCTTTATTATTGATATATTCTCATTCGATACTCTATCTGCCTATATTACCTATGTATCAGTTATGTGTGGTTGTCATAGCAAATTACCACAGATTTGGCAACTGAAACAACAGAAGTGTATCGCAGTTCTGGAGATCATACGCTTATCCTTTTTGCTGGGCTTTAATTAGGGGCTGACAGGGCTACACTCTCTCCAGTCTCTAACGGAGGTTTTTTTCCTTTGCCTCATCTACCTTTGAGTGACTGCTGGCATTCCTTTGCTTGTGGCTACATCATACCAATCTCTGCCTCCATCTTTACCTCACCTTTTCCTCTTTTGTATTTGCATAATTTCCCTCCACCTCTCTCTTATAAGGATACTTGTGATGACATTTAGGATCCACCCACATAATTTAGAATAATCTCATTGAATATCTTTAATTCCGTCTTCAAAAATTTACCAAATAAATTAACACTCAGATAGGTTCCAGAGATTAGAACCTAATATCATTTGTGACTATTTTCGGACCTGACACTCTATCTCATTTTAGACTCTTTTGTCTCTTCCTTTAGTCGTTCTCAATTGGGAGACATTTTGCCTCCCACGGAGCATTTCACAAAGTGTGGAGAAATGGCTGATTGTTACACTTGATAATGCTACTGGCATATGGTGTGAATAGACCAGGAATGCATGTTCTGCTAAACATATGACAATGCATAGGACAGAACCTCCTCTCACCACCACTACCATCAACAACTATGAATTATCTGGTCCAGATGTCAATTGTACTAACATACTGAGAAATCCTACAGTTAATTGAAATTCCATTTCATACCGTTTACTCATAATATCCTTCTGTAATCCTTCTTTTTCCAACAAGACTGATTTAGATGTCCATGACAAATATTTCTATAGCATCTTGGGATTCTTTTATATTAATATTTTAAAAATAACATTGCGATTACCTTTTTAAAAGCCATTTCCATAACTAGGATGTCACTTTCAGAAGGCTGTATAAATGCCTATCTTTTTGTCCTTGTATTAATTGTGCTGACCAACGTCCACACATAAAATAGATGATCAATCAATATTTTAGTGAACGAATGATAAATTAATTTAAAAATTACTGAATTTGCAGGGAACTATAATTTGTCCCCAATTTATTGGAAAGTTCAGACTTCGAGTTTTTTTTTTTCCCAAGAAGCTATAACTTTATTAATAGAAACAGTACGAATTTCAAAACCAAGCTGCAGTTACTCTTTTGCAACACCAAAAAAAAGGTCCTTGTTTTTAAATGGTTATATGGTTCATTCCATAATAACATTTACAATATCATTACTGTTGTTCTTCAGGGCTCAGACTGCCTTTGCTCTTGAAACATTTGCTTGTGACAAGATCAATTCTATGTCTTTAACTTCCATACCGATGTCAACCTCTTTCTCTTCGCCCTCCTCTTGTACCATAGAGTCTATGTATTTTCTTGAATGTTAGAGACATTCAGGATTTACCTTGAACTCTGAATTTCTCAGCAGCTTCTAGCTGTTCTTGCAGAGATAAATCTTCAATCTTGGCTTCCCCAAAACCTATTCAGGTATCTGATGCTGGGCTCTTGGACAAAGAGAATATTCTTAGATTTCTAGATAGTGACTCTAGCAACCCCTGTGACCTGTCAAAGACCCAGTTTCGACACAGCCTTCCATGCCTTCTTTTGACTCCAGCTCTTTTTTCTTTCGGTTTTTCTTTGCTAGCTGGTTCTTCATAGATTTCAGCTACTGCTGCTAGCGGGGCTTGTTGTGTGGTTGCATGTTCCTTGAGCTTCAGTACTGATTCATTACTGTCCAATTCTGTTCCAGACCCTGCTCGGCCTGGGGCTGTGGCAGCTCCTGCTTTGCAGCAGGGATGTTTCTGTGGCTTCACCAGGCATTTGGTTCCAGGAACACAGAACCAGGATGGTGGTAGAAAGAGAACCAGACTTCAAGATAATGACCATATCCACAAGTATGATGATTGATATAGATTTCACAAATTCACATATTCTTGGACACTTTGAACTTCAAATATCCAATCCTATTGATCTTATTCTATTAATTCCATTAACCCTATTATTGTGTTCATGTAATCCAAAACCCATCACATCACATTACTGGTTCTAATCCCAGTTCTCCTCTGTTGTTATTTAGGAGAACAATTGATTTGGGACTTATAGATTATGACACACACTTTGCCTCAGGGCCCTCATTCAAAAAAAAAAAAAAAAAGCAAAAACTTCCATGAGGGAGTTTCCAGGATATGAAGCAAGAGGAAAGAACCAAGGTAAAGAAGTTAAGGATTTAAAAAGATGGAGTTAATTGCTTAGAGAGACTAAGACTAAGAGCTAGAGATTGTAAGAAAGAGGAATTGAGAGGAACAGTCTGCAAAGAGAGAGAACTCTGGAGAGCTGCAGAAGGTTCCCTGTGAACACTCAGCAGAGTACTGATCAGGGCAGCAGTGTGGAGAAATAATCAAGGTAGGGCAAAGAACTACCCGAGAAGATTAGTGGGACTGTTACACAGAAATCACACAGGTTTGTTAATAGACTCTGTTCTCACCAGCCAGACTGAAACGTGTTATAATTCTCAGGGCATCAGACATAGTAGTAATCAGAATAGTCTCGCTTTAGTAGTGGGGAAAAATTATCCCTAGAATAAATATGAATGTTGTCCTAAACCTCTAGCTAATTGCAAGGTAAACAAGTTCAATGTTCAAAAATTAATTGTATCTCCACATAGAATAGAAGAATCAGAAATAAAAAATAATTTCATTTTCAAGAATATTGAAATATTACAGATAAATATGATGAAAATGTGTAAAACCTGCACTCTAAAAACTGAATCAAACAGACAAACAAATCTGGATAAATTTAGGGAAACAAATTGAATGATATGCCATACTCACTGGTCAAAAGATTTAATATTAAGGAATTGATTTCCCCAAATTGATCTGTAGATTCCAGGAAATCAAAATTAAATGTCATTAGGCATTTTTTTTAATAGAAAATAACAAGTTGATCTAATATTCATATGTAATGCAAAGATACTAGAATGCTGAAACAAATATGAAAAAGAACAAAGTTGAATGAGTAATCCTAAATGATTTCAAGGTTTATTATAAAACAACAGTAATCAAGACAGCATAGTATTGACAGGAAAGATAAATGAAGTCTTAAAAAATAAAACAAACAAAAACAAAACAAAATAAAACAAATTCGGAAATAGAGAACTGATGGCTGTCAGAGGAGAGAAGGGTGGCATGGATTGAAAAGGTGGAGGGGAATGAGAGGTATAAATTTCCAATTATAAAATAAGTAACCAATGAAGATGAAGTATACAGCACAGAGAATACAGTCAATAATATTGTAATAACTTCTCATGCTATGGCAAAGACTAGACTTACTGTGGTGATCATATTGTAAGGTATATAAATGTTGAATCACTACGTCATACACCTGAAACTAATATAATATTGTATGCCAACTCCATTTTAATATTTTTTAAAAGTTAAGATAGATAAATTAATCAATACAAAAAATAAAGTCCAGAAATAAACCACACTTATATGGTCAACTGACTCTTAACAAAGGTCTGAATAAATTTCAGTGAAAATAGTTTTATCAACAAATTTTGTTGGATATCCAAATGCAAAAACTTGAACTTCAGTTTATAATTCGTACCATAAAACAAAAATTATTTTAAAATAGATCACTTAGACATATACATATAACCTAAAATTATAAAACTAATAGAAGAATATATTGGAGCAATTACTGTGGAATTTTGGTGATGTAAGATTTCTTAGATGCAACAAGAAAAGTACCATACATAAAAAGGCAATTTGATAAATTGGTCATTATCAAAATTAAAACCATCTGGTTTTCAAAACACCATTAAGAATTGTTATAACTTATGATAATGAAAAGAGATGGCATTAAATATGAGAAATTATTTTAAAAAATTATACAATAAAGAACTGGTATCAAAAAATATATAAACAACTCGCAAAAATCAGTAACAAAAAAATAAGCAGCCTCATTACAAATTGGTAGACTATTTAAATAGAAACATCCCCATGAAAACATCCCCATGAAAAATCCCATGAAAACATGACATAATGGATCATTAGGTAAATACAAATTAAAACTATAATATCATACTACCACATACCTATTAGAATAGCTAAAATGAAAAACAGTAATTATACAAGTGTTGGAGAGGATGTAGAAAAACTGGAAATATCATACACTGTGATTCCTACTTAATTTTTTGAGACAATTATTCTTAATAGCTAATATATGCATTTAATAGCTTAAAATATTATTTGAAAGGATAAAAATAATTTTACCCACTACCTCTCTCCTAAGCTGTACTTTCCTCATCTGCGAAATAAAGCAAATACAAGAAAATATACTTGAAAAGTCTTAAGAAACCATAGTACAGATAGATGAATGACTTGCCCAGGGTTACAAAACTAATTAGATATGAATTTAGAGCTTCAGAATCATCTAACCCATAAGCCCATGCTATTTTCACTATTTCTTTTTTCTCACTTGTCTTTTTGCAGTTAAATGATTGTTATATAACAGCTATACTGATGCATAAATGATATGCATTATAATGTACACATATTAAGGGTATAATTTGATAACTTTAGCATATGTATTCATCCATAAAATCATTACAATCAAGATAATAAACATATCTATCACTTGCAGAAATCTCATTTTGCTCACATGTAATCATTTTTTAGTCACTGTAGACTACATTTTCTCGATTTTTGGTCTATTATCTTTTGCTTGGCAAAATTATTTTTGTATATCAATTATTCAATCATTTGTGTCTATCCACAGCAAGGCAGCTCTATCCACAGCAAGGCAGCTCTGTTTTACATTTGTAGGCCATTCTTCTCTGATGGACCCAGGTGACTGCCTTGCATCTGTCTCTTTTCTCAGGGGGTGTGTGTGCATGCGTGTGAGTGTGTGTGTGTGTGCATGTGCATGTGTGTGTGTGCATGTGTGTGTGTGTGTGTGTGTGTGTGTGTGTGTGTGATACAGCTCTGATCTGAAGAGGGAGTTAATGAAATATCTGAGGAACGAAACTTATAAAAAATAATTCATTTGTGTTAATGAAAGGATGCCTTTCTTGGAGCTTATGGCAAAGTGCTTTGAGACATTAAGTACATTGTTAGAGGGCATATAAACAAAATTAAAACACAGACATAAAATAGATTACAGCAGTAGGCTAAATGGAATAAGAATAGAAAGAAAGTATCTTAGAATTTGAAATGTGCTGTGCTGTACATATCACATGATTCTAAGATCATCAGAATTGCATATTACACTGGAAGTATACGTTTTCTATAAAACTCTCTGCAATAGATCATTCTGAAACATTCTGAACCATATATTTTCTTTCCAAAGCTGCCTATCTATTAGGCCCACAAGTAATGAAATGGAAAATCTGCACATGAGGAAACCTTTTAATTTTACAAAGTGATACAAACACTAAACTGGAGAATTGATTTAAAAATTTCATTTAGAAATAATGTGTGCTACCTTTTCGAAGTGAACTCTGAGGCTGTGTACTTTCCTGATAGAATTCCTCTCTCAGTAGTTAGGTATTAATGGTGTTTTACTTCTCTCTCCCAAGCTTGATTTTCTTATGATGAAATGAATCCTCATAAACTTTCCAAGTACTTTCCTGTCTACAGGATATTTATAATACTGGCAGTTATCTACCCTATATAGGGTAGGGACTTCAGAGTGGAAATAATATATAATTTTCCAGTTTTACTACTGATATCCACATTCTTTGAAAGAAGATTGGTTGCTATTTCTTGCAAATCAAGTCTAGTAAATAGAAAATTCAAATATATATTATTTCAAGGAATTAAACAGGGCTCCCTTCAATTTGAAAAAGATATATATGCAATGAGAATGCTATATAGAAGAGAATCTTTGTGAATATGCATTAATAACATAGTATATACACAACATTTAAAAGTTTGAACACTTTGAAGTAGATATATCCCTCTCAAAAAATTTTGCTTCACAGACTCAATTGTGTGTATCTGTCTCGATGCATTTAAAACATTCTGAAATTCTTCTTCCTTGAAACTAGTTAGAAAATATATATAACGAAACCTGTTACCAAAGAAACAGGTAAATAGCTTCAACTATGAAGCAACAACAATAAAAAATTATTTTAACAAACACTTCTAAATATACAATATATAACAAAAAAGTATGAAGATTAAATGGAGGATGAGATTAATGACAACTAAGAGGCAGAGATTCTGAGACCTTGGTCAGACACAAATTTCTCTAAAAGTTTTAGCACCTTGAAACTTTATTTTAAAATGTTTTTATTAAGTATATAAGATCTAGAGATGTGGGTGAGTTATGAAAGAAAAATACTAAATTTGTAAATGGAAACTGAGTCCCACATGATAGTATGAAAGGAGAGTGGTGTCTAAAAGAGGGACTCACAAACATGAAATACTACTATTTTAATACTCAATTTTCTCTTCATAAGGGGTCTGCTTATGTTAATATAGAGTAGGAAAGACAAACTTCAAGGTACATCTATGAACTACATGAAACAAAATTATTCAGGTACTTGTTAATAGGCAGCACAAGATAATAATCACTAGGACAAAATAACTTTTAAAAAGTGAGAAATAAAATAGCCCCCGTTTTCTAACTAAAGTCTCCAGGATTCAGTATAATGAAGAGAACCCAGAGCCCAGAGGGCTTGCTGAGTTGAAGAGACAGAGTTTAGAATTTCAAGAGGCCGAGTTAGCTCAAATTTGAGGAGCAAATACTAGAGAGAAACTTTAAAAATTGTTCCAGAGACCTGTAGAGTGGTCCTTTTGAATTCTACACTGAATACTTTTCAGCACATGCATGTGAGGTACTCAAGACTTGAGAAAGACACACTGGAAAGGAATAAACAGAACAATCCATATAGCTCATGCAGGACCAAAAGTTCATGTTTCCACTAGTCAGAGTAGAAAGACCTCCTAATTCAGGGAACAATGTGTGTGTATGGTACTCAGCAGAGTATTACTCAGTAGTGGAGGCATATTAGCTGCTCTGGACTACCCTAACAAAATTAGAAGATTCAAAGGGTTAAATTGAATCCAATAACATTAAGCAAATTCATGAATGAAAAATAGCAAAATTTAAAGATATATGACAAAATTCAGAAAACAAATCTAAGAAGCAGGAAAATATAATCAGGAGAAATGATAGAAGATACAGACCCAGAACGACAGAGGTAAAGAAGGCTGCAGACCAGCATATTAAAATACTTAATATAAACATATTCCTTATGGCATAATAGAGAAAAACAAAAGCAGCAATATAAATGGAGCTTCTAGAAATGGGAAGTACATTATCTGGGGAAAAAATACACTGTATGAGATTAACAGCACATTAGATACTGCAGAACAAAGGTTTAGCAGACTTAAAGACCTATCAAAAGAAACTATTTAAATGAAACAATGAAAGAAAAAAGTAAACAACTTTTCAGTGAACTGTAGGACAATGTGAACTGGATAGACATATGTGTAACTGGAATACTGAGAGCAGAAAAAAAAAAACGGAGCTATATAACAGCCATGATTTTTCAAAAGTTGGTTAAAACCACTGACTCCCAGGCCCAAAGTGCCTAATAAAACCCAGCAGAAGAAACATAGAGAAAACCATGACAAAATACACCAGAGTCAATTTGAATAAACACCCAAACAACAACAATGAAATACTTATAAATAGTCTTAAAAGCATGCAGAAGAAAAAATAAATACTATATATACAAGAAGATATAGAAATGAAAGCAGATCTGTCCACCAGGAACCATGTAAATCAGAACACAATCAGATGGCATCTTTAACATAGTGAAAGGAGACATTGGTAAACCTAGATTTTTGTACCTAACAAAAATATCTGTCAAAAATAAAAGTGAAATATTTTTCTTTTTCTTTTTTTTTAGACATAAAAAGTGAGACAATTCGCCATTAAAAGACCAGTATTACAAAAATGTTACAGGAAGTCCTGTCCTTTGGTATTAAACAAAATGCTACCAGATGGAAATTTAAATGTATCGTAATTAACTAAATAACCATGAATAAAGTAAATGGGTTAAAGTTTCTCATCAGTAGAAAAACTGAAGTAGATGCTGTGACGTTTTTGTGTCATGGTAAATGGCCTGATGTCATGGGAGAGGGCCAGGATTATGGACAACTTCAACATGAAGCTCTATGATCAACAAAATTTCAGACAAGCTACATAATTTTTTTTCTTCCTAGACATGTTGCAACTGACATATAAATTACATATTTCGAATCCATATTGTCTTATCTACAGTTAATGTGACTTATTGCAAAGAGAAACTCTGTATTGAGAGATACGCAGGGATACTCATCCACATTAAAGCTCTCTTTACTATTCTTTCTGAGAATCTATGTCATGATTCTATTCTACTCAGTTTGTACAGAAGAAAGGATCAATAGAACTATAAAACAAAATATCAGTGATGTAACCATTGGCAATATAACTAAGAATCAAGAGATGGAGAAGAAGGGTACTAAGAGAAATTGTAGAATAAGCTCAATTCCTAACTTTTGATAGCCAAGCCTCAAAATAATAAAGTTGATAACTATATTAATTTATTTCTTCTGCAATATTTTTGCTTGTGCTATGTTTTTGGTTAAATTTACAGTATAGCATGTCATTTAAGATTTACCCAAATTTTCTGGGAATAAACTGGGCTTAAATTTTGAAAGATGTTGTACTTTTTATAATACAAATAATACAAATCAGGATACTTATAAAAAACATTGACACCTCTTGGTTTAATTTCTTTGATTTTAATCATATCGAAGGAAATATATCTAACAGAAAAGTAAACACTTCAATGTAAAAATGCATTTATTTTTAATAGTAAAAGTTTAAAAACAGTAAATCATCTAAGAATAAGGTAATGGTTAAGCAAGTGATAAAACATTAACTGAATGAAATATAATTCAAATTATTTATGAATTATATAAGCCATGAAAATGGTATAAATCCATGAAACATAAAAATGCTTGATATAATTTTAGCAAGAAAGTAGGAAATAAAATTTTATATACCAAATGCTCACAACTATATAAACATGCCTGAATTATTAAGTGAGAACACGTCAAAACAGTCATATTCTTAAGATGATTTGGGGTGTTTTTTTTTTCATTTTTTACTCTTTTATATTTTATATTTTATATTTGTTCTCATGACTTTTTCCCCCATAACAGTAAATATGAACTATTTGAAAAATAAGTATGCTGAACATGCCCGATCTCATCTGATCTCGGAAGTTAAGCAGTGTCAGGCCTGGTTAGTACTTAGATGGGAGACCACCTTGGAATACCAGGTGCTGCAGGCATTTAAAAAAAAAAAAATATATAAAAATAAGTATGTATATAAAAAATGAGGAATAGATAATATAATTCTTCAGTAAATATCTATTGATAATTCATTTTTCAGATTCCCTTGTTATCTCTTTGCAAGGCTATAACAGACTTAGGGAGTTTGGAAAACAAAGCAGAAGAGTTTTGATGGCAGGAGGAAGGAAAAAGAAACACTTTACAATAGCCCCTTTACCCATTCAAGAGGGTTAGCTCTGCTCACCTTGTGACCTGTTTAGCAGGGATTTACGTAGACTCAGCCCAGTCTTTAGAAACTCAATATAATATTGTCCTTCGTCACTGGTGTCTTTGGCATGGTATGCCTCTTACAATGTCTGGACTATAGGCTTATTATGAGCCCCTGTTAGAAATGAGTCTCGTCCCTGTCTTTTACTTCCTCCTTTTCCCTTAGGGATCTGGGTAACTTCACCAGACTGGATCCTTACTCCTTGTTGACAGAGCAATCCAATGCTTTACCCACTCGTGAGATCTGAAATATCTCTCCATTATTTCCTTCTATCAATATCCAGCCTATCATATTGAAAACACTATTTTTGAACACTGGTGGACGGTGTCCTGTTGTTCTTTTGGATAATCTGCTCAAAACTGACATCCAGTTGAGATAATGGAATTAACCAGCAAATGGTCAGTCAGAATCTAAGTAACTTAGAAGTTCTTCCAGTGAATTAATCGGAGACTCATAACGATTAATAATTTAAACTAAGGTAAGTATGCAAAAGTTAAAATGAGATAGAGAGAGAAAAAAAGAGAAGGAGTGTGGGTGGGGAGGTGGGGGGGTGCAGGGGTGGGACAGGTAGAGAGGTTTTAACACCATAAAAACTACTTGTGAGATTAACCAGCCCAGTGGTTCTCAACAGCCCTGTTGTGATAGATTGCTTGGTTGGTCATAATCAGTTGACAGGGAATTGCATTTAACTTAATTTTGCATTATATACTTTTGCATTAATTAAAGCAGATAATTAAAGCACATTGCTGCTGTTTTCATTCTCTTGAATTCTGCTATGGTCCCTTATTTGATAGAGAAGCAGGAAAACTTTCAGTGCCCGAATTTCAGCAGTAGTATGTTATGGTGATCATGGGAATGGCTTTGATTAGAGGGTTGCTGATAAATTAATATTGAGTACTGCGGATCTATCCAAGCTGCTTTTTCTACTGAGTACAAAACTAACTCTCTGAAAGAGAAAGTGCCTCTTTCAAGGTCACATAAGAAGTTAATTTCTGATTTTTTTTCTTGCTCTATGAATTATCTCGATTTCACATTTATGCAACATTTTAATGGGATCGGATCCAGAACATTCAGTATGGTGATGGAAAATTCAAACCTATAGCCATTCCCTATGTGAAGGCATGGGTATCTGTTTCTGTACACTTATTAAGAAGTTACAATTAAATTATTTTCAAAGAGGAATATTGTTGCTCACTTCTTGTGTCTTTCACTATTCTTGACTTGTCATTCGCAGCTTCCATTATATTTTTAAGATGCAGCAAGAAGGAAAAAAATGTGCAGAATTGTTCACGTTAATGATACAAATGCCATATATACTTTTCAACTACTTTTAAGAATAATATCCTTTGAAAACACAGACTTCATCTTTAGACAGTGAGCAATGGAAAGCTGTGAAACCCGTAAGTTAATATTATATTTTCCACAAATCACATCAAAGAATTCTCAACATCTAATTAGCCTAAATATTTAATTTGTTCTGAAAATGTGATAGAGAAAAATATTTAACACATGGAGTTTTCTGACAGATAATCTGTTTTCTACAGATATTTTTATTGATGTCCCTGAAGCTACTAAGATGATGAACCACTTACCAAATCTAAAGTCTATATGACTTCCTAGGAACAGATGGCAGGAGAGTGCCTCAATTGATACAATTCCTGGTGCTCCAGTGACACTTATTTAAAAAAAAAATATATATATATATACACACACACACACACACACACATATATACATATAAATATATATATATAGAGAGAGAGAGAGAGAGATAGTAATTGTTTATAAGGCTGATGCAGCATTTTCTGATTTTAAACAAGATCAAGAACTACTAGACTACTAAGGTGACTTGATATTTTGGTGACACTGTTTTTTAAAAAATGTATTTCATGCCAAATATAAAGTATTATAGTTTAAAAAAGAAAAAACAAAGGTCGTTTCTGTAGATTAGTATCTTGTCAGTTAGTAGCTGTTAAGCAAGTTAGTTAACCTGTTTGAGCCTTTGTTTACTCATCTCTACATGGCTAGAACTTAGTAGAATTTGAGAAATATTTTCACTGTAAAAAATGTATGTTACTGAGAAGAGGGCTATATAATTTTTCTTATGTAGGGAGAAAAAAGTATAGTTTTGCTATAAATAAAAAGGGTCAGACAGGAAATGTACATGGTTCCATAAATGTGTTTATGAAATGAATTTAACAGTTAGGTTAAGATGAGTCATACCCGAGATCAATAGCTTAATGTGAATCATTGTGTCAATAAGTTTCTATTAAGAAAGATCCCATATAGAAATTGAATTTTCACCTCTACTCTATAGCACTTGAGTAGTTGGATTAATTAAAGGGTGAGAAAGTTCATTCTTGGCACTTAGGGAAGGCTAGTTACGACTGTTGGTAGAAAGATTTCTTGTGGAGAGTGTGACTGTTAGAAGAATAATGGGAGGCCAATGAGATTTCCTGCCGGGAATGACACACGGAAGAGTCTACCTTGACATTTCTTAGCAGGAAAACAAGAGTGAGATAAAATATCATTGTTGATCTTTACTATGTCCTACACACTATGCTTGAGACACTAAAACATTTCATTTTTCAAGTCACCCATAATGTAATGACATTAACACAAATACTAACAATGAACAGTTTTTAAGCATCTTCTTCTAGTCACTATTACAAGAAATTATGCATTCAATACTCACAGCAGCTCTATGTAGGAACCTCACTTAGAGATATAGATATAGATATAAGTGGTGAAACCAGAATTTGAACCAAAAAAAGTTTACTTTGAGTATACGCTTATAACTACAAGCTATATGACTCTTCAGTAGGAAATGCTATCTCCCTTTTATATTAGTTATATTTTTTCTTGGAGACCATAAATACTAATGATAATGCAATTTTCTCACTCCCTGGACAAGACCGTCTTGAAATCACCTTCAGAGGGGATATGTTTGCCTTGTAGATGGCTTTGGTAATATGTAATCAAGGGAAAATCAGATCTGACTTACAGACACATAAACAAAACAATACACACACATCTAAAATAATTCATTGAAGAATATATAAAGCACCTTCATGTTTTATCATGGTCCTAAATAGCTAAAAAGTATCTGTCCTTAATTTCTTAAAAAGAAAATAAAAATCATTATAAATGCTGGGGCATCAGGACCAGTTTATATTCTGAAGTCAGAAACATATCTCATGTGAGCTTTAACTTTTCAAATTTTGTGTGGCTAGTAAGCCACTGCTCATGCTTCTAGTAAATTATATGTGTGCTTGCTTCATCAATGATCAAAATCCAACATGTCCACACATTCTTCCACACACACACTTCACATATTTATTGGTTGAGGTTACCAAGGGCAAAAGCAGATTGCTTCTCTACCCTCAAGATAACCATTTTAACCACTGATTTTTCTCAAAAGTATTCATGGGGATTGAGAATGAGTCCAAAGATCCAGCTCTGTTAATTGGGTTTTCTTTGGTTTGTATCAATTCTTTTGATATTTTTAATAGGTAGCATTAATGGATTTTTATATAGTTGAAACTGTTCAATATTTTCTACAAAGACAAGGTGATTCTGTCTGAAAAACTTATTACTTTAGTTGTGCTATCTATTCTTCTAGAGGACAATGGCACTTTTTCCATTTAGATGGATTTGACATAAGTCAGGAAGCATCATTCAAATTCCATATAAATAATCAAATAGAAGTAAAATTAGTATGATGAATGAAACACTTGAGAAATATCTGGAAACATATATATTGTGGATACTGCTGTTTTCACAAGATCTTGGCATCATATTATTTATGAGTATTGTGTGTGTGTGTGTG
>NW_024349801.1:15588892-15983616 GCF_902729225.1 Pteropus medius
TAATGATCATCTCTGCACAACTGCTCCGTCTCTTTATTGATACATAGAACTTCAATCTGATGAAGCGAAGACAAAAATTCTATCTAATCTGCTTTATGTTAAGATAAAGCCATTGTTGAGATAATGTTATGTTAAAATAAAATTAGGTTCCAACCCATTTTTAAGTATTTAAGCAGAGACATTTCAAATACTGGTGAAATCTTAATAATTAGCTTCAAGGAACTCTTGTTTACCTGCAAGGATCAGTAAATGCTTAGGAAGACCCAGCAACTCCTTCTACTATTGGTGCTAATGAAGTATGAAATAGACTAATTTTATCTTATTTCTCTGCTAGGTTTTTTTTTTTTTCTACTATAGAGTATGGGACATACAGAAATTGCACCCCTCCCCCAAATATGCAGTCTTCTCCCTACCATTTCTCCTTCATTCAAAATCACAAAGAAACAACTACAGGCAACAGCAGCTGCAGCAACAGCACTAGCACCACCACCACCATTACCAACAGCATTGTATCTACAGCTCTTATTCTACACTTAATAAGACTTTCTTCATCCAATTTTGTCTCTCTCCAATTTGTTCTTCACATTGAAGTTGGCTTGAGCATGGCAAGGTATATATCCAGAGATAATGAAGAATGTTTCTTAATAATAAATAGACAATTCACCAGGAAGATATAACAGGAATAAATGTATATGTGCAGAGTAACAGAGTTCAATGATTCATGAAGAAAAGCTGACAGAAATAAATCGTTGAAAAAATAAATCTATAATAATATCTCTTTATCGGTAACTGGTTGGATTAGACAAAAAAGTAAAGATGAACAATATCAGTGATGTGACCTAATTGACATTTCATCCAAGAATGTAGAATGTACATTATTTTCCAATGCAATAAAATTATAACCAAATAGTCCTTATGTCAGGCCATACAATTTTCAGTAAATTTCAAGACATTGCAATTCCATAGAGTATGCTCTTTGACAAAAATTAAATTAAAATTTAAAATAATACAATAAATTAAAAAGCCTAAAATATTTGGAAAGTGAAGAATATTCTTTCAAATAATTCATGGTATAAAGAAGAAATAATAAGAAACATCAGAAATTGTTTTGAACAGAATTATAAAAATAGAATGTATTTACAATTTGTAGAATGCAGCTAAATAGTGAGTGCTTAGAGAGAAATTTAGAGCTTTAAATGTTCACAGAAAAGAAGAAATGTTTAAAATCAATGATCTAAGTTTCCACTCTACGAAGCTATAAAAATGAGCAAATTAAATCTAAAGTAGAAAGAAAATAATAACTGAAATTAACAGACACCAAATTATAAAGAAAATCAATAAAGCCAAAAATTGTCTATTTTAAATCATAAAACTGATTAAACTCATAGGAATAATGATCAACTAAAAATAAAAAAACATATATCCAGCATGTAAGGGGCTTGGAAGTTGCTACTCCATCCTGACAACAAGTGAAAACATGAACTACTACAAAAATAAAAATCACACTCTTCGTAGGTATATCAGAGAAGCGATGCTACAATGCAAATTGCTACCCCCCAAAATGAAGAGATAGACAGGGAGATAAAGAAAATCACAATTTCCTAGAGCAGAAACCAATAAGCAGAAACTTCCATAAGAACCAATGATGAGTACATCATGTCTGGATTTCAACATAAATTTGTTAGGCATACTAAAAGACAAAACACAGTTTGCAGAGGCTGAGCAGGCATCACAATCAGAGTCAGATATGGCAGGGGTATTGGAATTATCAAACAAGGATTGAAAAAAAACAAACGATAATTAATACACTAAAATTTAATGAAAAAAGTAGACAACAAACAAGAATACATGGGTAATATAAGCAGAGAGATGAAAATTCTAAGAAAGAATCAAAATAAAATGCCACAGTTCAAAAACACTTTAACAGAAGTGAAGACTGCCTTTGCTGACTTAGTAGTAGACTGCACATGGCAGAAGAAAGGATCTCTGAGCTTGAAGATATAACAAAAGGCACTTATAAAACTAAAAAGAAAGCAAAGAGAAAAATGGGGCAAAAAAACATAAGAGTTTCCAAGAACTGCAGGGCAACTACAAAAGGTATAATATAGGCATAATGGGAAGACCAGAAGGAGAAGAAAGGAAGGAGTAGGAGCAATATTTAAAGTGATACTGATGGAGATTTTTCCCCAAATTAATATCAGACACCAAACCACAGATCCAGGAAGCTCAGAGGACATCAGCCAGGATAAATGCCAAAAACAAAACAAAAAACTAAAAAACTATGGATAGGTATATCATATTTAGATTTTAGAAAATCAAATATAAAGAAAAAATCTTGAAAGAAGCCAGAGGGAAAAAAAAATGTCTTACCTGTAGAGGGGCAACAATAAGAATTACACCTGACTTATCCCCAGAAACCATTTCAGCAAGAAGAGAGTAGATTGAAATATTTAAACTGTTGAGAGAAAAAACAAACAAACAAAAATAAACCTAGAATTCTGTATCCTGAGAAATTATTCTTCAAAAGTAAAGGAAACATAAAAACTTTCTCAGACAGAGTTGAAGGAATTTGTTGCCAGTAGATCTGCCTTGAAAGAAATGTTAAAAGTTCTTCAGAGAGAGAAGCAAAATAATATAGGTCAGAAACCCAGATCTACATAAAGAAAGGAAGAGCACTGAAGAAGGAATAAATGAAGGGAAGTTAAAAACATTTACTTCTCTTATTCTTAACTGATCTAACAAATAACAATTTATTCAAAATAATAATAGCAACAAATGTATTCAACTAGGCATGCTTATGTATATATCTTATTTATCTATTTATGCTTATATGTAAGTGAAATAAATGACAGCAATGATACAAGGGAAGGGAAAAAAGAATTCGAATTTTTTTGTTATTACAAGGTACTTACACTACCCATGAAGTGGTATCATGTCATTTGAAAGTAGACTTGGATTAGTTATAACCAGTTGTAAATATATATTGCGAACTCTTGGGCAACCCACAAAACTTTTTTAATAAAGAAGTATATCTGATATACTATGAAAAGAGATAAAATAAAATCATATAAAACACTCAGTTAAAACCACAAAAGGCAGAAAAAGAGTAAAAAGACAAAAATAGAAACAAAGAACAAGGGAAACAAACAGAAACCAGTAATAAATATGATAGATATTAATTCAACTATGTCAATAGTCACTTTGAATGTCAATGGTCTTAATGCACAAATTAAAAGAAACTGTCAGATTGTATCAGAAAACATGATCCCACTCTATCCTGTCAAGAAATGCATTTTAAATATAAAGACACATTTAGATTAAAAGTAAATAGAAGGAGAAAAATATACCATGCTAATAGTAATCAGAAGAATGCAGGCATGACATTGTTTTCCACAGACTTTTACTTGCATTAACTGCAGTAAATAGTGTCATATGTAACTCGTGCCTGCAAGAGCTGTGCACTGGACAGATTGCTGTCCAAGCATAAAAGTTTATGATGGCCTAATGCCATAGTTATGCCAATATTATAACAAGACTGCTTCTACAAAGAACTGTGATAGTCTGTAAAAATTAAAAATTGTATTTTAATTTGTTCCTATGTATGTTCCCACTTGTCTAATCTGTGATTTTTTATTATCACTAAGAGATATCTAATAAAAATAACAATAGCAACAACAAGAGCAACAGTGACCACAGTTTGAAAAATGATCTTTGAGTCTTTAAGCTAGATACGGAGAGAGCGAGGTCAAGAAAGGTTTCTTAGTGAGAATGACATAGCAATAAAAATGACAAAAGCAGATGAGTATTGAACAAGTATGCCTCAAGCTATGAGATAAGCCCCTACAACTCCGTGAGTGAAAAATACCAATATAGTCACCACTCACATGAATCTTCACTAAAGAAAGAAAAGCATTAACTAAATAAAGTAAGACATTATAGGCAAAGGAACATCATTAGTTAAGGTAAGGAAACAAAATAACGTGTTATATCTGGGACCTGCAACTAGTTTAGTATAAAAGGAAGGAAAAAATGCTAATATGTCAACTAGGGGGTTACAACTTTAGAGTGGAATAACTCAAACCATTTATAAAGTGAAAATCACAACTTCTCAGGTTTGGGGAATAGCTTTGTAATCGCCTACCCACATCGGTCTCTGCTTCAGGCACCCTATGTACCTGACCATGGACACTTTTATATATTGGCAAGACAGGGGTTATTTGGTGGGCCTATTATACTTTTAGAGATTCTTCTAAGTAAAACAATAGTTCTCATAATATCTCAATTTGCATTCATGCCTAAAGTTTTACAATTTTTCCTTGTGCAATACTTAAGATATCTAAAAACACTTCTCATGCCTCCACTTTGATAGTTTTCCAACTAGTAACAGAAATGTAACTAGAACAGTAATATTTGGATAGTTAATATTAGACCTAGGTATTTATTTTCCCTCCTCTAAGAAAACTGTACTTCAGGGATCACTGAACTTTCAGCACTGTTTACTAGCTTTTCTCCAACTGCTATTAGGGTCTGGGATAATGTTAAAAATGTCAAAAGCAAATATTTTTAAGAATAGTGATTCCTTAAGTAGCACAAAATATTAGAATCATTTACCTGTTTATCAACTCAGCCCTGTTAGGTTTGGAGGTAAGACCCCAAGTTGAGCTACCAGAAGGTTAAAAGTGAAAATGATGAGGCCAGTTCCCCGTTGGCTTATTTTGGTTCAACCTCACTGTTAACAGTCCACACAAATGATGCCTAGGGCCACATGTAAACTACTAGTCAAAGCTTTCAAGCACATGGAAAGTTGGAGGACTGCTCATAGAATTGATATTCCTAAATAGAGTTGGTCTGAAAAAATAGTTAAAGTAGTATGGTAAATCCAAGATAATGGCAAAGATTACATGGTCACAATGGCAGTGAGACCTTGCTGAGAAGTCATCCATTGTACTCTGTGACAGCACATGATACTTAACCCCTTCAACCTACCCCCCTAACCCCCCGTCGCTGCCCTGCTACAACAAAACAGCAACAACAACAACCTAAATGACCCAAAGCTTCGAGGGGACAGATTTAGATAGAGAAAGGACTAGAGACTGAGGAAGAATGGACAATGAGAAAGACAATTCGTACAGTTAGTTGAAATTATAAGGTAGAGCTTTCGAAGAGGCACTGTCAAAAACAGTGAATATCTCCTAGGCTTGCCTACAGGGAATTCTTAAGGGGCAGAAAGTTCCACATTATATAAAATAATCCTTGGGTAATTTTATATCCTATATGGCTAATTCAGTACCACTTACTACTAATAAAAACATAATGAGCTATCGGTGAATGTTCAAGTTCAAGTCAAAGAATAAGTAAAGAATAATAGTTTCTTCTCAGTACAGCCTAAATGTTTTCTTTAAATTTTATTGGTAAAATACATCATGCATGATGGGATTTTTGAAAGCACTATATCATTTAGATTCAGCTTTTAAACAGTGTATACTTTGATGTGTCATAGAATCTAATAAAAATGCTAAACCAGGTCGTTAAATATTTATGTACCATTTATATATTGTGTTGGGAAGGGACTTTAATTAGTTCGCTGCACAAGAGAGAATCTACATTACCACGAGGAGAAGAAATGTTAAGATGGATGTTCTAGCCATAACTTCCTACATAGAATGCTTTTGGGTCCAATCTGGAAACTATTTAAACAGTATTACAGAAATAAGAACAAGATGGAGTAAGTGCAAAATATATAAAATGAAGATTACTCAATCACTGATAATATGCTGTATTGTAATTAAGGCTGATGGGATAAAATGTAAATTACAGAGAATGTGGAGGATATTCTGTGCTCTGATAAAGTAAACTTTCTGTCTAGCTGAGGGTACATCAAAAAAAATCACATTTTATAGCCTTACTATGACAATTTGGGCACATTCTTAAGATTTTAATTAATCCAGTATCTTGCAGTATCTCAAGAAGGAAGCCTGGGGAACTGGAAATAACATCAGAGGAACAGGGGCTAGGCTCAAGGAAATCCAACTCTCCCAGGGCTGAGCGGTACAAACTCGTGCAGGTTTCTCTGAGATATATTATTTTTGATTTACTGATTAGCAATATGAATTCATGGATTCTTTGTGATAAGAGTAAATTAGAGAAGTTATGATTTAATTCATAATTACAGTTGTTGGCTCATAATAGATGTTTGTCCAATGTCCTTCTTCCCCTCTCTTGTCTCAAAGTCATTATCCTGCATATATTTTTACTCCTCTGTTTACATTTTCAATGAGTCCATTTCTTCTAAGTCTTTCTGTCTGTCAGGAATATTATTTCCTCTCAGTCCTCATTGTCGTAATTTAAAATTAGATACTTAACAGAACCAGCTGTCTAAAGGATCAGTCACCCACCACTCAAGCTCTTATTAATTGTTCTAGATTACTGATTCCAGATTAAATTTTCATCCTTTGTCTATTTTTCAAAGTCCTCATCTGTGCATCTCTAACTTTAGATTCCACTACTCCCAACACTCAGTCTCTGCTTAGAAGGTGAAGAGTCTTGATGTAAACACTATGCACATTAAGAACATACTACCTTCATTGATTTGTCCCCAAGTAAAATGATCATTATCTCATTCTCGGTCAGCCAGTTATTTTACTGTGACTCAATATCCTCATCTATAAAGTGGGTATAACCTTGTCTACTACAGGAAGTAATGTTCAAAAAATACCTGTTGTCATTGTTAGAGTTGTTATTAAACTCCACATCCTTAGAACACCAATTCCCCCTAGAAATTCTTCTATGGTCATGTCATTTCACAATGGTCTTGCTCTTTTAAACTCTATGACATTTGATGCTGATCATTATGTTGTAGATCTTAAATTCACTTGGCTTTTAAGCCTTGAGCTCCAGGTAAAAAATAATTATTTAAGGGCATGACCTCTAAGATAATTATTTTGGATCTCCAGGAGAATTGTGGGTATAGTGAAGAATGAATAAAAACTATTATAGAGATCCAAATCAATATGTGTATATAATATAGTCTTGTTTATTTTTTTCATTGTTGTAATTACTTTTATATTACTGTCTTAGGTTTTTTCTATGCTAAATAATATAATTTCTTATATCAGTGTCCTGACCCCTACCCAGGAAATTCCTCTATTTACCATCCCTTCCCCAAAACACAAGTGCTTATGGAAAAGTAACCATTGATTAGAAAAATTATTAATTCACTCATTTAGAATTTGAATTAAATTCTAACACTTTGATCAAATTTTGCAATATCTGTACAATTACAAATGGCAATGGAGCAATAATTATTTCTTGATTAATTTTTTCTTTCCTATTTAGGCCTCTTTATAATCATACTTTTCAACAAAGTTTCTATGATATTATTCATCCATACTTCCACACATATCATATTGTTCCACTGAGCTCAGAAGTCAATAAATCACCAAAACTTTAATTAATGACAACAAATTAAAGAAGCATAACTGAAATCACCAAATATCTTATATAAAACTTGGTGTGAAAAACTTAGGTGTTATTAATTACTAACACTGTAGTTATTTAGGTCCTTTTATTCTTATCAGCATTGGGTGAAAACCAGAAACATGGAGTTCAAGTTCTAATAAAGAATAAAAATCACATTTGAAATAAGATATCAAACCAAAGGGAAAAAAGCCAATCAGTGAAGGTTGTGAGGCTTGACACCAAATAGTAATATTTCTAAAAAAAAAATCAGTAATATTTGGTGAAGAAATTCAAATTGAATATCTAGTATTTAAAAAAAAAAGGAAGTCAGAATATTACAACCTTGGGGGACTCTGAATTGTGAAAATAAAAGCAATGCCAGAAGATATGATAAATTCTACATTAAAAGGAGAAGCAGTTTCCAAGAAAAAAACCTTCGCATTTTCTATGAAATCACCTCTTCATTTCTGAGGACTTATCCATTTGGATTGGTGAAAATGAAATTGGATTGATTATTTAGGAAATTCAGAAAAAAAAAAAAAAGAACAAATGGTAGGAACATTTCTTTTAATCTGAATCATTTCCAAACAATAATTTTATGACAACAGCATCATCTAGCAAATAGTAGGTGCTGAATGAAATTTACTTTATCTCTTCCAACATCTAATATATTTTTACTGCAGTACTTTCTACTGCAGTTACTTATACTTTGCAAGATTAAAACAAAAGTCAAGCAGCATTGAGGCATATGCTTTCTATCAGAGTCTTAACTACGTGATAGCAGCTCCCTAATGTTTTATGTTAAACTGTTTCAAAGACTAAATGACATAAATGTGATCTCACATTTGAGTAGAGACACACACCAAAGGCTGACAATTTTCCAAGCTCTATTTATTCTATTTCATGACGGCGGGGAAGGGGGGCCATACTTTCCATAATACTTAGCTATGGAATACTCATTTATATTTGATGGCAGAAAATTATCTTTAAGAATTGCATTCGCTATTTGTTTGGTAAAAGTGGAGGGTACTAGATGAAAGATAAAAGTGTAGAGAGACAAGAGAGAAGGATGATGCACATTCATATGGTCATAGTGGATAATACATGATGTGCCAGGAACATAAATAACTTCTAATATGAGGACTGAGCATCACAGAATGGCAGTGGGCTATGAAACTATACAAGGGGGATGGAGCATACGCACATATATCTTTGGTGAAATCTGAATTAGATTGGACATCATACTTCCTTTTTTCCAGAAAATGTCAACAACTGACCACAGGACTGGAACACAGTCAACTACATCATGGTGAAAACAGTATAACCTGTTTAAAAAACATAGCCTTTTCTTTATCCACAGCCATAGTTTACTCTGGCTGCCTGGCTATCACCAAGTTATCTATCATTGCTGCCTGATACAAAGAGAGGCACTTTTATAACATGAATTTGAACATAGATTTTGGAGTCAGATATGACTGTGACAATTATTTGCTGTCAGATCTTGGGTAAGTTACTTAATATTTCTAAGTCTCATTTAATTCATTTGTAAATGTCAATAAAAAATAGCACCTTCAGAGGATAGTGGTGAGGATTAAATGGAATGATATTTGTAAAATATTAAGTCCTTATCTTCTTCCTATAGCAGCTTGTGCTTTAAAAAAAAATATACAAGTCTCATGATGTAATTGTAATCACTGATTTACTTGTCCTTTGTACCTGGACTCTGAATGTGTGCTCCTTTCCACTTTGCTGGGTATGTACCAATTACCTCACCTCTTATTTACTCTCAATTTCTACCCTTCTTAGAATTATATAATTATCATTTGGCTTCTGGCTTCCAGGTGGTTTTAGCCAGTGGAAGTGCCAGCAGCAGGTCATAGGCCAGGGAAGAGAGATGTTGGGATATTTATTTTTCTGGCTCTTTTCCTTGTGGATTTTATGATTTGGCAATGATGCGCTACCAAATATCACAGGTCCTATCAGGAAGATCTCTCTATCCAGCTACCTCTCCAGGTTCCTTTAACTTTCTCTTCTTCCCCTGACCCTTTATACAAGTGGGTAGCAAAAACTTCATAATCCTACTCTAAGTAATCCAATGGTACAGCATTATCCCTTGTTGTTTATCTAAATTTACCCATACTTCATAGATAGCTCTTTTATTAAACTACTTCAAAATATCCAGTTTCACTGTGCAATCTACAGATGACTTTAGACAACTAAACCCCTATAAACCTTGCTGTCTTCATGTGTGAAATCATGTTAATTATTGTACAAGTGTGATAATTGTGTGTGAATTAAAAATATTATTTATGTAAAGTACACATCATAAGAATTAAATTTGGAATAAATGAGATAACACATAAATCATTTAAAATATTGAGATATAGTATGAGTTCAATAAATGTTAAAATGTACTTCTATGATCACTCTATTACAAATATTATTTCCTTCCCTAATACCATACAGTTTTATTTATCTTTTATTTCAGTGTGTTACAAATCACCTCTTCAAAGTGTATCTACTTCAATAGTTCACAAGGTCCCTGAAGGAAGAAAGGTTCATACTTCATTCAACATTTTATCATTACTACTTATTATGATAAGGGTGGGACACACCAGATACTGAAAATTTGTGAAAAGCCTGAATGAATTCTTTACTCAGAATTCCTTTGTTAAGAAAGATTAATATGTACAGTTATTATACTTAATATAGAATCAAAGATCAGTTCCTTTATTGTCTGTATTTCTATAGAAATAAGACTTTTTTTGAGAACATTACTATGGTTATAGTTGAGCATCTGAAGCTTTTCTGATAAATGCAATGATTAGGATAACTATGTCCCTATACAACATCTGCTAAAGTAAACTTAAGCTATGGAGCAGGTAAATGTTTCATTATCAGTAAAAAGGCATCTTTCATGTTTAAATATTTATAGATATTTTTTCTTATCTAAACTTGTTGTCTGTGAAATTGTATTTGAAATTGATTGTTTTAATATTTCTTGCCTGTCACAATTTAACGATCTAAGAAATCTTCAGACTTATTTTGAAGTTGAAATAATATCAAACCATAGAATTACAATGCATTTATCAAGGTGTCTACAGGATAAATACATAAAAGGAAATTCCACAAGTGCTTTAAAAAATTTAAGTAAAGATCCTTGGTTCTTTTTAAATCACTTTTCAATCATCTGACTACGTATTTTTTTTTCTTTTTTGGAATTCCAACTACTATGAATTTGGCCTTTATAAAAAGGATGTTCTTTTTAAGAAGAATTGTTCTTTTTAATTGGGACTAATGTAATTAGATTCAGTGAGACTGTGAGGAATTAATGGAAAAGGTATATGAAAATAGCCAGCATAATTCCTGTCATATGGAAAGTACTCAGTAAGTATGTATTTACTAATCTTACCCCTGTTCCTTTTTTGTTTTATAGTTCAATGTAAACTTTTAACAGGCATAAGCAGCCAGGTTAATGGCAGGAACAAAAAATAAAACAAAACAGAGACCAGATTACAGACCATTAGGGATTTTGTGGATGAAAATCTATTTCCTTATGTCCACAGTATCTTCTGTTTCTCACAGAAGAGATGGCATTGCGCTTCCTACAAAGGGTAATAGGTCAAAAATAGAAGAATGTATTTCTATCTCTGCATCAGTCATTATCTTCCAGAGTGACTATAGCTGGATTGTACGGTCCCCAGTTCACTCATTTACACAATACAGACTTGTAATTTATATTTTTATAAAATTATATAAATCTCTGCAATTTGTGTGGCTCCCTTGGCCTAACAACTTATTTTATTGTTGTCCCATTAAATAAACTATTTTTTGGAAAAAGTGATCAAATCCATCTAAGGCTATGTGGATGAGTTACTAACTAGGATGCAGTAACCTTGGTTGTTGGTAACTGTTCTACAATCAACTTCCTTTATGGCCTTAGAACTTTTGCTTGGTTTCAATGAACTTAGATTTTCTCATCTATAACATGGAAATGTATAGAAGACTTCTGATCCCTATCCACTACTCTTTTGTTTGTTTGTTTGTTTTTCTACAACAAACTATATCATTGTATAATGTAAGATTTCCTCAGCTTAAAGTATATTATTTCAAGTATAAAAAAGCGAAGTTTCCTAAGATTGTCCTCAATAAGCTGCAACGTTAAGAACACATACAGGTATATTAAATTCATACATGTTGTCAATAGTCAATTATATAAAATCTGTTCGTTCTGACACTTGACCATCTCAACTCTTTCTTTCAAAATTCAATTTAATTTTGACTCAGAGAAACAGAGCAAGAAGTTTCTAGAAAAGTTTCTAACAGATTCAATAGTTCAGAGGCCATTTCTGAATAAATAGGATATTTCTGCTCTTTTGTTCTCTTGCCACATCCAAATAATAATGGACATCTACAATGACAACATGAAAGCAGTTGTAATAGATTCAATTTTGAACATTTACTAAAGAGCTATACCTGGAGTTTGAAGTACAGCATTTTTACTGCCTTATGACCAAAGTAAACTGAGACATCATTTGTCACACAGAAGAGAAGATTAAGAATATTCCTCTTCCAGAAATTGAAACTTAACAGATAAAATGCCCATTAAAATGTCTATGGAGTTATAAAAATGAAATATATTTGTTCCACTTAGGCAATAATAGAGCTATGGAACTAACGTGTTCTTAATTATCACATATGGTTGTGAAGAGAATTTTCTATTATTTCTGAATAACCCTTACTTTGTAATATAATCTTTATAATACTAAATGAATACAATTGTCTTCTTTATAGGTTCTATGCAACACTTGGCTGAACAGTAAACTAGCGGGCTAATTAGAGATGGGTTATAGGAATCAATGGAAAGTGGCGTGACTTTATGTCAATGATATGGTCAAAAGTTCAAAGGTAAATGAATGCTACTGATCTTTGGATCACAGAGAAATGCATAGAACCCAAAGTCTTAGGCAAATGTAGAAGTCAGGGTTTGGGGAAGAAAAGGGGAATTTGAAAAATGGGACAGTAAAAGGAGCTTAACTTTGACCTTAAAATGAGTTTCCCTGATTTTCCTTTTATTACCAATTTCTAATGCATGTTTGGTTTCATGTATATAGCAAGTGGTTAGGGCCTTCCAGCTGTTGGGAAAAATAAATGAATCTAAATAATTCATTCTTAAGGACATTTGTAAAGGAGAGATAAAATGAAAGCATCAATAGGCTCTGTGCTGACTCAGCAGTTCCAAACACTTCTATATTAAATGTGGAAGTCAGACAGAAGAGAGCTTTAAATATCTTTTTTAAAAAAATGACACAGAATAAAAAAATAATAAATTAAAATTGGCTCTTTCCTAGCATGACTGTTTATGATGTTTGTAAAAGAAATTTATGAGACAGACTTTCTTCCCAGTAAAATTTACAGATTAGTTTATTCTTTGACAAAAGATGCGAACAAAACAATTTTGCAATTGCCTGAAAATAATGCTGGATTTATGGCCTGGTCAGAATATAAGAGAAATTTAATCATCCAGAAGAGATGGAAGTGATGTAGTCAGCAAAACCTCCTTTCTGAGTACCAGTGAACCAGCAAAAGCTATCTCACTACAGAGATACTGTGGTAAAGATGACAGAGACCTAGAGGAAAGGAAAGAGAGATAAGGCAGAAGACAGCTAGAAGATGGGAGCTGATAGAGAAAGGAAGTGAGATACATAATCGGCTTTATCTTCTTCATAGTTAATATCTGTAAGCCTCAAGAGCTGCAAGTAAAGAGTTGAGGTTATAGACTATCCATCTACAAAACAGCCTGTTATGAGTTGAATTGTGGCTCCTCAAAAATTCATATATTGAAATCCTAACTCCTAGTACCTCAAAATGTGAACTTATTTGAAAATAGGGTCATTACAGGTGTAATTAATTACATTAAGATGAGGTCATTAGAGTGGGCCCTAATCCAATATGACTAGTTTCTTTATAAAAAGGATAAGGCTTACACAAAGACACATACAGAGGGAAAATGCCATGTGCAGATGAAGACAGAGAAGGAAGTGATGCTTTCAGGCCAAAGAGTGCCAGCAAACCACTAGAAGCTAGGCAAAAGGTGCAGTCCTCAGAATGAAAAACACCTGCCAATGCTTGGCTCTTAGATGCCTGTCCTCCAAAACTGTGAGAAAATAAATGTGTCATTTAAGCCACTCAGTTTGTGGTATTTTCTTAAAGAAAACCTAGCAAACTAATACCTGCCTAGTAGCTATACTTGAATAATTGAAAAAGGACATTACCAATAAAAATCCCCCAAATATTCAAATTCCCCATTCTATTTTAAGATCAACAAGGAAATCCTCTTCAAAAAATCTAACCGTATGAAGGACTATTTTATTTCACTGCATTCTGAGTGTACAGATCTATCTTCCACAGTGAACATTGATTTTAAATATTGTAATTGCATTGCAATTGGTTCTCCAGTATCTGGTCTCATGTTAAGCTTCTAGTAAATAGAAGGTTATCTCCTTCCAGCAACTAGGATAGAGCCAAATATGCACATGTGGTTAATTAAAAAAAAATCAAAGTAGCCTATGTGGTAGGCTTCAGAGTCAAACACTTGAATTTAAAATATGGCTCTGCCACATCCAACATATATTTACTTGGCATTAGGATAAATGCAAAAATTAGATATTATAGGTAAAGTATTTACTGTACTAATAACATATAAAAGATATTCAATAAATAGTTGATTAATGGTAGATGGCAAAGTGTAGGGAAAGGGTTATGTATGGAATGTGTAATCACAGAGGTGTATTAAATCTTGAATTTTCTGACGATGGAGAGATGATTCACTACCTTGAGCTTTGGTTTCCTCATCTGGATAAGTAGGATAATAAACAACTTCACTATGAAATGAACTTAGACCTTCATCTGATAAGATATATGAATCCAATAAGTTACATAAACTTATCAAGTATTAGTTATCTCTCCTTTGACATATGGAATGATCAGCGAAGTTGCAAAGTGCAGATTTTAATAGATGTTTTTATAAACAGTCCTCCCTCATTGCCTTGCTGAATTGCACCCCTATGAAAAGTCTTAGTTCTTACCTTAGTTTTAAATATAGAAAGATTTTTAGATGCCTAAGCCTTTAATTAAGTCTTGGGTCCAGAATTAGATGGTCCTTGAATAAGTGTATCTTGAGTCAGTGTTGCTTATCACCAAACCAGATTTAGATCCTGTATATACCCTGTCATCTCCTTGGTTATGTGGCAAGCTCATCTTATCACCAATAATAAATTGAATAAATTGATGAATCGAGATTCATCCAATCTTCCATTATCTCTCATTCTGTGTATTAGTTAAGACACATTCTCTGCAACTAATAGTTTTTTTTAAGTTAACAACAGATTGTGTAAAACGTATTATAAGAACACGGGATGTTCCATGAAATTCAGACTTTTGCATCAATAAGTAAACCAAAATCAAAGATTTCAGTGCTATGAGAACCCCTCTCTACTGTCCCTCCTTGATTCCTACATAACTGTTTTGTCCTTTTCTGTTCAGACATTCTTTTCTTCTTTGTTTCAAACTGCACAATTTATAGACATATACAGTCCCTGGCTTACGTGTTAAATATCTAGCCATTTGAAGAGAGAAATAATCTCATCCAGTTCTGATTGCCAAATCACTAATAAAAAATTTCTGATTGTGCCAGCTTGAATTATGTTCCTAACTCTAGTCCTATTCACTTAAGATGTCAGATGAGAATTCTGTTTTAATATAGACTCCAATATCCTACTGACTGAACTACGTGAATGGAGGCTGGCAGGGGTCAAGTTTCCTGAGATAAGATCTGGGAAGGCAATCGAAAGTGTTTTGGGTATCCTTCTTCCCTTTCTATGTCAGGGATCCTGCCCTCAATCATAATAGAATTGGAGAAACGGTTCCCATGGCAATCCCCCTCCCCTCATTAGTTGAATGATTGGTTTGTCTCACTTTCTGGTCATGCCGTAACCTTCTTGTTTGTGTAGATCTCTGAAGTAATGACTGATACCTCCTTGGTTTCTGGGTGTCCAAAGGACACTTGAATTGACTATCAGTGTGCATTTTCTTCCTAAAATCAGCTTCTCGGTTCTGATGCTTGAAAGCTCTAATTCTGGCTTTTTGGCATATTAAGATATGCCTGGACCATCATGACCAACTTGTATTGTCGTGTTCATTTTCCTTTTAGTATTATCTCTTTAATGTCTGGTATCTATTTTTCACACCACAGTATGTCTCATACTACAGTCTGACCTCATGAAAGTAGTAGAGAATCTTTCACATTTTGAGAGCATTCTCTTCCAAGTAGCCTTTAGAAACACTTTTGTCTTCCTTGACACAATCTGTTGACATGCAAGAAAAGACACGACTCTCCTCTTTCCTGGAATGCCAATATGCTAGAATGGCCTTCCCGCTTGACGAATCTTATGGCAGAGACCAAACTGCATGCTGACTGGCCAGCAGAGCTATTAACCTGCCTGCCCAGCTTCCATGCCAGAAAGAAAGACAAACAGGGCTTTACTAGGGCAGTAAATATTCCATACAGCCTTGGACTAAAAGTAGTTACATCTGCGAAAGATTTACATTTATAGTTAACATAAATTAACTGTCCAAAGAAAATGAAAAATATAGATGTCTACATAATTTACTAGTAGACTGCCTTGCAGAGTTTCAAAGTACATTGGAGTGATTACCAGCAGAGCCTTACAAATGACAGGAGGTTTAGATTCACAGTGAGGACATTACTACACAAATAAGTGAGAGTAAAAATAATGTAACCTTAGGAAGAAACTTTTCTTTTTTGGTATCAAACATTTGACCATCATAAGACAAGACAGTGGAAGGCTTGGGAGAATGGTAATCTCTCATACTGTATTAACTTGAAGTTATGGAAGAAAGATGCAGGTGCTCTTATACCTTGTGATAAAAATGTGTTTTGTGAATTAAATGAACATATGCTTCTGAAAGAATAATAACCTTGAGAAAACACCAGCTTTAGGGGAATTTTCCTGATTTAGGAACAAATGTACAAATTTAAAGTACTGGCCCAAGAAGTATATGAGGATTTAGTTATATAATAAATATTGCTAATTTTATCACTCAAATGAGCCTAATTTCCCCTTCTACTCCAGTCAGCGAGGCAGCTGAACAGAGAAGTGAAATCTGCATTTAGAAACCACAGAGCTAAGACATGACCTACTCAAAACAAAACCTGAGTTTTATGACTTTTATTAGAATATTCATGAATTTTCACCATTCTCAAGAGAAAGCATTCAAAATACCTCGTACACTTCCTAACACATAAGTAGTATTCAATAAATATTTGTGGAATGGTGTTTTGAATGACTGAATATTTACTGTCTTCAACAGAAAAGTCAAGGTTTAAAGAGGTGAAGATAGACTCCCCTTCCCTAATCAGTGTATAAGTCAGTAGGGAAATAGAAACCATTATATTTAGAGTCCTTATGTTAAGCCAATTATTCTAGGCACAATGTCATTTTGACATAAAGTTTTCCCTGGAAAAGACTTTATTACCGCTACCTGAATGAACAAACACGCACTATAATTTGGGAATGTGTAGCTCTGAATACCTGGGTCTTTCTCAGTCTAAATGATAATCTTGACATATGATCAACCTTGGGAATGTGACCTTTTCAGCCTACTTAGTTGAGTTGCATCACTGATTTTGCATGTTTTTGTCTTCTGAACTGTGAAGTTAGGTTGAAAATAAACATAGATTTTCCTCTTGACAAGTGCATGAAGTGAAGAGGGCTGTCTTTGATTTCTCCCGAAATATAATGTCCCTTCTATTCTTGGAATCAGTAAAGATATTATGATCATACCACTTTTTTAACTGTAAGAATATTTTATAATTAAATCATATTACATTATTGGTATACATTTCCATTAAACAGGTACAAGATATGTACATATGTGTGTTTGTGTATGTGAATAGAAGATAAAATAAAAATTCCTAATTGAATATTTATATGCTCCATTTTTAGAAAATTCCCCTTTCCCCACAAAATAATCAGTGGTCACTAAATACCAACAGTTTAAAATAATTACATGTAAAATGTCAAAATATATGATGTTTATCTAGATAATTAGCCAAGAATAGCAATCCTATTACATCTAAAAAAAAAAGACTAATATTTAAAAAAGAAACCATGGACAACAATGCAATATGACAAATGTGACAGAGGATATCAATCATCATAACATTCGGTCCCCCTTGCCACTGTAATATAACCACTGTTTTTATATGGACTAGAGCTGCCCAAAATGAAGATGACTTTTCATAGACTAATTTTCAGCTAGATGTTACTGTATCGGTAAATTCCAATGAGGGAGAATGAAGCAAAAATGTTTGGTAGCAGGTTTTTGTAACTTTAGCTTAAAACACAATTACTAATCACCTTGGCCCCTTATTATTTTCTTCTTTCTTTTTTTCTGGATTAGACTGCAAATATTATAGCTAGATTTGAAGGAGTCGTCTTGAATTATGAGTTCATGTTGGGAATAGGATCCAGGAAGGGAAGAAAAGATTCCCCATTCTACCTTTGCACTACCTCCAACTAAACTCTCATTCCTCTTTGGACTTCCAATCAGAAATGAAAATTTACTATAATACACTGTCAATGAAGGAGGTGTTAGTGAACAAGTACCCTACACATTGCTTTTGACGATGCCAAATGACTGCAGGAAGGGCAGAGAAGGACACGGTCGCGAAAGAAGAACACACCAGAAATTCTGTATCATCCCATGATCATATTCCATTTTTCTCTATCGTGTGGTGCGTCTATCAAGGGATAAATTTTAGACTACTTCTAAACTACCCAGCATTATATTTGTTCCCACATCCTCAAGGAGTCATTCCAGAATAATATACTGATTGTGAGACATTTCTAATTTACTGATATCTGGGCCTGTGAACAACAGTCCTATCTAGCCTAATGCTTGAGAGTAGTTTTCAAATAATATCTTGGCAAATAGTAATGAAAATAAAAAAAGGAGAATCCAAACCCTATCAATTGGTAATATTACTTAGATAAACTTGTCCGAATATTTCAAGAGAAAAAGTAAGCTGAATAGAAGTTTCTGAGACTTAAAAGATGGAAACTGTTATAGGGAGATGGAGAGTAAGAATAAACAATACTTCAAAAAAAGATTAATTGTAGAAAAAAACAGAATATTTTAGAATTTACCTTCCACATGTTTATATATAGTTTCAATATTATTTTACGAACATTTTATAAAGAAGTATGTTGATCTAGTATATAGCATATATTAAAGTATAAAAATATGTAATTAAATAAGTCATGGTTCATATGTGTGATCAAATAGTGTGTAACCAATAAAATTCCGCTATTAAAGTACATTTAATATCATAGGAAAATAACACATAAAATATCAGAACACACTTATATATAAACAGGACTCTAATATGGCAGTATATTAACTAACTCTTATCCAAACATACACATTTGTCATGCATGCATATACATAGAGAGAATAAAAGGGCACTGTGGGAATTCGAAAGTCAGTCTGAGATGTTCACAATTCAATAGTCATTCATTCTAAATAGTGGGATCATGAACATTATTGCTTTCCTTTTCATGCCATTTTGTATTTGTTTAATTCCTCTCAACCAGCATGCAACACTTTTATAATTTAAAAATAAAGTAAATTTAAAGATTATAGGCAGCATCATGAGAGATGACAGCCACAAGAAACTTTTAAAATGTATGAAACACTTTGAAGTGAAGCCCAACACTCAGAAAATAAAGTGTGTAATTATAGAATTATATTCCCACAGTGAGCTTCTTTCAGGTAAAGAAAGTCTCATTTATCTTTTCTGGCCCATAAAAGAAATTTAACAAATATATGATGACTAAACAAATATCTATGAATTTTCCAAAGAAACAGTAACATTTAATATTCTTTGTTTAACCAGACAGTGGAATTTATAACACATTTTCAAAATTTAAATAAAACTACCATCTTTTACAGAAAGTAAAAATCTAGGCAATTAACTTACTTGCTCTAGTTTTCACAGAAATTTAGTGGGAAAGAGGTAATAGATTGTTCCAACTTCGGCTCCAATAATCTACCTGTTTCCATGAAACGCTCTACTTAATTCATACCCATTTTCTTAAATACGGTGTGTACAAAGTCCTAGATGGGACAGTATTCACAGGCACAAAAGTGTTCTGGACATTAGAATTTCTCATGAGAAGAATTCAAATGTTGGGGTTAGCCAGAGACTCAGTGCCTTAGGAAAAGGAAAAGAAAAAAAGAGAATGGAGAAGACAGTTGGGAAGTTTCAACCCACATATTTTCCAAGCCGTTTCAAAGATTCTCCAGGAGCTGAAACTGCTAAAGTTTCTGGAATAGCATCAATGTCATCTCTCTGTTTCTTCCAAGCATAACAGTAGCTGCTGCATTTTGAGAAAATCATTTGTTTTATCTGGTTCCTAAACTAAATGTAAGTTATTCTTGTGGACTGTGAAGTAAACTCTGCATTTACATTCACATAGCTCCACTGATGAAACTGAGAAAGAATGAAACAGGATTCCCAATTCTAGAAGCACCCAATATGAGGAGGAAAGCAAATGGCTAAGTGTATCTGAATTAATCTGAACTCAAACTTTATGGAAGCAGATATTAATTCATCTCTGCCAAAGATAAACCTTTAACAAAAACACTAACTTTGTCAATTGCAAAGTGCTTCTCAGAGGCCATGTAAAAACTAGAGGGCTCTCAAAAGTGTTTTAACATATTCTTTACTAGAGAGAGTTGATTTAATTACCTGCAACCTGTCCTCTGGGGACAATTAAAATTTGACAATATTCTGCAAAGACATATTTTCAGGAAAGGAAATGCTAAATATACTTTCTGCAAAAATCTTGACACAAACAACACAAACTTTAAGTCTCTCAATTTATTTTCACATAGTAGAAACAGAAATAGATTTATTACTTTGTTCTTGCTTGTTTCTTCAACAAATATCTTTTTTTTTTTTTTTACCCCAGCAATGCTACCAGGAATCCAAATGAGTCAATGGCAAGAAATATTTCATAGCTAAGAATAAAGAGAAGCCATAAAGAATTGAGCTTAATTGTCTTCACAAATCTAATCTGACTGTTCTCATAATGCCTTCTTCCCTGGGTGCCTCTGCTTCAGACCCTTTGTGTCAAGCAAGGAACAATTAACAGAGACTTAAGAGTGCAGGTTACATTTTGGAAATGATACTTTCACAGTTTTGCAGGTGTCTGGGAAACAACAACAACAACTATATATCAGTAGTGATTTGTACAATAACTAGGTATAATCACATGTGATGAGATCATTTGAAGGCTGACATTTTTTTCTTGGGGTTTTATCACTGGAAATTGATGTCAAAATCATGACACGGAGGAAAAAAAGCTGACTTTTGGAAATGGCTCAAATGACTGTTTTAATTAGCTTTTAAAGAAGAGCATGAGAGTACTGGGGAGAAAGTAGATTAGGCAAATTTTCTCCATGGACTTAGAAACTACCATTTATAAAAGAGTATTCTTAAGAATACTAAGCCTGGAAATGTTAAATCGAAAACAAAAAGATTGTATGATCAACTATATTTGGGAAAATGTACATTCAAATAAAATAAAATTAATATCTTACCTTGCTTTATATTTCTCATAACTCTTTTTCTAGCTAAGTAAGTATTATCAATTTTCAAGAAAGGAATAAAATGGGCAATTCTCCAAAATTTAGTCAGTCCCGTAACACAATTTATTGCTAAATATTTTATGGAGAAGTGTCCTTCAATGTCAACTCTGGGTAAAGATGTTTGTTATTCCAGTCTCAATACCTCCCACACTTTGTGATAGACTCCTGATTAACATACAATATTTATTTTTAAGGGAAAGAGATATGTGAGCCAAGATATTAGAAGGCAGGCTTCTCAGGATTTTGGCAGCCTAGTATTAAGGCACCTGTCGGACAGAATGAACTACTTTTTGTACATATCTCTTGTATCAGACATAGTGGTAAGGACTCTTCGAAATGTGAGAGGAGTTCAGTATTATCCACACGGTTAAGGAAAACGAGACTCAGAGAGTTAATTTGTGCAGCTAATTGTGACAAATTTAGAAATTAAACCTATTTCTGATGTGTCTACTCTTCCCACCACCCAGCATTGAAGATGAATATTGTTGGTCCATGTCTCAGACCAGAAGTTCACACAGATTCCAACCAGGCTACAATCACATCGACTTCAGGACACAATTAAAAAACCTATTTCTGTCCATTACTGACCTCACATTACTATAGAGCCAGATGGTAGAATATGCTTCTCATGCTTATATACAAGAATCAGACACTGCCTCCTCAAGCTTTTTATTTACAGCCTAGTACATTTAATTAATTTCACAGGTGATACTCTTTCAGCTGATATTTGGACCATGTTTTAAGCTCTGTAATAGAGAATATGATGACTGCTAGTTATTGCTAATGTAGGAAGCAAAAGTGTCTTTCTAAGATAATCATTCTGCAGCACAAAGACTTTGTTGAACACTTAAGAAAAAAAGATAAAAATCAGAATTTACTAAACTTTCCCACTGTTTTCAAAGGCTGTATGTCAGATTCCTTTGTTTTTAAAGCTAGCTCAGAATAAGGGACAATCTCTTACCTCTTGTTTCTAATTTAATAATTTATCCTTTAAAGACTTTGCCCTTGTGCTTATTTTTAAATCCATGTTCAATTTAGACTTATAAATATCCAGGGGAGTAGTGAGAAAGGGGCCCAATGATCAGTACAAAAGGAAAAACCATACAGTGTCCGCATTCCAACATCGTAGATTGTTATTGGAAGTAGGAGAGTAAATCGCATAAGAAAATAAAGCATGGCATTCTTATTTTCTAGAACAGTTACATTTGTTTGATTAGGGTTTTTTTTAATTGCTCTGCTTCATGCTTCAAGAAGCAGAGGTGTACTACTTGAACACAAAATATTAGATTTTGCACATTTAAATAGAAGGGAATACTTTAAGTTAGCACTACTCTATACAATCTAGAACTTTTGGATATTTTGACTATGAAATCAAGCAGACCTTAAAATAGCAAAATTTAAAAAAATAATAATAATAATAAATCAGCTTCTGAATCTCAGAGGTCTAGGTCCAAGTCCAAGTACTGAAACTTAACAAATGTAGGCTTTCCAACTGTAAGCATATCAGTCTTTTATCCAGTGAACTTACACTTGTGTTTTGATTGTTGTCTTATTCTAGTGCCCCATCCTACCCCCATCCCCCACTTTTCCTCAGCCCCTTCCTATTTATCTGAACGAGCAAAAGAAATAGTGACGGAGGGTCACTGGGAGAAAGTAAAACATTTTTGAATAGACTAAGGAGGAGCCCAAGTTTAGGGATAAACTATCCTTTTCAGCACATGTCATACTGACAGCTCTCTTATTTGGTGTCTTGTAGTGAGACAGAATATCACAGCATGCCATGGAGACAAAGAACTGAAGGGCCAAAACAGAGCCTTCAAAAAAGAGTTGAGTTATCGATTTTTTTTTGTTTTTTTCCTCTTAAATCACATTCCTCTGAAAATGGAGAAGTCGAGTTTCTAAGAAGAATGATGCTTTTGGCTTTATACCTCTTCATTACTAGTAGGGAATGTGATTTGTTTCAAAGAAACTCCATACAGATATGCTACCTAATGACACTGCCTAGAATCTACTTTTTTGACTCCAAGTCAGACATTCCTTGTTTTTGTTTGTGTTTGCTTTTTCAAATACGTTAAATGAAATTCCAATAAATTGTAGGTAAAATAATTTTCATGGGTAAATAATTATTCTTCACTTGTCATATCTTTCTTTTCCGTAATCTCTGAGAACTGCTATGAAATAGAGCAGTACTTGACGAGACATTAGAAGAGGGAGTTAGGAAGCAGAAGTGGAAGATTCGGCACACTAGGACATCTCCCCTCTCTCGACCAGAATGGAAGCGATTACAATCTACTTTAATAGGAAGTCTCCTACACATCGGAGATGGTTTGGCTGGAATTCCTGTTTACCTTGAGATGTTCTTCCTGTCTCCACAGTGATCTCAGAACAACCATTATAGAAATAAATAATACCACTATCCAACCAATTCCTGAAGAAAAGCTAAACACTATAGGTTTCTTATTCATGTACATATATGGTAACCAGTTCCCACCAGGTAACTAGTATTGTTAGCAAGAAAAAAAAAAAAAAATCATTTCTTAAATTTCTTTGTCTAGAGGTAATCACGATTGTGGGTATTTTACTTCTATTTTCTCTAGGATTTATGACTAATGTATGAAATAGGTATTATCCCATATATATGCAAATGTGTGCACACAGAAATATATACATATACATAACACATGTCTGTATATATGTATACATAGACACAGAGATTATCGTATATAGCTAATTAAGACAGAGTCAGAATATCAACCCATTTCTCTATCTCCAAATCTGTTTTCTCTTCAGAAACAGAGTATTTTGCATTTTCAAAATGATGATGCACCTAAAATCAGTGCTATATAACATTCTAACATACTATAATAATTATTTACTTTGTTCATTGTTTATTATCTGATAACTGCCCAAAGATTCAGGTTTCACCCAAGCTTTTCAAGTAGAAAAATTATGGGGGGATAGAAAAAAAAAATCATGATGGTTTAAATATAGACTTGAACCTTGGCTATGCCAGCAAGTAATGATATAAACATGAATTAATTACTCAATTTCTTGGAGTTTCAGTTCTCTTATCCTGAAAATGAGAACACAATTGACCTCTTACACAATTGTGATGATTAATATTAATGAAAACTGAAATTACCCAGTGTATATCAGGAATTGGAATTCATGCTACTTTTTTTTATCCTTCAATCTATTTTTCTTCCTCTGTACTTTCCATTTCCACACTCCTAGCCTCACTTCATGCTGTTAGTTTTGCAACAGTCTAGGTTGCATAATTTCTCACATACAGAAAGGAAAATAAATAGATAAATCAATCTTGGTTTCACCATGCAAGCCCTCTTCTGAGCCCTTTTCTTTCATGTTCGATTGAATGGAGTCGACTGTATTGTACTTGTCATTCTGTTGTAATTTTTGTCTTGTTTCAGGGGTGAGCACACTTACTTAAATTTATTAACTAAATGTATGTAGCATTGGCTCCAGTTGAATGACCATCATCATCACACCAGTATTAATGATTCCCTGCTCTAAAGTAATTTTCCTTCTAATATCTCCTTCAGGGGGAGCAGAGGGCTGCTAAAAATTGTTAAATCAAATCCTTTCACACAGGACAGAATATGAAAAGAAACTTTGAAACCAGACAAGGAGAAAGATAAATCTTCCCATATGAGGGCATATACATTTTAATGGAAAGTTAGGGAAGGAATTTGCTAATTAAATGAAAAAAAAAAAAAAAGAGTGTTGTTCCACACAAGTTTATTTTTTAAGTATTATAAGAGTAAATGGTGTGTTAGGGAAATTGTGCTCAATGACATTGAAACATATGGTAGAAAGTAAAGGGTAGAGCTTGTGGAGCATTTGGAATAGATACGACAAATAGTAAGAAGTTCAGACGATCTGGAAACCATAACTCATCAAAGGTGGCTAATCATCATAATCATTTGTGGAATTTTAAAAAATACATATTTTTAGTCTTTGCTCTTTGAATTTATGATTCTGCAGATACAAGGTGAGGCCAAACATATACATACATACACACATATGTAAAAATTATATATTTCACATATATAAAAATATATATATTTCACATATATATATCATATATAAATTATATCATATATATACAGAAACATTTTTTCAAGGATCAAGATGATCACTATTATCCTCCAGGTTTCTGTGCTTCTGATGTATGTGACAGAGAATCTTGAAGAATGTCGTATGGAGGGAGAATGGTAATCTAGCAATGCTGAGCATGAGAGATTAACACTTCGGAGATGTCAATCAGTTCAGAAAAGATACTGTGAAAGAATAATGATCTGAAAAGCAAGCCCTGGAGTCCTAAAGCAAGGGATTTAACAGTAACCACCATGGGGTGAAGATTATGTCTGTATAACTTGCAAAGTGTATGGCATAGAATTTGATATCCACTAAGCACTCCATAGTGGAGCTGGAGAAAGGGAATATGCTCAAGAGGTATGTTAGTGGTTAAAACAGTAGGAGTAAATCATTAAAGTTGTAATATGGCTAAGCTTAGAAAATGTAGGCATTACATGATGAATTTGATTGTGTACACAATGCATTTGAAAAATTTGTAATATGTCCAGATGAAGACGTACAGTAAGCAGAAGTGTATACTGGAAAAATGGAGAGACACTACATCACCAGAATTTGTGGATGATCTGTGGATGATTATTCCCTTAACTCACTAGCTCTGTCCTTCAGCCCACATATATCACTTTGTATGACCCTGATAATTCTCCTCAAAGTTCACATGGCTGTCAATTTCATACTTTTATTTATATGTTATTTGTCTACTGCTAGCCCAGGAGAGGGCTAGTTTTGTAAAGGCTGACATTGTGTCTAGCGTGTTTGCTATTTTATTTCTGGCACCTTGGAGAGTGTCTGATGTTTGTTTGTCTGTTTGTTTTGGATAAATGAATGAATGGTTAGGCTGAAGACTTTTTAAACAACATCACAGTGCTCAACTAGATCATTGCCTGTTTTCTAACTCAACTAGATCATTGCCTGTTTTATAATAGTAAAAAGAAAGAAAAAAAATCTCAGCACATTCTTTCCCCACCAATATCTCAAAAGTGTTAGAAATGGTAGTACTTTTATTCTACACTATGAAATTCAAACATATAGAATTATAGCTCCATCATAATTTTGTCTGATCTTATAATAAAATGCAATGTATAAATCATCAGAATTCTAATTATAAAACAAGTAGATTATATCAATATGGCTTATCTCATTGCTATTACATACTACAAACTTATTTATGGTGCTATTAAAAGTCAACTCTTCTCAAAATAGAAAAGCAACACTGGGGACAATGTAAAGATAAATTTTAAAAGCAACAAATAAAATGAGACAAGTAGAATCTTAAATGTAATTTTGATATCCTTAATTATGCAAGTCTTATAAGCATATGTAAAATTTCTATTGAGTAATATATGCCAGTAAGTTAATATTCAGTTCTCTCAAATCAAATGATACAGCCCAGTTTTATCGCTCTAAAGTACTTTATTCTATGGAACACTGAATTAATGACCAGATAAAGAATTTTCTGCTAGCTTTAACTTTGCTCTGAAAAGTCATATCAAATGCAATAAAATTATATTGCATCTTGTATTATTGATATTTGTGTTACTTCCTCTCTTTGAGTCATTTCTCTTTTTATGTTCTCACTAAGGCAAGATATGAAAAAAACAATATCAGGCAACCCTCTCTGGCAACTACATCTAATGAGAATGAATAAGTGAGAAAAGAAATATTATCTTTAATAGCTTTGACCAAGTTCTCTAGAGTGAGCAGATAGTTTAGTTAGTCCAACTACTTCATCTTATATCATGTAAACTTAAACCCAAATAGTTGAAGTGTCTTCTCCAAAATCATGTTTAGTCAAGGGTGAGATTAAGATTAAAACTCAAGTCATCAAATAAACTTATTCGACTATACTCTGACACCACTGCCTGGTAATTGGCCAAACTAGGAGAGATTGATCTAATACTTTTTTCGTGTGTTTAATGAGCATTTCCATAAGGAAAGAAAGAAAATTAAGCAGCATTCTCACATGTTCACACTTCAGCATTCATCGCTAGCCCAAGAGACCACTGAATTTCAGACTTCAGGGAAATCTTTTTTTCCTTTTTTTTTGAACGCTCTCCATTAGAAGAGTATTCTGATACCTTTACTGATATACAACAGATTTCCTGTTACTTATGGAAGACGATATATTATCTATCATTTATTCTCATATCATTTACTTGATATTTATTGAGAATACACTGTGATCTCAATAAAGACATTTTGTTAAGCCATTCACAGATGATAACTTAAATAAAGAACAAAACAGTTTTTAGCAAAGTATAATATAAACTGAAGCCAGAGAAATTAAGTAAATGGTCATATTGCGTAATTTTTACTTTGGGTATGTAATTTTCAAGTATATATATTTTTCTTTACTAATGTAGGTTTAGATAGAAAAGATATCTCTCTCATACCCAAGAAAAAATTCCTGCTACAGGTTTGCCCTCTGCAATGAGCAACTAGATAAACAAGATATATTAAATAAAAGTATGTGGACATTAGACAAAAGTCATAGAGAGACTGCAAGCCTAAATAAAGGGATAAAATTTACATAAGCCTATTACTGTCACACTTTATGTCCTGGAAGCAATTTTCAGGCAACAGAGAGAAGGATGCAAACAGAGCCTAATGAGTTTACTGAGTAGAGGATTCAGAGATTAGAGTTTGGGGAGATTGATTCAACTATAAGTTTCAGGTGACTCTATAAAAAAAAAAAATACATAAGCAGAAAGCTCCTAAGGTTAGAAACTGTGGCTGAATTCTGATCTTCATACAAGGATAAGAGGAAGTTGCCTAAGGCCAGAGAAAGAACCACCAGAAAGCGACAGACCATAAATCATCAGAATTCACACAAGTCTGGCAATAGTTGGTGACCCTAGCATCCCTAATGGAAAGGCTTCTTAGGAAACAAGGCATTTGTTAGGTTCTTCAGAATGATATTGCCTTAGTAGTAGGGCTAAAGATATCCCAGAACAAAGGCCCTCTGACACTGACATAACAAAACCTGAAAGCAAGATTTGAAAGCCTGAAATTTATCTAAAGTTAGTTGACTCTGTGCCAGAACATAAGTAAATACTCTTTAAAGGAATATAACAAATTCCTGTAGTTAATAATGTAAAATTCACAATATTTGATATTGAGTAAGAAATTATCAAACATAGAAATTAGGAGGAAAATGTGTCCCAATAATAGTCATATTAATCAATAAAAACACCCATTTGTAATTAAACTTCTTTGCAAACTAGGAATTACAACAGAATTGTTTTGACCTGATAAAATACATCAATGAGAAACCTCCCTCATTGATCAATATTCATGAAATCCCAATCAACATTACGCAAAGTTATTTCATGAATATTGACGACCTAATTCTAAAATTTATATGTGGAGACAAAAGAACCAGAATAATCAATACAATATTGAAGGAGAGGAATAAAGGTGGAGGACCGATGCTATCTGACTTCAAAACTTACTATAAAGCTACAGTAATAAAGGCAATGTGGTACTAGTGAAAGGATGCACATACAGATCAATGGAACAGAACAGAAATAGACCCTCATAAATACAGTCAATTAACTTTGACAAAGAAGCAAAGGTAACACAATGGATCTCAGGTTGTCTCTTCAACAAATTGTGCTAGAACAACCAATATATTCACATGCAAAATATACACATACACATACATACTTCACAAAAATTAAGACGGGTCATAGACTTAAATGTAAAATGCAAAACTATAAAACTATAGTAGAAGATAACAGAAGAAAACCCTGGTGGCATAAGTATGGCAATCCTTTCTGGTATGGTGATACCTTTATAGATAAAACACCAGAGACATGATGCATGGAAGAAATAATTGATAAGCTGGACTTCATTAAAAGTAAAAACTTTTGCTCTGTGAAAGATGATGTCAAGAGAATTAGAGGACATATCACAAACTGGGAGAAAATATTTGCAAAAGACATACATAATAAAGGGCTGCTATCCAAAATATACAAGAAACTCTTAAAACTCAATCAGAACACAAACACAATTTAAATATGGGCCAAATACCTTAAAAGATGCCTAAACAAAGAAGATATAAAGATGACAAAAAAGGCTTATAAAAGTAACTCCGCATCATATGTCAACAGGAAAATGCAAATTAAAACAATGGTAAGATACCACTAAACACCTGTCAAAATGGCCAAAACCCATTCTAACATCAAGTGCTGGAGAGGATGTGGAGCAACAGAAATTCTCATACATCGCTGATGGGAATGTAAAATGCTTCAGCCACTTTGGAAGACACTTTCGTGATTTCTTACAACACTAGACATACTCATACCATACGATTCAGCAAATACATTCCTTGGTATTTACCCAAAGGTGTTAAAAACTTATACCCACACAGAACCCTGCACATGGACATTTATAATAGCTTTATTCATAATTGCATAAGCTAGGAGATAACCGAGATGTCCTTCAGTAAGTGAAAGATAAATGAAAGGTGGTATGTCCAGACAATGGGCTATCATTCAGTATTAAAAAAAATAATAAGCAGTAGAGTAATTAGTGGAGCCTGCCAGCTGGGTTAATCGGGAAAAGAGACAGTCACAGAGGGACTTGCTAAAACACCTGTTCTCCTCAGTGGCAGTGCACATGCCTAGAGTAGCAGTGTCTGAAGATCAACATCAGAAGTTTCTCACTTCAGGGGAATTTAAAAGAGGAGTCAGAGAAATACTTTGAAATAAATGAAAATAAATAACATACTAAAACTTATAGGATATAACTACATCAGTGCTTAGAGTGAAATTTATAGCTAAAATGTCTGTATTAAAACAGAAAGATCTCAAATCAATAATCTATACTTCCAATTTAGGACATAGAAGACAACAGCGAAAACTAAATCAAAGCAAGCAGAAAAAAAAGGAAATAAAGATTAGAATGGCAATTAATGGACGAGAAAATAGAAAACTAATAAACAAAATCAAGAAAACCAAAAGCTTTAAAATAAAAATAGTTGAATAGCAAGTAAACACAGAAGTTGAACATCATTGTCATCGGGGAACTGTATATTGAAACCACAATTAAATGTAATCATGTACTCATTATAAAGAATAAGACTAAAATGTTTGTATAGCTGATAAAATTTAAAGAATATATATCTAACAATATCAAATGTGGCAAGGATGGGAAACATCTGAAACACACACATTCCTGGTACAAATTCAAATTAATGTGGCCATTTTGAAAAAACAATTCGGCAGGTTCCTATAAAATTAAAATATAGTTTCCATATGACTCAGCAATCCTACATCCTTGGTCTTTACCCAAGAAATATAAATATATGTTACACAAAGATATATAGATTTGGTAAGTGACATGTAAATTAATGCTCATGGAATCTTTATTCATAAAAACCGCAAATCACAGAGAACACACATACCAGTCAACTAGAGAATGTATAAAAGATTTATGGTATATATTTATATAATAGAATATTACTTAGCAAAAAAATGAAGAATGAACTACTAATGCATGCAACTACTCTATGGACTTTGAAAGTGGTAAGATAAACAAAATTAGACACAAAAGACTACATACTACATGGTTCGATTTATATGAAATTCTCTAAAAGAAAGCATTTCAGTGTTTCCCAGGGCAGAGTGCTGGGGTATGAGAATGCCTGAAAATTGATATAAGGGATATTTTGGCATGCTAGAAATGTTTAATATCATGATTGTGGTGGCGATTACATGGGTTAATTTACTAAACTTATTTAACTTTACAATTACATATGGTGAATTTTATTTTATGTAAACTATATCTCAATAAAGCTAATTAAAATAGTCAGAAGAGAGATAAAATATCTTAACACAGCTATATAATCTGAGTCTGTTTCCTTTCTTTTCCTTCCTTTTCTGAATACATAGGAGAGTAAGTCTTCTTCCTCCCTAAACATTGCCTAGTTACTGTGTAATACACTACTTGGCTACATTTCAGAGCAGGCTTCCGTATTTCATATTCTCTAACAGTCTACTGGCTGGAATATTTCTTACAACTGTTTTCATAAACAAGCTAAGCTTAATTTTCAAAGCATGCAAAGAATCATATTGCTTTAAAACCTGGTTAACGCCCGAGTCGAAAAGTAACTCCATGCTATATCGCCATAGTTTAACTATACAGATGCCCATCACATTGGTCAGAAGAAAACAATGTGCAGAGTTTTAGACAATACACTACTTCCAACCAGATATTTAGCTCATATCAAGAATCATTTATTTATTCATACATTTTAAAAATCATATCAAAATTATTGGAACACATCACTGAATATTTTTTATGAGTGTAAGGTTGAACATCACAGAGACAGAAGATCATACTTGAGATGATAATATTAAAAAAGTTGGAGTTATTATATGAATAAATTTGAAAGAATCACTCAAGTTCAAGTTAACAGTATGTATAAATTATTTTGTAAAGAAATATCAAAATCCAAATATAAATTATAAATTGTATTCTAGCTTTTGGCCATAAATATCCATTACTGAAAACCAAATATACTGTGTTGCTAATAAAAAAATAAAAGATTTCTTCTTCTTAAATAACAAAATTTGTAGAATTATTTGATAATACTGAACATGTCCAAACAAATCTTATCCCTTACACTTTTATGAGCAAGATATTAAAAACTACAGTTGCAAATCTTGAATACAAGTTGCAATTGATACTGAAATTCACTTTTAGAGTCTATTTCTAAAAAAAATAAGGAGGTAATAATCTGACACTGCATGTGTTCTTTTATTGTATAAAGATGGGAAGTCTAAACTTGCTTCAGGAGACCTCTTACTAGGGCCAAATTTTCCATGAAGCACAGGAGGCACAGGGCCAAGGGACCAGGTTACCTTTATGAACATATGGATGTATTTTAATATATATATATTAAAAAAAGAATAAACCTAGCTGGATTATAGTTGTCTATGCAACGCACTCATATAATTTTATTTATCTATCATGTGATTTCATCCTGATGATCAACATTTGAGCAAAGTTCATGGATTAGTGAATATTTATACAAATAATGAATGGGTGCTGTGTGAGAATACTGAAACTTTTTGAAGGTCAGGCTGAGACGATGCCCACATTCACGAGTGTACCAGCCACTAGATGGAAAGCAGGCACTGGAGAGGGATACTGGCAGGAACCAGACTTAAGGACACCTAAAACTGAGTTGCATAATCTCCTGGCTTTACAAGGTCAGAAGTTGACAAAACTTGCTTTTCTCCTTAAACTAGACTATATGTTTTAAAAACACAAAATGAAAACTGGACTATTCTTCTTGGTAGTGGAAAATAATCTTATTCAAGTTGTTAATTATGATTATTTTCCCACCAGGATTTGCTTTGCTCTGTTCTGTCTAAGAAACACATCATACAGTGATCTTGATGTTCAGACACTCTTACAGGGCTTCCCACTGTGCAGTTCTTAGCTCCTCACACCACAATGAAACCCAGACTGTGTGAAGCTGAGATATTATTTCTTCACTATATGCATAATAAGAATTACAATTTGTTTGTCAATGATTAATTACCCTTCTTCCCAAGAGACATAGTGCTGAGTGTTTTCATATGCTAATATATGCCAAGCTGCCAGTGCTAACTCAGCTCTCTAATCCTAAAACTCACCTCAAGTGAAAGAATATCACTGTTTATTGCTAAAGTTGTCATTCTCTTGGGAATTAAATAAATATCTAAGAAGTATTTCAATGATAGACCTGCTTTTCAGCTGACAGAGCACTCCTTTTCATCAAAAGGCAAATATATGTCAATGTGTGCATTATTTAAGACTCATGAGATAATTGCTTCAATTTGCCTGACAATCTGATAATGCCATTTGCACAATTGTGAATGGTGTCAACAATGAATGAATGTTCTTAAACAATATTAAAGGTGTAAAGTACAGTTGGAAGAAAAAGAAAAGACTCCTAATGAAGTGTCTTCTGTCAGATGAAATCCTAGATCGTTATTTGTCCCTTTAAAAATCTGTGTACTTGACTTGAATTTGATATCAGATTTATCACAAGTTAAGAGAAGAGATTGATACAAGGCTCTAGGTAGTCTAAGACAATGTCAAGTTTGCAATCACTGCTTTCAATTCAAAATCATATTAACTGAGATTTTTAAAAATGTCCATGTAGTTGATGGACACATATATATATAACAAGCTACATGATAATTGTGGGAGAAGCATGTTTTAGAATCGGATTCTTCTCATCTCAAATCCCAGATCTATCCTAAGTTTCATTATGTTGGATATGTTTTATTTTGCTTTTAAACTTTTCTAATTATAGTTTTCTCATTTGCTTAAATGGATATAATACTACCAATTGCTACAAAATTTTATGGAGATTAAATGTGCTAATAAATGAAAAGCAATTATCACTATGACTGGCTCAGGTTAAACATTTAGAATATTTTAACTGTTATTAACACTATTGCATGTGTATTTAATCAAGTTCTTAACTTTTCTGAGTCTCAATTACTTCATCTATCAAATGGCTCCAATAATAAATCGGATATAATGCTAATTTTGGAGTGTTGTGATGGTCACATTAGAAATATATAAATATCTTAGCATATTGTACAGCATAAAGATGATTTTGGCAAAAAAATTATTTTCTACAATCAATAATTAAAATAGAAAAAATATTTGTTTCATATGAAGGCAACAACAGGCTTTAAAATTAATGGTAGTATATTTCTATTTTATTATTTACCTGAGCTGGTGCTAGCAGCAGATTCTGCCTGGAGTAATTGCTCAGATCAGTGGTCTATGGCCAAGGACAAAAGAAATGAGACTTTTAATTAATACAGAGTGGAAACCAGAGAGACATAATAGTTGGGGCATCTGCTAAACAATAAATCTCTGAGCGGGATTGACCCTTTATTTGACTGAAATTCAATATTTGGAAATTATAGGTGCCACATGAAGTTTATCTCAAATAAAACATTCTTATTTAACGTAGAATGCGAGTCTACAGTACATTATGCATGTATAATTAAATTTTATCATCATAGAATAAAACAGAGGCTTAACATATTTTATCGAATTCAGGCATTCATCACCAGGCATACTAAAATGATAGTAGATGACTCATTTCTTTATTTTAAATTAAAACATCTAAGTACTAAAAGAATGAGAATGAAGACACTTGCTCATGAAAATAGTCAACACATATTTCAAAGATTTATAGCAGCTATATCAATGTTAATTTTCTTAACAGAAGGTAATGCATCAGAAGTGAAAAGTGTAGTGTTACAATGAAATAGTAGTTGTAAAAAGGTGAAATCATTCTACTAGTGACAGCATGCATGGACTTTGAGGGCATTATGCTAAGTGAAATAAATAAGATGAAAAAAGACAAATACTGAATAATTTCACTCCTATAGGGAACATTAAAAAAACACACAAACAAACAAAAACAAAACAAACGTATAGAGGCAGAAGACAGATTGGTGGTTACCAGAGGGGAAGCAAATAGAAGGAGGATGAAATGGATAAAGGTGTTCAATTGTAGAGTGATGGATGGAAACTAGACCTTTGGTAGTATGATGTAGTACATATAGCGGTGTCAATTTATAATGTGGTACACCTGAAACTTATGTTATAAATCAATGTTATCTCAAAAAGAAATTTTGAGTGTAGTGTTATAAAGAAAAGAAAGTGAGTTCACCCAGATTATGCCATGGAGTCTCAGGAATTAGAAGCAGGAATAAGTGATGGTTGAAGGATGAATGAGCAACAGTTAGACTCCTACTTCCATTATCCCTCCCCGTTTGTCTTGATGCAGAAACATTAGACACAGCAGAAGAATGGGAAAGGCATGATCACGAATAGAAGGAGTGCTTCTTTTTCTACTTACACAGAATCTTCCCCTGCTATTTCGTTCTCAAGTTTTCAGCAGCCAGATATATTGATCCCATTTTTGAGATAGAGTTTTATTATTATTTTTAATTGAATATCTTCAAGGAAAAAGATTCCAGTTTTTTTCCTTCAACCTCCAATGAGTTCTACCAGTTGATAAACATCAGCCATCAATGAACCAGAGCTAAATAGAAAGAATTTAATAATTTTTCAATGTAGACAATCTGAATATCACCAGATATTTAGACATTTGAAAGTCTCTATCATAAAGCTGAAAGTCAAAATGAAGAAGACAAAGGAAAGAAAATAAAGGAAATAAATACAGTAGTTGAGAAGAAAATCAAAACCTGACATCAATAGCAATACATATTTTTAGAGAAAGCAAACATATATATTTCAACCAAGGAACACAAAAAGATGCTACATAAAAGTAATAGAAAATAAGAAAGAGTTCTAGGAAATAATAATAATAAAAACAAACCATACATGTGTTGGATAATAATGTCAAGGAAATCACACAAAAATCATCTGAGGACATCAAGAATCACACATAAAGATCCTCACTTCAGTGCATTTTAAAACAGGAGATATAAGAAACAATCTAAATGGTTAAATATAGTTTTAAGTCACACACACGCACACACACACGTACATACTATATAAATGGATAACAACATACTTTTGAATGATATGGTAATTCTCAAACATAGGAACTAAAAATCTACAAACTACATCTGTTAACAATTTTTAAGTTATAAGGTAACAAATAATTTTATTTTTTAACTTAACCTTTATTTTCTAAATTGTAGATATTAATACATATTTGCATTTACTTTGAACAAATATATAAAATAACAACAGAATCTATTTTTTTTCAGTCCCAGGTCCTTTAGGCCCTTTAAAGATTCTGTTAAATGAATTTCTTTGTCTAAGAAGGCAGTGTAATTATTCTCTTCTATTCTGTTGAACCACAACATTTATTGAGCACTTATTGTATGCTTTGTGGGAAAACTTATGGTGATAATAAGGAATATCAATCAAATGGTCAGAGAAGCCCTCTTAGGAAAAGCTTACTTTTGACTTGAGAAATTCAATTATGGAACCAAATAAAAGAAGTGCCGGGAAAAAAAAAAAAAGGAACTGCAGACGTTACCCACCAAATTCAGGAAAATCTCAATGTAATCCAGACGTGAAAAGAAGATAAAAACATAATTAAATAACAAAGGGAAGAGAGGTATGCAATAATTTTGGAAGAATTGGGAAAAGTCACAGGAAGGATTTCGAATTGTGATCCAAATTACTGGGGCTCTTTTGAGTTTAAGACGGTATTGATATGATACCTTTTATATAGTATGAAAATCATTATGGTTCTCTGGTGATAAATTAATGAAAAGAAGTGAGAGTGAAAGCCGGAAATGTTGGAAAATGATTGCATACCCCATGAAGAGAGGATGGCATGATAAACTCAGCTCCCCTCCCAGTTAATGGTTCCATGGTTTCATTCTATTCCAGGGAGAACTGTTTCATCATGAGGGTCAAAATGCAGTGCCACAACAGAGATCACCTGCTCCAGGTTCTGTATCGCCAAGCACAGGGAACATAGACTGCTCAGAAGAAGATTCCAAGTGATAAGGCTTATGACCTAAAACTTCCCGCTACTAATTTTGCATTAATTTTGGTCATGATTTTAAGCAGCACAGTTATAGGGGCTTAGGGAGAACACGCATACAGAGAAATTTGTTTTACTTCCTCAGCCAAATCAATCTTTTAATTATAGAATAACACTGTTATAATGATAATACTGATTATGGATTATAGAAAAGTAACTACCTATGCAACAAAATCATTTAGGACACTGTGTTATAATAGAGGTTTGAAAGCCACATGCTCAGACCTATTGTATCAGATTTGCTAGCTAAAGGTCTGGATGCTGCATTCGAACATACCACACATATTGTCCAGGTGGTCAGCAGAGCTGGCTGATATGGGAACCATTTTTTAGGTCATGTAGTAGCAAGCTGTCCTGACACAAACTACTCATGCACCTTCGATTTTTTTTAAAAGTTCAAACATAGGAAGCTACTACCAACCAATGCCACATTAAAAAGTAAAAGAGAATTGTAAGCACTTGAAAACACTGTTCTTTCCTCATGCTTGTGAATTCCATTTTATTCAGAATTAATTTAGATAATGATTTACAGTATAAATAGATGTTTCCTCATCCAAATGGTAATTCAAACCCTTAAGAGTAAATGCAGTTTTTTTTTTTGAAATGTGTCTATTTGATGCATAAGGAATATTCAGAAACTTCAAGTAAATGTTTTATTAAAAAGGACACTCTGTAAAGAGGGATAAAAGTAGCACTCTTGAAGTCAACATAATCTAGGTCATGACACTCTAGAAATCAAATTATTTATTTTGTGTTTGATACACTGTGCCTTTTTCTTTTAGACTAAGTAGTAAGGATTTGAATAGGTATTCAGCTGTTCAAGGAGATAAACCATTACTTTAATGCAAGGTATTAAAAACTACAAAGAGATTGATGATTCCAAGTCCCAGCCTTCAAGGGGAAGACGGTACAGCATGATCAAAAGACCATTCCTACCTTAACATTCTCTGATTTTAAAGTTCTAATACCGTACATATCCTGGCGGAATCACAGGCTCTGTTTCAGTCATCTCAACATATAAAACGAAAGTGGAAAAGAACGAATGTCCGTTTAGTGCATTCTATATTAAACACTGTGCTTCAAGCTTCGTACATGACATGTCACTTTACCTCTGCAAAAATGCAATAGAATAGTATTATTCTAATCTTTCATATGAGGAACTTGAGTCTTAGTGTGGTTAAATTATTTGGCCAAGATTATGCAGAATGTAGAAAAAAATCTACTTTGATCTAATTGCATGGCTTATACTTTTCTCTGGTATGTTACATTATCTTCCAAAATAAGTTCTTTTTAATTTTCTTTCCTATAGAATTAACTAAAAGACTTCATGTTAAATTCTAATGCTCCTGAGGGGCACAGCAAAAACAAAGTCTCGTGTGTTGTTTGTTCTGATTTCTGCTTTGGTGCAGACCCGCACCATAGCCATACACTGGCCAGGGGAAAGAAAGGATGGCAACTTCTGTAAAGGGAATCCTAATTCACTGTACAAGATGAAGAATCATGGAATGCTGACTATTAGGGTTAATCCATTTGTGGGATAGTAATATTTTTTATCCCATGGCAACTCTAATCTGCAAGGAGTATTCCAGGAGTAATGTATTAGAAAATAATCTCAGATGTTTTCTTGGATCTAGCAGAAAAGGATACCATGATTGATTAGCAGATTCTAAAATGGTTGGAGTAGGTGGTAGGGAATGATACTTATTCTGATAATTTCTAGATCTTTCCTTTATGTTAAAATCAACACAACAGTTCCAAAAAAAGAGCCACTATGCTAATCCTCATTTTGCCAAACCAAGACTTAACTTAATGACAATTTTGGCTCTTCCAGAAATGGAATCTTAAATCAGTCATTCAGGAATCACTTGATTGGCACTAATTAGGTAATGCCTGAAGACCCTGCCATCACCTAAAGGAAAGTAACCTAGCAATAACCAGACAGGTTTTTTGCCTTGTATAACTTCCTTATTCCCATTCCCTTTTGCTTATAAAAGTCTTTTATATTGTACAGCTCTTGGGAGCTCCTTTTCATCTGCTAGATTAGAAGCTACCTGATTCATGAGTCATTGAATAAAGCCAATTCAATTTACTCAGTTGAATTTTGCTTTTTTAAACCAGTGATATAACTTTGGCCAAGTAAACTTCTCCTTTCATTCCTCATTTTTAGCATCACTATAAGGGTGCTATCTATCTCTCACGGTTTTGAGAAACATTGAATTAATTATGTAGCTAATATAAATTGCCTACCGAAGTGTCCAGTTACTTTGCTGCTGTATTATCTAGGTGCAGGGCTCAGCAATGGCTTGGATGAGTTGGAGATGGTCTACCATCTGCTTTCACTAATGCGGGTGCCTCTTTTTGAATTGCCTCTCTCTCCATCTCTTCTGGGAAGCACTGCTTATAAACATGCTTTGGAGCCTAAGGATACTGGGTTTAATTCTATCTCTGTCGTATACTTTGTAGGCTTGGACAATTTATTTTTCCTCTGTGAGCTTCAGTTTCCTCATCTATCAAATGCGGTTTCTAGTAAAATAGCTTTTCAGGGTAGTTGTAAAGATCAAATCAGTTGAGAAATTTTCTATCTGGAATGCACCAAATGTCTAATAAAAAAGTGGCTATATAGCAAATTGACTATGATGACTGTTTATAATAGTATCTATGTTTGTTATTATCTCCAGGCACCAATCTTCAAAGTACAACCCATGAAACTATTTCTCTTCCAGCCCACAGAGTCTTTTCTTCCTACAAATAAAATAAAAAGCTTTAGCTTATAGAAAGTTATTTCTCAATGGGTCTTATCTTATTCATTATGTCCTAAATGCCAGTCTATTTTTCTCATTGTACTCCCAGACATAGCTTACATGAATGCTAAATTAGTATTACAACAATAAATGAATTAAGTGGACGCATTTTTTCCTTCCTCAAATCCAAAAAATTTACATCTTGAATGTCACCTTTGCAGAGCTGTCTTCCACGAGTCCACCCATTAAACTACCTCCTTACAATGTTTTCGTTTCATAGAATCAATCATTGCTCAACATGCTATTACATTTATTTTCTTGTTTGTTGTTTAACTCTACCTGAATGTAAGCTCCATAAAGACAAGGAATTCATCTAGTTTATTTTGCTGCTTGAATCTCCAGCAATTAGGGTAGTGCCTGGCCCATATGATATATTTATTTTTTTACTTTTTATTTTGAAAAAAATTATAGACTCAAGAGAAGTTAAAAAGAACACTATAAAGATGGTCTGTGTATCTATAACTCAGATCTCCCTAATGCTAACATCTTACGTAACTATAGTATATTATCAAAACAAGAAACTAACAATGTTGACATTAAACAATTAACTATACTGCAGATTTTACTCAGGTTTCACCACTTTATGAATAAGCTAATTTTACATGCCATTCTGTATAGTTCTATGATGCTTGATCATACCTATTGATTTTTTATAACCATGACCACAATCAAGATACAGAACTATTCTCTCATCTCAAAGTGCCCTCATGCTACTTTATAGTCATACCTTCTCTTCCCTTGCTTTACTCATGACAACCTCTGATCTGTCCCCATTTAGGGTTCTGAACATGGACAGAACCTATAGGATATACAAACTCTCTCTCCCCCCTTCCTCTATCTATATCTATGTATAGATATAGAGAGATGGGGAATTGGCTCACGTGACCATAGAAGCTAAATCTCATGATCTTCCATTTGAAACCTGGAGACCCAGAAAAGCCAGTGGTGTGATTTTAGCCTGAGTCCAAAATACTAAGATGGTGTAAATCTCAATTCGAGGCCAGCAGAAGATCAATGTCCTCACTCAAGCATAGAGGCAAGAAGCAAAAGGGGCAAATTTCTTTTTCTTTCTCACTTTTGTTCTATTCAGGCCCTCAACAGATTGGATAATTCTCAACCACATTATGGAAGGCAATCTACTGAGTCCACTGATTTAGATGCCAGTTTCATCTGATAACAACCTCACAGGCACACCCAGATGTAATGTTTAATATGGCCACCCTAGGTCCTGTAAAATTGACATATAAAATTAACCATCATACCAACTCCATAATTTTGAGACTGTTATATATAAATTTAATTATCTCATATATACTTTTGAGGCTGGTCATTTTCACTTTGTATACACTTGAAATTCATTTGCCCAAGTTATTATTTGTTCCAATAGTCTATTCCTTTTAATTGCTGAGTGTCGTTCCACATTTTTATTTATTGTCATTAAATAAATTTCACTGTCTTTGATCTATTCCTTTTAAAAACATGTAAAAATATTTGCATTGTTATCACTTTATATGAATGTATTAAGCTGCCACTTCTCTTGACAAGTACACTGTATATGCTTCAGCAAGTGGTAGAAATTCCTAAAAAAGAAAAATTTGATTGACTTTGATCTCAGCTGCCAGCCAAAGGAGGGTCTTCATCTTTATGCCTGTGATGCTTCAGTGTATATGGTTTTTCAACGCTTCCCAGAGTTGACATATATCAGTGTCAAACACATTGGAACATCTTCTCTATTTATATCCTCCTGCTTTCTTTCTCCTTCGTGTTTCCAGAGTAGGCTACATACTAAGTAGATTTAAAAGGAAAGAAAATACTTGCTAAACTGCTAATACACTATTTTATTTTCTCTCTTTAAATGCTTTGAGGTAGGCATTATGTTCCCTACAGTAAACTACTCTAAAGGAGGTTTAGAGATATATAATTTTCCTTAAAGCCCAAAGCTGGGTAGAGGCAAAGCTGGGATTGCAAATTGAACTATCTGGTCACAAGTCATATTCTTCCTTCCCTACCAACTACTACTTATGAATAGGCCTGTTAGCTAAAAAAGAAAACACATATTTCTGGGTAAAATTCTTTGTAAAAAAATCAAAATTAAAGAAAAATAGGAGAAAAATAACATCAGATCATAAAAAACAAGAATAAACTATATAAAATTATTGTAAAAGTACAGAAAGAATTTTAAAAAGACTGAAATTGGAACACAAGAGATTTGATTTCAAGTTTATGTTAAAGTAAAATTACTCATGGCATTTATTAAAGACAGAAAAAAGATTTTATTCAAGGTAGGGGTTACTACAATGAGGTTTGTAGTAGGGGAGAGAGATGAGTTCAACTCTGAATACAAGAAGGAAAAATGGGAATTTATAGCCAAGGGGCCGTGTGGGGGGTTGGTAGATGGAAAATTACTAAGTGGTAGGATAATTCTTTGCTAAACTGATCTAACAGGAATTTTGCTAAGGGCAAGCCAGGGTGATAAGGTAGTCAGACCAAGAGTAGTGGATTTTTGCTAAACTGGCTCAGCAGGATTCCTTCTACAGGGAAATTACTAGGCCAAGGACAAGACCCAAAGTCAAGGTCTAGAAAGTGAGAGGACTCAGTTTCACCATCTGAATAATGAAGGGGTTGGTCTAGGTAATTGCTCATGTTTTGTAGATGGCACTCATTTCTTCTTTTCTGGTATTGGGAATGTACTCACTGAAGACATCATTAATGAGAAATCAATCCCCTTACAGAAACAGGATGTTGGAGGAAGATTCAGCATGGCATTTATTTTCCAGTGAGAGCTATGTAGTGGAACTGAGGAACCTGAGTAGGATTCAGAATTGGGTAAGGATTCAGTACTATGGTGTCAACAGGAAAATAGAGGCTGTTTAAACAAACAAACAAACAAACAAAAACAAAGACGTCTTATCTCTACCACCCAAGTTCCTACTATGCCACATGACTTATTCATTAGATCAGAGGTCAGAGATCAACTTCTTTGTTTCTGTCCACTTTATATATAGAATCCATATAGTCTTGCCTAAGAATCTCACAAGACATTGAAAAGAATTAGGAAAAGAACTTCTCTTTAGGGAGCCACTTTTCCCAATTATGCAATTATTCACCTTGTTTTCCAAATATGCTTGAGAAGCAATAAAAGGTGAAAATACTGCAAAAAATAAAAATAAAAATACAACCAAAGAAGGCAGAGGAATGTGTAATACATAACCACTGGAGGAAAAGAATTGAAAGCAGTTTAGATTTGAATATAAAATACTATTAAGTATGCTTTTTTCCTTCCAGAAAACAAATACATTATGTCTTACAAAAAAATACTTATTGTTTTCCATTAATCTCAGTATTTAAAATAATTTCTTAGCATTGCAGGTCTTTATAATAAGACTATCTTTTGAAAATGGAATATCCAAATAAAATACAACAAGAAGAAAAATGGCATAACAGTTACGTGTACAATCCTGAATTAAAAATCAACTGGTATTCAAAAACACCCTTATAAATTGTGTGACTTTGGGTATGTTATGTATTTCATCTCCATCTGTAAAATGAGAAAATTAATATCCATTTGTGTAAAAAGTTAAGTAGAGAGGCAGGTTGAATGATTTCATCGTGGGTGACATGCATCAGTACATATATCTTGGCTTTACTGTGCTAAGAATGCTGGAATTAAGAACACTTTCCTTTCTCTTGCCTTTCTGCAGTACGAAACAGATATCTTGAAACACTGATTTTCTTGATAACCCCAAATTTCTCTCTGGTGGAGGAGGGGTTGTTTCAAGGGATAAACTTGAAAAAGTGACAAGTTTTACAGAGGGCTAGTAAAATCTTTCCCACATTCTACAATTAACTCATTGTTTGCTAAACTGCATTTTTTATGTCTATCTCTAGCTCTCCTGTGTCTTATTCCAATACCAATTCTACACATGAGTGGAAAGAGGGGATTCTGATATAATGCACTAGAAACACCAACATCTTCATCTAGAAATTACTATGATGCTTAATTGTATGAGAATATAAAAATACACTCAGAACAACCCTGATACACAGTAGGACTAAACAAAAGTTATGGTTTCATGAACACTTAAGTCATACCAAATTATGTCCTAAGAAATCATATTTTCATGCAAATATGCATATTTGTACATATGTTTCTTGTCACTATTTTAAAATTTAGCATTCAGAATCTTTTCTCCATCTCGCTTCATTTTAATCAAGGGTGTCAATTTATTTGTAAGGAAGAGAATCCATACAGTTTGCTCAAATAATGTTTAACTAAAAATCACAAGTATAAAATCATATAATATGGCATTCTCTCTCTCTCTCTCTCTCTCTCTCACACACACACACACACATGCGCGCGTGCGTGCGCATACAAATTATCCTTTTGCTGATTGGGTTATCTGCTAAATTCTCCTCTCTATAAATGATATTTTGTTTGTTTACTCCCTATAACTTATCTTGCACTTGGATCTGGATTGCCCTGGATCTCATATTAGTGGACAACCTACCAGTCTTATCAGCTTAGCTTCTCCCAGCTCATTATTGTGTGTGTGTGTGTGTGGTGAATGTGATGTGTGTGGTAGTATGTGTGGATTCAGCTTGGGCTCAATATATATATATATATATATATATATATATATGTCACACACACACACCACCACACACACACACACACACACCCCACCCACACCACACACACATATGTATATACACACACCACATTTATATATATATAAAATCTTGGAGGAAAATTGAGGAGGTTATGGGCTATAAACATTTTTTTGTGTGTGTGGTTGCCAGGCATCTCTGTCTCTGTCTGTCTCTGTCTCTGTCTCTCTGTCTCTCTCTCTCTCTCTTTCTCTTTTCTCTTTATTTCTTCTTTCTTTCTTCCTTTCTTTTTCTTTCTTTTCTTTCTTTCTTTCTTTTTAAATTTAATTAAGTTTATAAACCTTTTTTAGCATTTTTCTTTAATTATAATTTCCATACAGCAAAATTCTCCAATGTGAGTGGATGGAATTTGACAAACATGTGTAGCCCTAAAACAAACACCACAATCAAGACTTAGCACATGTCCCTCATTCCAAAAGTCCCTTACTGTTTATTTGCACTCAATCCTAACTACCACTCCTAACTAGAGGAAAATACTGCTGTAATACTTGGTAACTCTGGCCTTTCGGTTTAGCTACACTACTAGACACACAGTGGTTTTAATTTGCAATTCCCTAATTACTATTGACTTTGAGCATCTGTTTATGTGCTTATTGGTCTTTGTACACATTGTTTGGCTAAATATGCATGTGACTCTTTTGTCCATAATTAAAAAGTGGTCTTTCTTCTAGAAATAAAATATTTAAATGATACCTATTTGGCTGTAGTGATGGATCAACATATTTGGAGAAAATCAGAAAGACACATTAGCAATTTCGTCTTCCCTGAGTTTCAAACACTTGACTTCAAATTTTAATTGAAACTTCTTTAGAGTCTGTTTCATGTTTCATTGAACACTGTTCCAGATGTTCATAAGAGTGCTTTTGTATAGGCGATGGGAGGGGAAAGTAGACTGTATTTGGCAAATAAATATAAGAAAGCTAGCACTAAATATTTTAGGCAGAAAGTCAGAAGGTACCATTTTCTGTGAATATTTTAGAAGGATTTTATTCAAGACAACTTTTTATCTATTGAGCACCTGCTAAAAGTAAAAAATACGGGTAAGTAGTAAACAAACAAAAAAAAAAAGAATCTTAACCTTAGAAAATAGAAGGGAAAACAAATATTAATATTAATCAAATAACAGACTGACCAACTTTTCCTGTTTGCCCCAGACCCAGTTTTAAACTGAAAGTCCATATTTCAGGAACTCCCTCACTTCCAGGTAAACTGGGATATTTGGTCACTCTGTTGAATAATTATATGACAAGTACAGAATGACAGTTGTGACAATTGCTAAAAAGTAGAGAAGCATAAAGTTTTAGATAGACCTCTTTGATGTGGAGAAGATCTGGTCAGAGATCTGAAGTAGATTCCCTATGGAAAGAGATCATGAGCTAATATATATAGAGAAAGAGCTAACTAAATATAGATTGGAAAGAGAAGTATTCTAAACAGTGAAAATGGCATATAAAGAGGATCATGGTAAAAGCAAGCATGTTGAGTTTGGAAACTCAATAAAAGCTAGTTTTTCTGGGGACCAGGAAGCAAGGGGTTCATGGTGAGAGGTATGTCTGGATTGGTCGGGTAGACTTAGGTCAACAAATATTTTCTATAAAGTATCGTATACTAGACAGAATCCTAAGATGGCCCCTACGATTTTCAGATACTGTTGTACACATACTTTCCCTCCAAATATTGAAATACTTACCTAGATACTGCTGGAAAGGTATTTTGCAGATATAATTAAGGTCTCAAATCAGTTGACCTTAAGAGATTACCCTCTTTTGCCAGCTCTAATAATAGAAACCTTTAAATCTAGGTCAAGAGGTCAGAAACAGAAGACTTCAGAAATTGCCAGCACAAGGAAGTTTAACTCACAGGACATTTTCTATATTTCACTCAAAGATGGAGGGGACCATGTGGCAAGAAATGCAGGCAGTCTTTAAAAACTGAGATAAGCCAGTAAGAAAGCAGGAGTCCTAAAATTGCAAGAAAATGAATTTTTCAAATACAAAGTAACTGCAAGAAGACCCCTTAACTTCAGTTATGTGAGACCCTAAACAGAGAACACATTAATATCATGCCAGACTCCTGATTCAGAAAAACTGGGAGATAATGCATTTTTGTTCTTTTAAGCTGATCAATCTGTGGTAGTTGGTTATACAGCAATAGAAAACAAATATAGGCAAGACACTTAATGTTTTTGATTTTGCAGTTTTTAGAGTACTGTTGCGATTACTTAACTCTGTCATTGTAGTGCAGTCTCAAAGAAAATACATAAATTAGTATGTAAGGCTATATTACAATAAAACTATTTACAAATAACCTTGTAAATATATGTAGCTCATGGGCCATGATTTTCAGACTCCTAATCTAGAAAATCTAGTGGGCTGCAGATATTGTTAAGAGTATCTGCTTTAACACTAGATGACTTTATCATAGAGGTAAATGGTTGAATTTACACTTTGAAGATCACTTTCTAATATTTGGATTATAGGTAATAAGATAGAGCAAACCAAAGAGAAAACTATAGAATAATTTGTTAGTTATTGCAGTTGAGAGCTCCTGCTACGAGGAGTATAGTTAGAAGGGTGACAGAGATGGAAAGAAGTCAGTCTTTGCATGTTTTTGCATTTGAGTGCGTGTGTGTGTGTGTGTGTGTGTGTGTGTGTGTGTGTGCATACACATAAATCCTCCATTAGGATCGATGTTGCACAATTTTAGACATTTTTGCTCTGCGTGAATAAACAGATTCTGCAACATTTGTAACATTACTCTAAAGAAGGTAGCTGAGTTTTATCTACGAGAATAGCATTGGAATGATGAAATTATCATTTCCTGTGCATAGTGGCTTTATATGAGTTATAGGGGAGAGAATAGCTTTACTGACCGGGTGATTTAATGTCCCCCTTCTAACAACTTGCAAAACATTATGAGATGGTGAGAATGATATCACCAGAGGCATTTTAAAACTGTCTGAAATTGATCACTGCTAGACAATAGCTTCCTTTTTTCCTTGCCTTTTCTCAGACAGTGCTGTTTGAAATACTCTTTTTGAAAGCCTTTTTTATTGGAACATTTTCTTATGCACAGAATGGTCTCTTACATAACAAAGTACCCAGCTCAGTAGCACAGACATAGTAGGCCTTAAGTAAATGTTAGTGGGCTCAACTTAAATTAGCTGAAATAGATATTTATATATTAAGTCTGAGTTTAATATACTATACAAAGTCCAGAATAAGATGAATATATTATTTAGAGACCAGTATTATTTTTTTCTTAAAAAGGAATTTCAGACAGTATGAGAAAAACTTGTTGAAAGACTTTTTTCCATGTGTCTTTCATGTTCCTATGTATGTTGTTGGGTGCCACAATTCAATGCCTTGATCTCTCATTACCTGGCCATTTCACAGGGTTGTGTATACAGCAAGCAATTGAAAGGTGAGGTAATATCTTTCTCAGGGACAAGGTTTGCTTACTTTCTGCTTCCTATAGAATGCTAGGTTTCTCGACCTTAATGTTCCTCTTGTGAAAAACAACCCTGTGTGTGTGCAGGCATTTGGTAAGGCCCTCTGCATGGAATTCGGGGAGCAAGCAAAACTGCTACAAGCATGATGATGTTTCTGCTACTTACTATGCCATGAGTGATGAAGTTCTTTGTCTCTGACCAAGGAGTTTCATGTCTTCTGCCAGCATCTATAAAAAGTATCAGACTAAACTTATTAGATTGTAAATAGGAAATCATCAAATCCCAGCCCTTGAAAAAATGCTTTAAGTTTTATATTGTGCATAAGTATTCCAGACTGACTACTTCTAATTATGCACACACATATCTATATACACATATAAATATTGTGTATCTTTATTATTCTTCTTATTAAATTTTATTATGACATTTACAAATTTTATGCTAATGATGTTTTCTCAATTATTTATGAAATAACACCAATATTAAACATATAACTGAGTATAAAATTTTACGGTTTATAAAGCACTTTTTAAAAGTTTGCTTCTGTTCACCAAACTTTAAGGAAGATATATGGAGGATATTATTATTCCAAACATAAAGGAAAATTAATCATTCATTTCTATAACTTTTTCAAATCTCTGTAGTGTTCAAAACCTAGATCCAATACTTATGGTTTGGAATTGCCTACTCCGTTGTTCAAAGTGACATTAAAAAATATAGTACACTGAAAAATGCATGCACTTCAAGATGATTCATTTAGTTAGCCATTCATTCACAATATTTTCCCAAACTGATTGTACAATAGGCATATAACTATATAAAGTATGTGCTTTGTGCATGTGGGGGTGGGGTGGGGGAGAGAAAATGAATGACAATTTCACACAGTGCATATCAGGTATGATGAGGACGATTGGTTAGGATGCCTGGTTTATAGTGCTATCATGTTATATTTGGTTATCAGATTTAAAAATGTTTATTGAAATAATTTTGAGAATTATTACCACACTGTCATTCTGAGTTGAGGACAAAAAGTTGGCTGAGAAATATGAATTCATAAAGAAACCCATATATTAGAATCTCAGACTAAACTAAACCTCACAGTTGTTTCCTTGGGAGAGAAAACCATAAAATGTATTTAAAGTGCCTATGGATATGCTCATATATAATTTGTAAAGCTCTGAATGTCATGTTTCAAGTTTATGAGTAAACTCTATGTGCTTTGTGTGTGTGTGTGAAGGCCGTGACTTCCTTCTGAATATGTAGATTGAAATTCTTAATTGTGAAGACTAAGAAACAATTGAGGGGATAAGCTGGTGAACCATGCTAGGTCCGAGATGAATATTTGCTCATCTTTCAGTTCCTGGCATCTAGCACAGTGCCTTGACACAGAGAAAACACACACACACACACACACACACACACACACACACAAGATACAAAATTAGAAAGGAGGAAGTAAGGTTGAATGAAGAGGCCGAGGAGACTTTTCTTCAAGATTGTTGATAAAACATGCATGAGCCTTCGACAGCCTTTGGTTGGATTTCTTCTCAATCACAAGACAGAAAATGATAACTATGGAAGAATTATTATAAGACTGTAATTAAAAAGAGAAAGAGAGAAGTAGAAAGCAGTAAAGTTGGTTGAAATAGAGAAGGCAAATTACATAAAAAATAAAAAGGGGCTAAAGAAGAATTAAGAAAGAAAATGAGAAATAACAAAGAAGGGAGAGAGGGAGGCTGGGGAGGAAAGAAAGATGTGTGTGTGTGAGAGAGAGAGAGATAACTTTTACTTATTCCAGCCTCGCTTTCTTTCTATATGATTAGTAAATCAACTAGAGATTCTGTTTCAACCTTACGACAGGAGAGGAGAGGAGAAAATGACTGTTTTTTATACACTTGACTTAACCACTCCTGCCCTTTAACTGGCAGCCTCTGCACACTCCCCTGACAGCACCTGGAGAGGGTGCCTGTAGAACACCAAAGGGTGGTGGGAGAATATAACATGTGACACCAGGGCAAGATCTGATCCTCGACAAATGAAATCTGTCAGCCATCTCCTCCAAGGCTGCCACCTTTCATATCCTTGCTTGGCTGAGCTAGCTTTATACAGAGACTTATTGTATTATTCAGCTGGTTTGATTTTCCTTTTTATGACAACCTTCCCCTGGAGACCATCCATCTCTTTATGATCTTGGAGAATGACTCTAACTGAATGATATTTCAATGTAATTTATAACTCTGTACTGTAAACACAAATATGGGTTGTTTCTTATCACTGGAAAGAATGCTAATGGACAATCTTGAACCACTATTATTTTGGATGAAATTAGTACTGAGACACAAGAGATTTAGATGGACAAATTGAATGGAGATGAAAGAAGAAAACAAACAAATATAAAAACACAAAATGAAAAAAATAGAGCGAGTTTTGGTTTCTTATGAACATTAGTTCACTTTATATTCATAAACTTCACAGACAGATAGGAGGAATGTGTAATCCATGATTCAGAATTATTAACAAAGTTGTAGAAAACAGCATCCAGAACTGTGTTACTTTAAAGATACAAGAAATCTTATAAGGTACCTAATTCCAACAATGTACCCTAATTATTGATTTTTAATTCTTCCAAAATGTATCTGTACATTCAGTTCCAATCAATAGGATTTTTGTATGTTTGTAGAAGTTGACGAGATAATTTTTAATTTTACTTACAAATACAAACACTCTAATAAGAGGCAAGACAATCTTGAAGAACAAATTCAAGGGCTTGCAGTACGGTTACACATCACTTAAAGACAAGAATACGTTCTGGGAAATGCATTTTTTTTTTTTTAACATTTGCAACTTCATATTGAATTAGATAACAATTACACATAGATCATAAAATTAATAAAGCAAGAAGATTTTTCTACATAATTCATGTCTGATTTAATAGTCTTCACTGATTCTTTGTAGTGAAAAAGGGTATTTTCATTGTCCCTCTCTTTCTTAAGAATAACAACAGACTTTTTACAATCTTCAACCTCTATAGTAGCAAGGAGCACTTCTTTGTTTACCTCTAGATTTTTCTCTGTGGCTTTAATTTGGAGAAGAGTTTTCAGGATACTTTTTTCTGAGGAGCTATTTTCCCATAGATACTCTTCCATGTCTGCTTCGGTCTTATTTTTCTCCCATTCTTCAGTTTTCCAAGTCGTGGTATAAAACTGTTTGCAGACACATTGCATAATCATAATTCTGTCTCTTTAAAGGGCATCTATCTGCCTTGTCGGTAAGCACATCTGTGTCTTGCAGTATTGCTCTCCTACAAGTTTAATAAGTTTCTTCTTTGCATGATCATCTAAATTCAAAAGTTTAACCTTTAAGGTTGCTATTCATGCTTTAGGGTTTTGAGTAGATGGTCTTGATGAAACATAATTGTCTCTGTTGATTTCAATTAGACAATGCTTCTCGCATTTCCCATCACTGTCTAGGTGCAGCTGGCCCTCAACACAGAAATCTCTAAGAGCCTCACAGTGCTTTTTAAATTGCTACAGAAGTCAAATGCAGAAAACTGGGAATCTTTAAAAGTTCTAGATTTCCCTCCTTTGCCATGGGCACCCCTCTTTACTGGATAACCCATTTGAAAAGGAAGAGGTACTGCAGAAGTTTTCAATGGTACTTCAACAGGGTAAATGGACCAGTCCTGGTCAACAGCCATTTTCTGTCTTAGGAAGTGGTGCCTTTCTTCTTGGTAGCTTTTCAGATTTGGCTGTCCCTTCTGTTGTATGCAGGCTTGATCTCTGGACAAGGGTGGCTGGAGACACGGTAGTGGAGAAGGCACGCAGGGCCTTGGCCCCACGTGCGGTATGCGGTGGCTGCCATGGCTGCGGAGATGGCAAGCCAGGGAGGACAAGTGCGGTCCCACATCAGAGGGCTCGAGAAATGCATCTTTATGCAATTTTGTCATTGTGCAGCCATCCCACAGTGCACCTACACAAACCCCCAGGTCATGGGCCAGCACTGGTCTGTGGCCTGTTAGGAATCAATCCGCACAGTAGGAGGTGAGCGGCAGGTGAGCGAGAGAAGCTTCATCTGTATTTGCAGCTGCTCCTCAGTTGCTACCATCACCGCCTCAGCTCCACCTCAGATCATTGGGCATTAGATTCTCATAGAAGCACCGGTTCCTGGTGCCAATAAGGTTGGGGACTGCTGTTCTAGGCTACAAACTTGTACGGCACATTACTACACTGAATACTATAGGCAATCATAACACAATGGTAAGAATTTATGTATTTAAACACAGAAAAAGTACAGTAAAAAAATGGTATAAAAGATAAAAAATGGAACATCTGTAAAGAGCACTTACCATGAATGGCGCTTACAGGACTAGAAGTTGCTTTGCGTCAGTGAGTGAGCGGTGAGTGAAGGTGAAGGCCGAGGATATTACTGTGCACTACTGTAGACTTTATAAACCCTGTACGCCAGCATCGCCACGGACACCTGTCACTAGGCGGTAGGAATTTTTCGGCTCTGTTTTAATCTTATGGGACCACTTTTGTATGAGCGGTCTGTCTTTGCCTAAAAAGTCGTTATGTGGCGCATGACTGTACCTGATTTTAAGGCCTTCTCTAAAGGTGCAGTAACCCAGAAAGTATGGCCGGCGGAAGTGAGACCAGCACTGCGCTCCAGCCTGCTTTTCCCTCCTTGGGTTCCCTCCGCGCCCCTGAGTAACTTGGTTCCGGGCCTGTCTGCAGCCGCCCTGAGCCGCCTGTGCTCTGCCGGAGCTAACTCCTTCAGCGGCACTCAGCACTCCTCACACAGGCCTGCAAGCTCCTCCCGTCTCCACCTTGGCAAAAATGTAAGGTACTCGCTTGGGAAAATACAAACCGGGTTCCTTAATTTGCAACCAGGCCACCAACATAACACAAAGTGAAAGGAAAGTCTTTTCTAAAAATGATACCGGAATGCTGTTGAATATATAACTAAGCATTGAATTTCAGGATCATAAAATATGCTTAACTTTATAAGGAACTACCTAATTGTTTTACAAAGAAATATCGAAATTCCTAATGCCCCCACACCCTGTTATCACCAACATTTGGTAACTGTCTGCCTAGGTCCTTCTAGCATTTTTGGTAGGTGAGAGGTACTAGGAAATTTTGGTTTCCCTATGCATTTCTCTGATGACTAATAAGGTTGATCACTTAACTGGGCTTATTAGCCCTTTGAATCTCCACTGGTGTGTAATGCCTTCAAGTAATATGCCTATTTTTCTATGGAGGTCATCTGTCTTTTCCTTAGTGATTGCTAAGAGTTCTTTAATATATTCAGAATATAAGATAGGTACTATAAATATTGTCCCTCGTTCTATTGGGTTGTTTGTTAACTCTCTTAATGGATCTTTTGAAAAAACTGAAGTTCTCAAGTTTAATGTAATCTAATAGACATGTTTGGTTTCTTTAATGCTTAGCCCTTTTGCTGTCCCATTTAGAAAGTCTTTGTGTTCACAGAAATAATGATGTTCTCTTATGTTTCCTCATTATTCTCCCTTTTCTATTTAGTTCTACAATATATCTGGAATTAATATTTGTTTATAACAAGCCAGAGTACTTACATGTGAGGCTTGACTTGGGCAACCACAGATGAGTCAATGACCTCCATGTTCACCTGCCAGAATATTAAAAGTTTTTATTGCGGCCTTAATGAAGTTCAGTCACATTTTTAGTCCAGATGATCTCAACAACACTTTACCCTCTCAAGGCTTCATTTTTGAATGGGCTCAGGTTATGAGAACAATAGGCACAATTCACATTCTAAGCACAGGGGAGGGGCTAAGGAGTCTCCCATTGCCTGGGTCCAGGTCTCAGGTCAACAGAAGGTCATGTTTTCCTGATGACCTCCTCTAACAGTGGCAAGGGCCAAGATAATACTTTTCATTTCTCATATGATTGTCCAACTGACCCAGTACCATTTACTGAAAAGACCTTCTTCCATTACACTTCAGTGTTATTTTTAGAGAATAGTAAAGAAGGTCAGAAGACAAGGGTATTGACTTTATCTAGAGAGTGCACTAGATATGACTTTATCTAGATAATGTAAATCCACTGAGCCATAAACTAAATGTTAATGCACCTCACTGCGTGTAAGTTATACTTCAATACAAAATTATATACTTATATTGATATTCATGTAATATTGGCAAAGATGCTACAAGTTAATGATATTATATGTCTTAACTCTTTCAGGTTATATATGGATAAATGAGGTGCTTCTAAGTGGATGAAAAACAAGACAAGGTAATAACAATGTGTTAAGGCTTAGTGAAACTTTTTTGATTCACTTCCTGTACATTAAGGAAAGTAATGACTCCATTGAATAGAAAACAAATTTGTTTGCAAGCCAGACGGTTTTCAGTACCCTCTTTTTATTCAGCAAAATTATAGGTGTACATAATGGAAGCGTCTACTGCAGATCATTAGAAACGTTTTGATGACAAAGAATTATAAAATTTTAGAATTGCAACTTGGAAGGGGCTTAGATCATTGAGTGAATTTACATGGCAAACTTTTTTTTTTTATTCTTTTTATTCCCTTCTATTTATCTGTGTACGTGATACTCGGCATTAATCGGTGTTAAAAAAAAATAATTGGTGTTGGTCTCTGTCCCATTCTACCAATAAAAAGTATTCTTCTGTGAATACATTATCTTATTCATAAAAAGTCCCTTTCACAGTATTAAGAATCCAATTTAGAAAAAAATATTTTATGCAATTAATAAATCTGTAAATAATTAATCTATAAATAATTATACTAATGTTAATTACAATTTAATATTAATCCAATTAATTTTAAATATTTAAAGCCTCTTGGATATAAGATGTTATAATATATATTTTATATGCCTAATTTATAAATATTTTTCAATTTGATTTTATCCTAAAATTATATCATGTGGTAAAAAGAAAACTTTCAAGTATAATTACATTAAAATAAACTTGTGAAGATAGTGAAAGTAAATGAGAGTTCGACTAAAAAACTGATATAAAATGTCTATTATAGGAAAGCTTTCCTGTGAATTTATAAAAAGAGTGATAATGGTATAAGATATTGTGATTTATAATAAGAAGTAAATACTTAGTCTCAGTTCCCATTTTTGGCAGGAACTCTTAAATCCCTTTGGAATTTCTTAAGTATGAGAGCAATACAAAGTTTCTTTTGTTATGTTAATAAGGTGACTTTTGAACCTCACTTGAGGTAGGGGACTGGTTGCCAGGGGAACCAACCCTGTGATTGGAGGATTGGAACTTTCAGTCCAATCTCTGACCTCTAGGGAGGGGAAAGGGGCTGAAGGTTGACTTACTTGCCAATGGCCAATGATTTAATCAATCATACCTATGTAATGGAAGCCTTCATAAAACCCAAAAAGATGGATTCAGAGAGCTCCTGGTTGGTGGAGGTTCAGAGTGAGAGGTGCACTCAGAGAGGACATGGAAGCTCCGTGCCCTTTCCCCACACTTCACCCTATACATCTCTTCCCTCTGGCTCTTCCCTCTGGCTCTTCCTGAATTATATCCTTTTATAATTAACTGATGATCTGGCAAGTAAAATAATTCTCTGAGTTCTGTGAGCCATTCAAGTAAATTACTCGAATCCAAGGCAGGGAGCATTGGAACCTCTGATCTGTAGATAGTTGGTCAGAAGCACAGGTGACAACTTGGGCTTGCAACTGGCATCTAAACGTGAGGGACAGTCTCGTGGGACTGAGCTGTTCACCAGTGGGTTCTGATCCTATCTCCTTAATGGTCTCTGTGTAAGAATAGTATAAGAATTGAATTGACTTGTAGGACATCTAGCTGGCATTCAAGAATTGCTTGTTTGTGGCGTGGGCACCCTGCCCCCTTACTGGAAATGGATCCAAGAAACCAAAAGACCAGTTATCAACTTGCTATAGATTTCCATTTCATTGGATATATTTATAAGAATAATCTACATGTCTTGTTTTAAAAATGCCAGCATTTAAAATGTGCCAGGAAACACAGCATTTACATCTGTCTACACTTAAATGTTATATGTCAATTTAAGTATTTGAAAGAGGTTGAGGTTTTTAAAATTCACTTGGAAATGCATGGACAAAAAAGTCTGAAGAACACTGTCTGAGAACATAAGAGCAGCCATGTAGAAGTTGTCAGTGTGCAGAAGGGCACAGAATCCCTGCTCTGTCAGTCCCTCCAGGGCTCCTCTTCGACTTTCAGGATGAAGTTCATGCAAGAACATGATGTGAATAATATGACCTCACTGGCTTCTGCAGCCTCACTTCTTGAGTGATAACTCTTCACACTCATGTAAATTTATCCATGAAAACAGGAGGCTGGGTACTTCTCTGAAAAGACCCTGCATGTTTCCTAGAGGGCTTATTATTTCTGCCTCCACTCCAAACGGACAGGCAAATGACTCTTTACTCCTCAAAACTCAGCTCAGTATCATCCTCTTGTCTAGAAACACCCCTCAGTGATCACATAAAAATGTGTACTTCTGTAAGGATTAGAACCTTTATTGAGTTAAACGTTTGTTTTTATCAGTGTCAAAGTCCCTGAATTTCTTCAGAGCAGGGATTGTTTTTTATTTATTTTTTGCTTTTAAACTTTGAGTTTTTAAACATTAATCATTATATAGTACACAAATGTTTTTAGAATGAATGAATAAAAGAATAAACAAACACCAAATCTACTTTTCTTTTTCATTAGAAGTAATCCAATTCATTTGAAATAACCCAGGAGATATATCTGCATTACCTCAAATTCTTAACTTTATAATACCTGAAAGGTAAATCTTTGTTTTATTGTTAAAATATTAAAGTTATTTAAGAAATACTACATAAATGGAATACCTGAGAGGCATGTTGTTAATTGCTGAATTAAAAGCATGATAATTCTGTAATAATTACCCATTTATTTTCTCAGTAAATATATCTTCCTAAAGTGAGTATTCACCTAGGAATGTTGAGATGGCTTCTGCAAACCTGCTGACTCTACTAACATTTTGCAGCATAGCGTCTCTTCTGATTATCAAAAATCACAACATTTTGCTGTCTTAAATATTGTCTAGTTGGAAAATCTACAATAGAATAATTCAGTTTGCTCATGATGATTAAAAATACTGAGATAGTAAGCAGTAAACCATAGCAACCCTTAGAACAAAACAAAGAAAGAACAAAACAAATAAAATGAGCGAGCCCCCTCTATTACTAAATTTAAGGACCAATTGGCTGACAGAATAGCTGACTGATCAGCAAAAGGCTTGACTGCCTTGTTGCCAAGCTGAAGGGAGAAACTCGATGACTTGCTCAATCACTCTGGCTCAGAGGATTCCTGGCTGGGTGACTAGCTGCCTGGCAGACTGGCCAGTTAACTTGCTAGCTGACTGGGTGACCAGCGGCATGGATGGCCAACTGACGAGCTAAGTGTCTGATTAAAGGGACGACCAGTTGCATGGGGCTGCCTGATGCACTGACTCAGAGGCTGGCTGGCTGGTTGTCTGACTGACAGTTTGCCTGGCTAAATTAATGACCAATGCACACGAATGTACATATTCCGGAGGTGTTTACAGCTGCATACTCCCACTCACTTGGACCACAAGATTATGCAGAAATCCTGACCATATTTGTGTTGTCTGGGATTGCATAAAATTCACAGATCCACTTTAGAGGACTTATTACACCTGAGCAATTCAAACTTCTGATGTTTAATGTTCCACAACCAGAGATCACTAGGAAAGAATTAGGGCCTCTGTCTACAAAGAGTTTGAGGGGCTAAAGCAAAAATAAAAATAAGCCCGAGGGTGTTTGCTGTAATCTGGAGGAGCCCAGCTTTAGGTGACAAGGGTGCAGATGATCATTAATGAGCTGTTTCCCAGGAATCAGTAGTTTTTCTTGTCCCATGTTAGTAAGATGGGTAATTACTTTTCCTGTGATGACAAAGACTCACATAATGAAACCTCACTATTATCACTTAGGTAGTGAATCTTGTAAAAAATAAAATAAAATAAATAAATAAATGATTAAAGATGATCCAACCAGCATTCTTCTTTCCATTAAGGGACTGCTTCTCCCCTTTCTATGTTCTAAGACTGTAGCATTGCGCCTTGCCCACATACCACCTGATGGTTCTGGCCTAAACTCCGTTTCCAGAGAATCAGAAGATGGATTTAACAGAAAAGATTATATTGTGTTCACACTGAAGAATCTCTAGCTCTAAGGATCAGTTTGGCATCAAGGTTTTATAGCCTCTCTTCCTTGCCCTAGGAGTTTACTCAACAAAAAACAGCCAATAAAAAGAAAGAAGAGCTGAGAGAGAAAGAGAGGAGAAGAAAGAGGAAAGGGGAGGAGAGGAGAGAGAGAAGAGGGGATTTCAGAGGTGCAGCTACAAATCTATTTGGACGTACTCAAATCTGTCACTGGACTTCCCGGTAATCTGATTCAATTTGTAATAAATTCTTCTTATTCTGAGCTAGTTTTTGAGTTTTGTCCCTTGTAATCAAAAGAGTTCTGAATAATATAGAACCCCAGTTTCATTAGATTAATGTCGATGCATTGATTTATTGTTTTAATAAATACTTATTAAACACCTGCAGGTAATACAGTAGTGTAAATATTATCTTAATAGGAGGCTATGTAAAGGAAAGATAAATATCACTATTAAAAAATAAAGATCACTAACAGACCCCATCAAAAATAGAAGTGATGCATTCAAGGGCCTTGACACATTTGCATATATAACAAAAAAGTTCGTGATAAAAATATTATCAATAAGACTATTTCTCTTTATTTTTGACTATGCCAATGAAGTACGTTGCCTTTATTTCTTCCCTAGCTCCATTAAAATGTCTAAAAATTAACCAACATAACAAAAAAAAAATCCCTGACTTTGCATGTATTCTTCAACTCTCTGCTATTTTCTCTCAAAATATCTCTCACATGTATCCCAGGTTATTGTGTGCTCCTTCATCAGTGTTTCTGAATCACTTAGTAATCTGTTTCGGAACTTATTACAATTAGCCATAATAAATGTTGTGTGTATGTGTTTCTGTGTGTGTCCCACTATGAAATCTTCTAAGATGGAAGGGATTTATTTTGCAGCCCGTATTTCTCAAGAATTTGCCCATTATTCAATTTATATCAGGTAGTTAATAAATGCTGATTATAAATTAAATAAAGAAAATATATTACTTTAAATGTTAGACATTGAGTCCCACTCTTTCTGTAATCACTTTCTTTCATGATTATGGAAAAAAGGAAATTTAGCTAATAATAAAAACTGTGTAATTCATAATAGACATAGTCCTTTGCTTCTCTTATTTTCCTTGAATTTATTAAGCATTAAGACTCCCTGGGAATCAAGTTTAAAATCTTTTATTTTTCTATCAATGTGGACAGCTAGCATTCAGTAATATTTATTTAAGAATCAAATGATCTTTTAGAGTCCTTAAATTATGTGAACTCATGGGAAATGTAGAAAATCATGCAGTCTCACATTTTGTGATCAATTCAAAAGAAATCAGATGCATTAATTATAACAAGTTGATCTAAGTCATCATTTTATACCACAAAGATTGAACTGGGCCAAGACTTTCGCTATTTGTATCTCAGTTTTCCTGCATATTAAATGAGAGTGGGCTAAATGCGGTTTAAGGTCCTCACATTCGTGACTTTGACGATGCCTAAAACTATGATGGTGCACGCATTTTGTTAGTCATGCCAAGGCATTGCCCTCATGTAAAATAATAGTTTGCTAATCATTTCTGGAATCTAATATCTGGAGAATTTCTAGGCTGCCCATCCACCCATTCTAGCAGTAAACCTAGTTCTTCCTTTCAGTTTCTCTTTTGGTTTTTGTCTCTCTTATCATTCTTTAATAGAGCCAAATAGTTCTCCTGACCTAAGCAAGCATGATGTCATACTTGAGAGCATGGATTCTTCTCTTGATACCTACACATGAGAAACATGGGCCCAAACATATTACATAGCCTCTTGAGATTCAGGTTTTTTTTTTAATTTGTGAAATGGCGATAATAAATAAAATCCCATAGGGTTGGTGGGGGGATAAAATAAGTATATATGTAGATATGTATATACAAAGCACTTAGAACAATCCCTGGTACCTAGTAACTAATTGTTAGTTTTATAAGCATAATTATAATAACTCATATTTTAGCTTTAGTAACCAGAAATTGGAGCTGTAGGAGAAGGTATTACAATTCAGGGAAGTAGAAATAAATTCAGAGAAGAATAATAAATCAGAGCAGGAGGGAGAACCAAGATATCAAGGGAAGACCTTCTGAAAGGCCGCATTTAAGTACTGCATTTTAGAACAGTTCTTCCAAGTTAAGATAAGAGAATATTTGAGCTGGCTTCATCTCTTATTTGTGAAAAGTTAACTTCATGTGGCACTAACTCCCTTGTACTTCTGAGTTGTGTTTATTTGGACACCAAGGGAATCCCATACTCAGCATCATTAATGCAGTCCTGGGAGAAGAAGAAAAGAGGTATGTTTCTCATATGAAAGAGTAAGAATGTGTTACTCATCCAAAATATGTAACAAACGCATAATTAGAATATCAGAAGAAGAACAAAGGGAGAACAGAGAAAAGAAATAATAATACTGAGAGCTTTTCAAATATTAATCACTGTCACCAAACTAGATATTTAGGAAGCCCAGAGGTCGCAAATCAGAATAAGTAGCAAAAAAACAAAATAGAACAAAAACAAAAACAAACAAAACACCCCACCAAAATCCTACAATTGGGTATGTCCTGTTCAAACTGCAGAAATACAAAGACAAGTAGAAAATCCTGAATGAAGCTGAAACAGGGTCAGGAAGACACCCCTACATATAGAGGAACAAAGATAAGAATTACAATGGGCTTCTCATTAAAAACCATGCAAGCAAGAAGAAAGTTGAGTGAACTATTGGCAGTATTGACAGAAAACAAACAAACAAACAAAAAACAGTAACCTAGAATTCTATATCGATAAAAATTGTCCTTCAAAAGTTACAAAGAAATAAAGATTATCTCAGATCAAGCAGGCAGAAAATCAACACGGATAGATTTGACTTGAAAAGTATTGCCATTCAACCTCATCTAATTGGCATTTGTAGAATAATCCATCAAACAACAGCAAAACAAAAATGTCAAGTTCATGTGAAAAGTTCACCAGGAGGAACCATGTTCTGGGCCATACAATTAAAAATAATAGAAATCACACAAAGTGTCTTCCCAGACTGCAATTGAATTAAACTAGAAATCAATAATAGAAAAATAAATGGAAACTATCAAAGTATTTTTACATTAACATACTTATAATACTATGTAATAATAATATACAATAATACTTATAAATAATACATGGATTAAAAAAGGAGTCCCATTAAAAATATGAAAATATTTTGAATTAGATAATACTACAAGTTATCAAAATTTGAGATACAGAGAAAATAACGCTAGAGGGAAATTTATAACATTATATACATAATCAGATTTTTTAAAATCTAAAATAATAGTAATCTATGTTTCTACCTAATGAAACTAGAGGGAGAATATTCAAGTACAAAACAAGAAAAAAATACAAACTTGAACAGAAATCAATTTTAAACAAGAAAACTAAAAAGACAATCAATAATTATTTTAAAATGTCAAGGAAATTCATAAACCTTTAGCCAGGCTAATCAAGAAAAAAGACAGGAGAAACAGTGATCAATATCAGAATTTAAAGAAGGATCATCATTACTGATCCCATGGAAATTAGAAAGTTAATAAGAGAATATAATAAATTTATAAACTCTTTGTCTACAAATTTATTAGACAAAATTCTTGAGAGACACAAAGTCTCAAAATTCACATAAAGTGAAATAGATAATTTGCAAATACCTATATCCATTAAAATTATTCAATAATTAATAACCTTCTAAAAGGAAAATTATTACATCCAGATAGTATCATAGGTGAATTCTACCACATATTCAAATATGATGATGACAGTTCTCTGCAAACTCTTCCAGAAATAGAAGTAACACTTCCTAACTCATTCTATAGTTTGGCTAATACCAAACCAGGAAAAGACATTATACAAAAGAAAAAAAAAAACAAAAAACTTCAGATCAAAATCTCTCATGAACATAGATACAAAAATCCTCAACAAAATATTACCAAATTGAATCTAAAATTTACAAAAATAATTGTAAGCAACTAGAGTCAAACCTCAGCTTTTAGAATCCGAAGCTGTTGTTCTATTGATCTTCCTTATTTATGCCATTTATTATGAATATATTTAATCCATGTTGTATTTTATAACCATTCTAGCATGAGATCAATGTGTGTAGTGGAGTAGGTGATGGGACATGGGAGGATGACTATGTTTATATGTAGATTCCCGGAGTAAATCATTTCTCTGTTCCACAGTAGCAGAGAGATTGAGAGCTAATTGGCTCATTTACAAGTTTCCCAGAAAGACTTCAACCACCACTTGTGGAATGTGTTCTAAGTGCCTGGCAACACATTTTCAAACATGGTCCCATTTAAAATTCCCAGTAACCTCATAAAATACACACACACACAAACATACACACACATATAAGTATATGTATGTGTGTGTGTGTGTATGATAGAATAAATAATTTTTTAAGGAACTTCAGTTATGAATAGTGATAGAATTTTGATGCAAGACTAGGTTTGCCTAACTCTGAATCTTGTTCTTTTACAAAACATTACATTGCTTCTCAGTAATACAAAACACTCACTGTTATTTTAAGAACAGTAAATTCAAGGGAAAGGAGTTGACCCATAAAGTTGAAAACACTTTTGAAATTTTCAATTAGATATATTTATGAGGAGACTTGAATAAGGACTAGAGAAAAAAGTATTTTTTCTTTATCTTAAATGATAGTTTTCCAACGCTTGTTCCTTCAAATGGCTTGAGCCATTTCTATCTGAGTGGTTCTTGGCAGAATGAATAAAAGAGCCTCTCCATGACACTGTTCAAGAGTTGCTGCATAAATCAGGCAGCGCGAATGATCCCATTATCTGGTCATGGATCCCTGGCTGCAAGGAGATTGTGCTCAAGGTAAATCCAGAAATGCATCAACATAGGGAGGAGTTTCTAAAAGTCAAAGCCTGATTCCAATATAAGATGATGGGATGTGTGCGGTGACACAGGACAGATTAGAGTTTTCTGTAGTAAAAATTTATCACTTCAGATACAGCTTCTCTTTGCTCTGATGTTAAGGTGATAAGAGAATGCCACAGTGTAGAGAGAAGTGAAGGGATATTAGGAAGAATATGCAGATACTCAAGGGGCAAGAAACATCTCAGTTGAGGTCTTTGGGCCATTGAAATAAAGCAGAATGCCACACAGCTAACTTAAGCATTGGATTCATGGGCAGTTCTTGAAAATTTATTGCTCCAGGCATAGACCATAGATCTAATAATTTTCATAATGCGAATTGATTTGTATTTCAGATCATTTACGTTCATCACCAAAATGTGGATAACAGAACCTGACATAGCTCATATTTTTTTGGATGAATTCAATTAAGTCTGGCATCAGAAATATTGACCCCAAAATAGAGTATTAGTTAAATTTTGATCGGGGCACACGATGATCCAGGTATTATACTAAGTGCTTTAAATGAGTTATCTAAATCAAAAATGACAAGTCTCTAAAGTAGGTATATTTGCCATTCCCATTCATCTGATGAATCGTGAATGCCTGATACATAATATGTACCCGGAAAATCCAGATCAGAGCTCAAGCAATCTCATTCCAGAAAAAAGTAACTGGCATCCACTGATGTTCCTGCATATGCCAAGAGTTTCATTTCATGCCTTCAACTTAGGATGCCTCCAGTACTTTACAAATTTTTGTACATTTGGATCACAATCCTCTGTTTATAGGGTAACAGAGTTATGCTCATGAGGAGGGATTTAAAATGTGGCTATCACACAGGCAGTAAGTGGCGAAAACTTTTTTTTCGAAATGATTTCAGTCTCCTTTTCACTATGTCATAGTGAATAAGAAAGTGATTGGTACCTGCTGGATACTTGGTAAAACATGTTTATGCTACTTTCTTCTATCGCATTGATTTGTATTTCCGAATGAGAAAAAAAGGTGTGTTTTTTTAAAATATATTTATATCTGTATTAATATCCACAATGCCTTCCATATTGGAGACACTCAACATTAGTTAAGTGAGTAAATGAGTAGGTAATAGATATGGGGGACGGGCATAAGTTAATGATTCAGGGGGTTTAATTTACTGTGGAGACTTGAATCTACTTCATGAAGAGCGAATAGTGAGGTTCAGGTTATTTTTCCCCTCTGTTGTTTCTGCTTTGCTGTTTTAGAAGGTGAAAATCCTAAAGTATGGCAAATATCTGTGACATCTCTAGCTGTTGCTCAGTTAGAGAATTCTATTTCATTTATAGCATTTGGTGTTTTACTATATGTATTGCTCTGTGATCATTAAAAATATTGCTCAATTTTTTGTGAAATGCTCTAGGAGTTTTAAAATCATGAAGATATAGCCTGAGTTCAATTTGTGGTTTAGTTTGCTAGTTGTCTGTGATACTTCTAAGTATCTACTGTTTGCTGCTTGTTTGTTTGTTTGCTTATTATCTGCTGTTAGAATATTTTGAAATTAAATGCATGTTATTTTCCAATGTCTTTTAATCACTATTTTTAACATAAAATATGAATGTCTAAGTTTTTTAAAGACAATTTAAAACATGGGCACACAAGTTTGATTTTTCTTTTATTAGAGCTAATAGAGGCTCAGACAAGACTGGCAGAGCCCGATAAGAGTATATGTCTTGGGATTGATTTGCCTGGGTTCAAATTTGCCCACGTATATTGTAATCTTGAGCAAGTTATTTGTACCCTTTATATCTCTACTTCTTCTCTGTAAAATGGATTTAATTGTAGTATCTAACCCACAGACCAATTACCTACTAAGCATACAGTACTTCAAAGAGTGTTTAGTTCAGAATAAGTACTCGACAAATGTTAGCTTTTTAATTGCCCGTTAGAAAGAGCCAGCACTCACACAATGTTTTGGCCACAACTAATTCATCATATATGTTTTTCATACTTGCTTAGATCCAGTAGGCATTTAAATTTATAAGCCCTGCACTAGGCTTGAGCATTTTGTTGTAATGGGTTTGAGCTGCAACAAGGCTGGATTAATCATATTCTCACTCTACAGCAAACTACTGCTGTCACACCATTATCAAGGCGTCTCTAATTTACATTTCCCTTTCAAATCCAGTCACAATTTCCTTACGTACCTCTAATAGAAAACTACTATCTGTAAATTTTAAAACTTTTATTTCGGAATATTTTAAAACTTACAGCAAAGTTGCAAAAAACTTCAGAAAGTTCCTATGTACCTTTCACTGTTTCCTATTGTGAATAATCTTAAATAACTATGACAATTATCAAAATTAAGTAAAACATTGGAACGATACTGTTCAGTAACTACAGACTTTGTTCTGATTTTACCAGCTTTCTCATTAATATTCTTTTTTTGTTGTTGTTGTTCTAGGATATAATTAAAGAGTCTTGGTTCCTTTTATTTGAGGATGGTATTTACAAATGAATATCTAAGCACTAGGTGTGCTTATGGACCTTCTCAGCCAACTGACATTGATCATATATGCGGGTATGATACCACATGCATTTATATTCTCTGTAATCTATTTAGATAGGTTTGAAACTTGCAAAATAGTGTTTCTTTGTATATGCATGATATGTATAGGTGTATGTGTGTATATGTATATATGTTAATGGTCCAAAGTCCGTGTGCTGACACTTCAAAAAGCTAAAACTCAAAATGTCAGAGTTTGAAGTATGGAAAAGTTTATTGATTGAGAAGGTATCAACCAGAAAGATAGGAGACCTAATCCTCAAAACCATTTTAAGAAAGTACAGAGTTCAGGCTTCTTTTTTATCAAGGGAAGAGAAAATGGGAAGGGCTGTTTTTACAAGTCCCAAGCAGAATCCCTCTAACAATTAGCATGTCTAAAGCAGGAGCTATTAGCTTGAAGGCCATGGGCCAATGAAGACTTGAACAAGATGGAGTTAGAGACTGAGCATTTCACTCAGTTACAACACCTTTGAAGAATATTTTAAACCTGATAGAGCAAACCTTCTATATTTGCTAAAAAAAATTCGTTATTGTCTTGAGCTTCCACAAGCCTCTTTCCCTACCTAAATTTTCCCCAAAACGCAGTTGAAATTTCATTAGATTTCCAAATATTTATAAATTTATTTGAGAGAGAATTGGCAACTTTATAATATATTAAGTAATCCCATTCATCAACATGTCATATCTCTTTTTTCATTGATAGCTTTTTGCTTGTTTTATTATTCAACTCTTCCAGTTATCTCATCTTAGGAGCTTCTCAAAAATACTTATCACAATCTCTCATAATTATATTCCATAGCTGGTACATAGCACACTGCTAAATTCATGAGTAATGTGATATAATCATAATCAGTTTAAATACTTTATGTTCATTCAGAAGACTAGAGTTTAAGTTATAATTCTTTCATCAACTAATTGTGACTTTGTAAAAGGAATTGTACATATCTATTTCTCAATTTTCTTCATATAATAGATTAAAAAGACATTTGATCGTTTACTGTAAGATTCTGATTTAAAATATCTATATATCTAGAATGTAGTAGAGTCTCAACAATGCCTAGTAAAATTAATATTAACTATTATTAATATTTAACATATTAATAATAAGTATTTTTTTTACTACTATTTTCTACCAGGCTACATTCTTCATCTGCATGAATAATGACATAGATGATATCATGCATGTCAATTCATTTTATTTGCACTGTGATACCAATGATATCTCTGTTTAAATTAGGTACCCACTAGTTCTAGAAGATGATATATTTAGTATATGTGCTGCAGAAGGGAGCACTAGAAGATGATATGTTTATGATAGTGTTTTAGAGAGCTTTTATTATGCCAGATCTGTGATAAATGAATACACGAAAAACACTGATCAAAATGAACAAACACTCTATGTGTTAGATGCAAATACTACTTGTATTTTACAAAAGATTAAATTTTGCTCTAGCAATTTTAATTAAAGAGCCCAATTTCACATAGATTGATCTGAGATTTAAACTCAGGTCTGCCTAAATCCAGAACTTCTGTACTTAAATACTAGGCAGAACTATTAAGCAAAATTAAACGTGAGCATTTTCCTTTTGCTATAATTATTGTGGAATAAAAGGACATTTAGACAAAGTTTTCAACAATTAACTGGGAAAGAAGGAGCGTTCATAGTTTAATCTCCAGCAGCACAACTTATAAAGAAAATTTCCTGTTTTTGAAGGTTCTATTTAATTGAAGATTTTTCTCTCTGTTCTGTTTAAGTGTCTTAGCTCACCATTACAATTCTCTTCAAAAACTAAGGGGAAAACAGGCTATAGAATGGAATTTGTTTATGAAAAAGCATTCTACAGTGCTGTCAGCTCTGCCAGATGAATTGAAGAATTTACTGTGTGAGTGAGAATTTAATGCTAACACCTTGGGACCCATTGCCCAACTACGGGTTTTGTCAGGCAAACATATGCAGCCGCTGGGAAAATGCATGTACTTTAGCAGGAACTTTTTAGAGTCATAGTTTGAAACTTTCACAGGTTTCAAAGTGTCTTATTGCTTTCTCCTATATTACACAGACAGCAGACATAATTCATTCATACTTACTGTAGCACTCATTTCTGATTTGTGTTACATTTGGTCATAAACTTTTTGACACACTTTTTATTAGATTTAATATAAATTACTCACTAAAGATTACACTCAGATTACAAAATGGTAAGCATATTTTGGTCAAGATGCCCGTTTATCCTTTTTGCTTTCAGTTCTGGTGTTTAGTATATTTTCTCCTGCCTGCCCAGAATAATTTAATCAGTGAATTTTATATTATGTCACATGACTATGTATACCTTGAAGACAGACCAGGTCAGGGTCAGATATGCACAGTGATGAGAGTTCACTAAAAAAAAAAAATTCAGTTGAGAAATAGAAAGCAAATCAGTCTTGGATGCATGTGACCTAAGCTTTAGTTTTGTCTCAGCCAGTAAATAGATGTGTTAGATATGAAAGTCACATTTTCTCTCCGTGCCTTAGTCAGCACAACCACCACCTCGCTCTTCGAGGAGAAGGGCAATAAAGATACTAGCATAGGTCTTATTTCCATAAAAATGTCAACAAAAAAGTGCTTCCAGATCCCACCCCAGTTCCTCTGGTACTCTCTCCAAGATGTGTGTGTGGTCCTAGCAGTCTGGGGTTCTCCTGATTAGTCTCTTATTTCCTTACTTGACTAAATTCTTATTATTGGCTTTGTGTGTTGAGGCTCTCTTTTCTCAAGCAATTTGTCTACTTCATTGTCTTTTCTCTTCCAATTTCTCTACCTCAATTATTTTCCCTACTCTTCCTCCCCCATCCCTCCCCTGCAGATCTCTCTTATGTAGCCCTCTTCCTCTCCATCTTTTTTCCCATAGCATTAATCACTTCTAAGAGAGCACGCAGTACATTCATTTATTTATTATGTATATTGTTTTTGTCTTCACTTAAAATCCTAGTAGAATTCCACCTACAAAAGGAAAATGATTCCTGTCTTTTTATTTTTCACTGATGAATCCAAGCACCTACAACAGTGTTTTACTCTCAACAGTCACTCAATAAACATTTGTTCGATGAATAAAAGAACAGATGCTGCTGGGGAACTGAATTCTTCCCCTATGCAGAGCAACGCAGGATACATCGCCATATTGCATTAAAATTGAAAGTTGTTTTTTTTTTCTTCTCTTTTACTTTTTTTGTTGTTGTTGTTCTCGCTTTTTTCTCTTTCAAATAAAAGTCATCCTTCTTAAAATGTGGTTTTGTCTTGGGTAATTTATTTATCTGATTTTTGGATTTCGGATATTATATGTGTAGTGTTTACCTTGGTCTATGATTTTCTCTACAGGAGGCAGACCCCTAATCTCATGTGTGACAGGTTTTTATTTGCATATGAGCTCTGCTAGTCCCTTTTCCTTAGATGAGTGACCACTTCCTAACCTACACACTTGTAAGACGTGATTTCGTTACTCTTGCGTTGTTTTGTTTCTTCAGTCACGCATGTGGTGATGAAACTCTTAAAAGCTAAGAGCAGGTGTTTCAAAGCCACAGTATGAAGGCAACTCCACGTTTATTGATCACCGGTGCTAGTAAATTGACTTTTCCGATGAGAGCTTCTCCCTGCCACACCAGATGTCCATCATGCCTGTATTATACCACAAGCGCATTTCAAAAGCCACCTTCCCCGACTTCCACATATCTGTGGGCATTAATAGAATTGCTTAACTTGCTTTCTTGTATTATCTAGTTCCAAAGATTCTGTAGTCCAGTGCTTAATAGCATGGGTTTTTAAATTATAGAAAATCTACATTCAAATTCTGTTTCTGAAACCTTGTTTTCAATTGTGTATCAAAACCAGTGTGATCTGGGTACGTAACCTATCTGCTTAGCAGTTTTCTTATATATAACATAGGGCTAATGATACTTATATTATGAGGGTTTGGTGGGAATTTTGGATGAGATAATTCATGTAAAATTCTTAGCAAATCATCTGATATAGCATAATTTCATTAGCTATTATTTTTTATAAATGTGAAGTGCTCCCTTTGCACACTCATTTGCATAGGAAAGAAGTATGAATTGCCATTTGAATTGTACCAGTTACTTCAAATAAGGAATTTACTTCTTTGTAGCACTGTGTGTGCATGTACATATACAGATGACATAACCGTTACCAAATTATCTAATACATATTTTTATAATTCCTATATGCTGAAATCAGAAGGCTACAGTCTTAGTCACTTTGGACAAAATTTAAAATCCTAGATACCTATTTGAGGGAAACAAAAGACATGAAAGTGATTTTGCCAATTTTTATGGTAAAATCAGTGATGCTTAATGTGGCAAAGCACTAAAACTTTAGCACAGGACATAGAGAATTATGATCGGTGAATTTAACTTCGGGTGGTGAACACAATGCAATATACATATGACGTATTGAACTGTACACTTGAAACCTATATCATTATATTAACCAATGTCACCCCAATTAATTTAATTTAAAAAGATTATGTAAACTCACAAAAAAATAAAATTAAATTAAAAGACTGTTAAAAACCTCTTTAAAAATGTATAATGAGTGGTTCTAGTTACTTGGCATTTAGAGATGTGAAGTTCTATTTTAGTGATGTCACTCACTGATGGGTTTCTAATTTTTACTATATTCTCATCTCTCTGATTTAACTCCTATCTTTTTATATTTTTATCAATTTACAGGTATACCTAACTACCTCGATTTATTTCTAGCTCTGAAGATACCACAGTAGTTTAGATTCTAATCCTTGGTAAGCCACCTATTATGTATAATGGGAATTTTGCTTTAGATTCTTCATTTACAAACCAAACATACCTTTTAGGGTTTGTGCTAAAGAGTAAATGAGTTAGCATACATAGAGCTCTTAGAAGAGGACCAGCCATATAGAGAAAGAGGGATAATATAAACTATTAATATGGTATATTTTAATAACTGGCATGACAAGCTACACTCAGCAACATCACACCATTTAATAAAAATATTGAGTGTTCCATTTTGTTTCTTATTCTACATGAAACATAGACTATTTATTAAAGTTGCTTCCAAGTCCCATTAACCCCACTGTGATTTTAATTGGTATTATATTAAATCCATTCATCAGTTTGTGAAGACTCAAATTTTTATTGGTATTAATTACCCCTGAATCTAGCAAGGAACATAGTATGTCTCTCAATTTATCAAAATCTTTTTACGGTCCCTAAACAAATGTTATATATACTTTATATGCGTCTTATATATTTCTTGTTATTTTTAATCTGCATTTTACTTTGTAGGTTACGTCTATTATGATTTCTAACTGGTTCTTGAGGGTGTATAGGGAAGCTGTTGCTTTATCTTTATGCATATTGTATCTCCCAACTCAATGAATTTCATTTTTTACTATAATTGGTTTCCAGTTGTTTCAGTTGCATCTTCCAAAAAACTATCATACCAACTACAAATATTGACATTTGGTCTCTTCCTCTGTCTTTGTACTTCATGTTTTTTTCTTTATAGGTGTTAAGATAATGTAAGTTAAAGTATATATTAGCTATAATTCATTCCAATATGACTATCCTAATTTCCCCTCCCTCTACCTCCATTGAGTGAAATGTTGAATTTTGTCATTCATTGTAGCTTAGAAATAATCTATTTCTGTCTATTTTATAGGGGAGAAATGATGGATCACAGGTGTAAATAGAACAAAGCTACACAGCAAATTAGATGTACACGTTTACTTGTAACCCAGGTTTCCTTAGTTGAGGCAGCCTATTTTTGGTACCTAGTCAGAATCAATTCAATAGATAAGGGCTCTCTGTATCTTTTTTATTCTGCTTAAGTTAGTGTTTTAGTAAACCAATGCTGGTTCTATCTATTCACTCATGTAGAAACAGCAATAGGAAAGCTAGTTCCATATTGTGGTCTAGGAGGAGATATTCTTGGATTTTCCCAAGTTGTAAAAATAATGAATTTTCTGCATTTATTGTCACAAGGTATCTAATAAATAGTAAAATCTTAGGAATTCTTATAGTCTCAGTTGGCAAATCACCAGAATTCAAAATGTAAGTACTTGAAATTATCTTTCTCCCCAAGAGATAGAACAAGTTAACATGTGATGTGGTTTCCTACAAAATCTATATAGGTGGATCCTGCTCACAGGTAGAGAGAGAATTGTTTTATATTGCAAAAAATTTGGTATCCCACTGACTTCAGTAAGGTAAATTGGCTGTGCCATCTACTTGGAGGGTAAGGTATAAAGGTTGTTGCATAGAGTAAGACATGAGAGTTATATTCCCATATACCAACAGCAGAGGAAAACAGGATCAATTTTTTTTAGAGAATTGCCAACATGTGCTTCAGTCCAAAACTGATGGTTATTGGAAAGATAAAGTCATAGTTTTTATTCATGTATTGAGAAGAAGAAGAGATTTTACTCCAAAAACATTTTTGTTCATGAAATCAAATTGCGTCTTTAGGAGAAAATGAATTGGATCAGAGATGTAGAACAAATTGAGTCCACTCAGTACAATGCATCTCTAAGGTGAAGAGAAAGTCATCTGAGGTTTCTTCAGGAAATTATATAAAGTAAAAGAGTTCACAGTTATAATATTTTTATTCCTCTCAAATTAAGTTACTAAGATGGCATGGAAATCAAAATTTTCAAAAAAAAAAAAATGAGAGCCTACTATGCGATACGAACTGGATTTTTCCCCCTTGCATAGTAAAATTGACTTTTTTGTTTGATGAACAGTTATGAGTTTTCACACATGTATATGTTCAGGTAACCACCATCACATACAAGATACAGAACAGTTCATCATCCCCCCAAATTTATGCTCATATTGCCCCTACCATCACTATCCTCTGTCAATTAGTTACTAATCTGCATTGTCTAATTTGCCTTTTACAGAGTGTCTAGGTGTCATAATAAACATTAGGACTACAGAGATTATTAAAAACCATTGGCAGTGACTTCCAAAATGTGGTCTCAAAACCAAGAGCATCACCTAGAAACTTGTTAGAAATGCAACTTCTTGGGTTCCACCCAAGACCTTCTCTATAAGAAACTTTGGGGCTAGAGACCAGCAATCTGTTTTAACAAGCTTTCCAGGTGATTATGATGCACTCTAAAATTTGAAAACCACTGGGCTAAAAGTTTATCAGTTTGCTCTCATTAATTTTAACTTCTATAAGGAAGACTAAACAACCATTCCTTTAAGAATATTTGTGACCCTGTCAGGAGTTCTAACCCTGGTTACTATGTTAGAATCACTTGATTAAAAACAAACAAACAAACAAACAAACAAACAAAAAAACAATGGCTTATTAAATTGAATGTAATTGGAGAAGGGATTGGTATTCCTAGACAGATTTTTTTTGGGGGCGGGGTGGTGGTGGTTATTTCATTACGACCTCAGAGTTAATGCATATTGTGATACACTGGGAGGGCATGCAATGCTAATTTCCATGGAAACCTCAGAGTAATAGAATGGGGCTCTTTTAGTTATTTATTCTTTCTTTTGTTGATTGATTCATTCATTCAATCAGTGATCTCTTAGCATGTACTACATAGGCATTCTACTAAGGACTGGCAATGTAGTGGAGCATAAGACAGGTGCACTATCTTTTCACAAGGAAGGTCTATTATGGGCATTGGGCCATCTCTCCAGACTGGCTCCACTGTCTTCTTTGTTATAATTCTAGTTGGATGGTTTGTTTCTGATTCTGCATGTCGAATCTGGAGGATATATGAAATTTCACTCCTTGGTACATGGTCCTCCTAATGCTCCTCTTAAGGAAATTGGGAGTATGCCAAGGTTTTATTCAAGAGCCTCAGTGAATGAACAGAAATAGGCATTTGTGGGTGGTTAAGTATGGGAATGGGTATGGTTAATGGCAACAACTTAATGCTGTGAAACATTTTAATTTTAGGGGCATCAACGCAGTTAATAGTTTTTCTGAGTAAAGGGTGGAGTTTCTGTTTATTTTCTGTGGACCAGAAATTCAATGAACTGATGGAGGGCAAAGAGTTTATTCTGTCTCCTTGTGCTTAATTGAAGGCAGATTCAGGAAAGTAGGAGCTTGAGATATATATTTCCCATTAAAGGAGAAAAAATGAGTTTGTAGATCTTCCAATCCAAAACAGTAGTGGGATTTACGTGAGTATTCTTGGGCCTCTTCTCTAATGGAAGGACTGTGATGATTGTACACATTACTTAGAAGACTTGGATAGACAGAAGGCATGACCATTTTTGAAATAAGAAGTTTGCTATGTTGGGGATGCTTCTTGAAAATGGTACATCTTCCAAGCAAGTGGCTGCTTTTAACTATCAATAATCCTGGACTGACAGATGTGACATACTTCAACACTTGGTGTAGCTTCTGCTTGCTACATGAATCATATTCTTAAATCCAAGTTATTCATCTTTTGAAAATAAAATCAGGAAGATTCTAATAGTTACTGTTACTGTACATAGCTTGTGAAGCAATCCCTTTATAATAGTCTTGTGTTTAGGCTAAAAAAAAAAGTGTATTAGTAGATGAACCGAGAGCTGTGGATGAGGCATCAGGAGGTCAGGTAGCAGCTGACATGTCATCTATTAGCCCTGTGGGACTCCAGAGGTTCATAAATCCAGAATAGTGACCCATGAATGTGAATATCCCATACAAGAGACAACATATCCCATTAGATGTATTCAACTATCCTAGCTCTCTAATGCTAGACGTTATAATTAACCTCTCCAGCTTTGATCAACAGAGCAGGGTAGGGTGGGGAGGTGGGGGCTAAAGGAGGATTAATCAATTTAGGCAATCTTTTTTTTTTCTTTCATTAAGAATAGCTCTTGCTAAATAAAACCATTCTATCCTTCTATTCACTACTTTTTTTCACACGATGTTCAACTTTGTGATGTGGTATACACATCCCTGAAATCTGAGAGAGAATGGTGCTATGTGAGATTCATAAACTCATTCCAGGAATGAACTTGAAAGTACTCCAAGTGTCTGTGTGAGATAGAAGGGTTCAGAGAAAATGATGCTCATGTCTTTTTGGTGCATGTGCTTTCTGTCCTTATCTAGTTAAAAATGCTTGCACTTAGCAGTTATTTGCATATTATATAGACATTTCCCCTGAAATTTTTAATCTTTGACACCTCGTATCATTATTAAACCAATCACCGTAATACCTACTTCAAAAATGATACATTATATCCCTTGAGTTTATCAATCATAGAACAATCTCAGTTCATCATCACATGAATTATTACAAAACTCTTTGATATGTGTACTAAAAAGGAAAAAGTAGTCTCTTGTCTTTGAACTTTTTAAGACAATCGCATTAGGGCTGAACTGTACAGCACTCTCATGTCAATTATAAAGACATGATTCAATGGTTCTACTCAATCCATTTGACTTACAGTTAACCCCACAACTTTTACTATTAACTTTACTTTCTACTTGTTTTAATATTTGACACGCATACTAAAAGACTGGCAGGATCTTGGAAATAGAATTAGAAATCAACTAGTATAGGGTTTGCCAGAGTGGGGGATGTGAAAGTAGGGTATAAATAAGAATGATTTTTAGTGAAACACGAGATGGTTTTAGATGGCATGCTGGCAAGGCAATAATTAACCTTGAATCTTACAGTGCAAAAGTTACTCTCATCTCAGTTTTCTTTCATTCCCTCTGGATACATCAAGGAGAATGAATAAGTATGCTGCTAATGTGTCTTCAACACACTTTAAACACTTGCTATTCTGAGACAGAGTGGACCTCAGCCTCAAACCCTTATGTTGGAGCATGATAAAGGTGTATATTTTGTCATTTTAAAAAAATAGTAATTTATATTTAAGTAAATACACCTCTTTTCCATTTATTGTATTGATAGTTTTCTTTTTAAATGTTTACTATTTAAACAATTTAATTTTAAAATATCAACAAAAAAAGTAAAGATATTATGTGGAGATAGTCCAAATCATAATGACAGTATGCCAATGATTAAAGTTTAGAAAATATTGATTTAGTGTAACACACTCATTTTGCATGTGGAGGACTGAATTTTTGAGTGAACAGAGTTCTTATAGACTTAATTGTGTCATCTCCAAATCCGTATGTTGAAGCCCAAACTCCCAGTCCCTAAGAATATGATTGCGTTTTGAGATTATATCTTCAAAGAGGCGATATAGGTTAAATGAGGTGGTATGTGTGAGGGTGGTTCCTATGAAAAGAGGAAATTTGTACATATAGAAAGGACACTGTGGATGTGTGTGTACAGATGAAAGACCATGTGAAGACAGAATGAGAAGGAGGCCATCTGCAAGCCAAGGGGAGAGTCTCAGGAGAAACTAAACCTGCCAACGCCTTCGTCATGAATTTTCAACATCCTGAACTATGAAAAAATGAATAGCTGTTTTTAAGCCACCTTAAATATCCTGCTAAATATCCTGCCATGCCCAGAACCACCCCACAAAACAATACCTAGTCTGTGGTATTTTGTATGGCAGCCTGAGCTGAATAATAACAGTTGTAAAAAATTTAGTTATAGTAGGAGAGTCACAATTTTAACATACGTTCATTTTCTTCTAATCCTTCATTGACAGTTATTTGTGTGTTCTTCATTTATAGAATGTCTTGGGAATTCTAGAAGCAAATAAAAATAAGGTAGTCTCTGGCTTTGACTATATTTGAAACATACTAGTGATGCTAAATAATAATTATGTACAGACCCGATAAACAGAGCTAAGAGGAATTCAAAATTTTTATCAAAATCTTGATTATGGATAGGAATTATAGTATATTAGTAATGAAGACCAGTGGTTCTCGACTGGAAATGATTTTGCCAACCCCACCGCACCCCCAAGGGAACCTCTGGCAATATCTGGAGACATTTTTGGTTGTCAAGATGGGGATAGATGGTGGTGCTAATGGCATCCCATGGGTTGAGGCCATGGAGGCTGCTAAATATCCTGCCATGCCCAGAACCACCCCACAAAACAAAGAATCATTGGTCCAGAATTTCAGTAGTGCTGATTGAAAAACTCTGATGTAAAGAGAACAGAATGATGGAAATTACTTAGATCCAAAACTGTATGAATTTTAAGATTCATCCTCTATGCCACGTAACAGAATGTCAATACACAACTGAAGACATTAAAACTATGGCCACTTGATTAAAATGTACTCTATTTGCTTCTTTTATAAGATATGATAATAGCAACACCTATATCTTTGTGGATCAGAGAAACTGGGATGAGATGATGCATGCACAGGACATATACAGCTTGATGTACATTATCACTCCAATTACATTAGCACAGAGTGCCAATTTCTAGAGAACTAGCACTTTATCTGTTTGTTCCAAGTCCTAGGTATGAAGCTGGAATAAATTACACAATTAGTGAGTAAGTGGATGCATGAAGTAATGCTTGGGTTAAGCTCCCTAACATTTATTTGGAATATCCAGATTTAATATCTACTTAATGCAAGTGATAAAAGAGTAGCTCAGCATCTGACATAGGGTGAGACAAATTATATTATATAAAGCTGTCATACATTTTATTTATTTTAGTAATGCTTATTTACATTGAAGTAGTACCTTGAAATACTTGCCTTTGTGAATAAATATACAGACAAAATTTGGGTATGTTTTGCATATTAATTTATGAATTAACTCAGGTAGTTGCAGAAAATATTGTTGAATTGGTGGTCAAATTTTTTTCTTTTACCTATTTTTTCGCTTGAATAGATGATTAGTTTGTGATCCCATTGGGTACCGTAATGCGCCTCATTAAAATTATCTTGTTTTATAGACTATGCCTCTCATGCCTCTTCGGTAATAAGAAGATATCTTTTAATATTTGGTCATACTCCCTAGGATCTGCTATCCAATAATGTCACTGAATGACTCACACATATTCGTAATTCTAACACATATGAGAAATAAGTGTATCTAATACCATTTTCAAATATAAAAGATAAATGCATCTAGAAGTCAACAGACTAGTATTTCATTTTTAATTCTTAACATGTAATTTAAATGTCCTCAGCAATATGGAATTATTTATCTACATATAGGGGTGTGTGATTATGAAATATATACATACATATGCATATATGTGTATATACACTATTTTGAAAAAAAATTCTACCTAACTTTTACTGAATACGTATTATTTGCCTGATGTTGTAAAGCATGCTATATGAAACATTTCCACAATTCTCCATGAAGTTATATGACTCCTATTCCCATTTTACAAATGAGAATTAGTATCTTATGTACACTTACATAGATATTAAGTAATAAAACTTAGGTTTAAAATCAGATAAAAAATAGGCTTTATTTAAACACAAGGAAAAAAAGTAATGTATATTAATACTCCTAGGTTATTATCATTTAGACAGTAAAAATAAAAAAGGAAATTCTAAATTATATAGGCACTAATGTTAAAAGGTTTTGTCAGAATTCTAAAGCGATCTCATATCCTGAGATACCAGACCTGTATTTTCAGAGATAATCAGTTTTCTCAGTCTGTATGTTGTAGTATTTGTTGTTATGCTACTGTTTTCTGTTCTCTGCATGACAAATGGGTGCATCAACCTTCCATTAGAAGTTTATTGAAGGGTAAACAGTTAATAGAGAATTGAGTGTGCCTCGTGGAATTATTGCAACCTAAGTTCAAATACTGAAAACATCATTAATTATTTTTATGTCTTCAGAGAGTGACCTTCAGTTTTCTAATTATTGTTATAGCTAACAATAATTGCTAATGAAAGATTTGTGTGAAGAATTAATGAATTGCTATTTGCTATATGTGAAAACAAAACAAAACATCATTTCTGACATATATAGTAAGCACTCTCTAAAAATTATTGGCCTTTTCATGGTCCTATACATATCATTTTCAATGACTTCACAATCACCTCATTTAAATCCCACATATACGCTTGGGAAGATTGCCTTTTAATGCAGGAAGACTCTGCCAACATGGGGGTAACAAATCTAAAGATACGATAAACCTTAAACTAAAAATCACCTCTACTCCGACAGGAGTTGTATAGCTGCTACTTTTGTATGAATTTTAGACAGATTTCTCTTGTCTCGAGGGAGATACATAGCATTTAAAACCTTCATCAGCATTTGCTGGCTATATATCTTCCTTTGCTTTTTAAAATGTATATATAACTATACCCATAAAATAGGTTAATGTTTTTCAAATTCACCATAACAGTCAAACAGTATACATTTCTTAAAGCAGGTACTTTGGAATATCAATGAATTAGGAGATGGATTTAAATAAGTTGTGCCGTTATTATTATTATTATATTTCAAATCCACTTTCTTTATATGAGAGACCTGGGCAAACAATCTCTAACAGCATTTTCCAGTGTGACATTCTATGGTTTCTTTGTTCTTTCTTTTTTCTCTTTTCTTTGCTTTATACAGATTTTCTTAAATACTCACTGTTAGTTATCAGAGCCATTGAGAATGCTAAGAACTTGTCCTGTTTACTGTTTATTTTCAGCACTAAAAAGAACACCTGGTGTAATATGTTCAATACATATGAATTAAATGAGTGCAAATTCATGGGCACCAAGTAGACCTGATCAAATCAATATCTCAGACTGATATTTGGGAATTTGCTTTTGACTCAACCTCCTCAGGCTATGTTAGTGTGGTTAATCTTGTAGTATATACATTAAAAGCATTTTTTTAGGAGATCTAATATGTGGAGATGATTAGTGTGATCATATAATGCACCATATTGTCAAAATGGAGACGATTTCAAGTGTAAACTGGGATCTTGATGATCATTATGACAACAAAGCAGGCATAAGTCTAGACTTTAATGGAGAAATGTAGACAAGCATGTATATCATACGATGAATGATATACAACTCTTGACTGATCCTTAGGGAGCTTTTGTATGCAAGATCTGGAAGTTTACTCTCCTGGGCTGAGTGATTTGGAAGCCAGCTGAGCTGGAAAATTTATCAGACCCGACTTGACCAGAGGTGGGAATTCATGTAACTATTATATTCTTATTCAAGAAAGATGTTGAACAATAAACAAGTAATGCAAGGGAGTTCAATCATTAATGCAAATTTGAATTCATACAAAAAACATTATTCAAAGTATTGTTAAAAATAAAGATCACAAAAACCAAGAACTACCATATAGATCAATATTGCCAAAATCCTACCTAGTATTTTTGTGAATTCTGTCTCCTTATTGGCATTTGAACGGAATAAATAAATATCCTTTCTCCATTAGAGCTCATTGCTGCCTTTTCAAACTTTCTTGCTTTTGCACTCCTCCCAACATACTAAAGTATAACAATCTCTTTGCAATTGTTTTCTTCATCATTGTTCATGATCCAGTCTTACTCAAAAAAGAATTATAAAATAATGACATCAGGTCTAATACTGTATTTGATATCTGTACTGATGGGAGGAAGAGGCAGCTAGGGGATAACTCAAAACTTTGTTTATGGAAAGTATCAGGGATGAAGTCAATTCCAATGTCACGTTCTAAGTCAAGTATTTATTTGGAATGCCAGAACAAAAGCAAATAAAATAGAGAAATGCAAATATAAAAGTGCAAAATCAAGTCAGGATCTAGGAGACACTCCAGAATGTTTAAGAGTTGGCCAGATTCCCCACCTATTGGATATTGGATATTGTTTGAATGATGAATAGATAGGTGTGTGTGTACGTGTGATTACTTTGGTTTCCTACAATCTTTCTTAGTAGGCATAGTGTGCCTTTCTTTTTTTCTTTTTTTGCTTTCGAGACTATATTTCACAGGGAGCCAAATGTGCATATAGAGAAGGCTTTTTCATGGTCACGAGGCTGAAAAGAAAAAAAAAAAGTGAAAAGTCCACTGCATAAGACACGGTACTAGATGATACCCAGACAAGACAGGGGTGATTACTGGCCACTTCAGGCACCTGGATGTTCAGTGTTTTCAAATAGAATCATCATTCTTCTGCAGAGTGTCTCTCTGTGTCTAGCAGCTACAAATAGATCCCAGAGTTGCCAGAGTTTCTGTCTTCTGATCTCATTATACAGACCTCTAAAATGAGCAAAGGAATAACTCCCAAAGGCTTTCATGTAGTTAATGGCAGCAGGGGGAAGTCTGCCTTTGATATTCACCTGTTCAGCATACCTAACTCACTTTGTGCCTTTCTTTCAAAAGCAATTAAATGGGGTTGTCTTTTTTCAAAGGCAATATCACAGGGGTGTTATTGGCAGGTCTCTCTCTCTCTCTCTCTCTTTCTCTCTCTCTCTCTCTTTCTCTCTCTCTCTCTTCCACCCTTCTCTGTGTGTGTGTGAGGGAGAGACAGAGACAGAGACAGAGACAGAGACACAGAAAGAGAATTGAAAACACCTCTAGCTTTTGGAATAAATGCTGTTGTATTTTGCAAAAACAAGCTTATAATTAAACCATGATAATATTGACTAGGCACATAGGGATACATCAGTATATTTTCTATAGGTAATGAAGTGCTGGAGTCTATCATCAAATATTAATCTTATTTCATAGCCATTCATTTATTTATTTAACAAATATCTCTTGTACACTTAGAACTGGTAATTCCTTGCTTAAGAGTTGGGTGAAGATGAACTACACAAGAACTACACAAAGGTGTAAAACGGGAAGACGTCTCTGCTCTTGAAGAATGTGTGAGTGAACAGGGAAACCCAACCTTTATGTAGCTCCGTTAAAAATCAGGATGAGTAACTGTTAAATCGAACTAGTCACCAAGGACCGGGATAATTCTGACTGGAAGTACAGTCTTGAAGGCAAGGGATGCCAAAGAAAGTTTCATCATCAAAACTGTCCATTTCACCAGGTGGAATGAGTAATGATTGGTAAGAAAGTGATGTGGGAGAAGAGCCTTATAGGAAGGGAGTTGAGGCATATGCAGAGGGTTGAAATACTAAGTTGAAAATATAACTGAAAGGAAAAAAAATAATAGTGTGCCCCAAGCTTTTGACCTTATAAAAGACTTTACTAGAGGAGATGTTACTAAAATTATTTAGTACTAGATTCCAGAAGTCCGCAATGATAAAAGCTATGAAATTTCATTAATTCTCTATATTCAAAAGTGATGCAATTAAATTACTTTGCAAATATACACACTGTGTTGGTGTCCATCTATTCTTTTTGAGGTTCAGGGCGGTGTGTCTTGGAATTTTATTTTTGTTAATTTCCTGTCATTGTGTTTCCATTCATGAGTTATTTGGTTAAACTTTCATGGCAGTAGAATGTGTGTGCTGTGATATGTATGATGTAAAGTACTTGAATCATTATGTGGGCCTTTGATTAATTCAATTGAAAACCAAAAGACTCAAAAGCAGACATCTGCTTCTCTCAGTACTTCTGAGCCTTTGCTAAGAGTTAAATAAAATTAATGAATTGAGTGGGTGCTTCTTGATACTTAATTTTTCAACAGTCATCTTAATTGTTAATAATTCCTAAGAGTACTGGACTGAAATATGAAAGGGGTGGATATTTTTTAAAAATCAAATTTTCACCAGGAAGCCAACTCCCAGAAATAGTTTGCAAAAGTCCAATTTAATGAAGGAGAAACTTATAGTTTAAAACTTAGATAAAATTTATTGAGCTATCCTACTAAGAAGGAAATTTTGCAAAAAGTACCATTGGCAGTGTCTGGTACAAACACAGAGGCTCTTTAAAGTCAGGGGAAGTTTGTAACAGGCTCAAAAACTAGCACAAAATAGGCCTGCAAAGAAAGATGATGATGATGATGATGATGGTGAAGGCAACGATGGAGATGGTGATAATTGTGACAGCATTTCTTCTACTGTGAAAACTGTTTTAAATATTTTCTATAACATTCAACACTATCAATAACTTTACGAGGTAGGTCCTATTATTAATACCTCTATTTCACTGATGAGGAAACTAAGGCACAAAGAGGTTAGGAATTTGCCCAAGGGTTCACAGCTTTTAAATGCAAATATGACAGAACTAAGATTCAAACTTATATAGTCTGGTTCCAGAGCATGACTTTAAATCATATGTTTTGCTACTCTCAATGAATATGATTATAGGAATAAATAGGTAAAGAATAGCTAACAATAGTAGCTAATATACATTTAGTTGGTATATATGCCAGAAACTGTGCTAAAGATTCCACATACACTAACATATCCAATCCTCAAAATGCACCTGTGAGGTAAATACCATAAAAACTCCTCCTGAAATCCATTACACACATGAGGTAACTGAGGCTCAGAAATTCAAGAAGTTCAATAACTTGTCCACAACCAGTAAATGTGAGACACACTTTTCAATCCTTGGAGTCATCATCCCCAATTCTATACTTTCATGAATGAATCTTGGTCATGTCTCCCAGAGACCACACATTACATCATACACTAAGATACCAAACCATGCCACTTATTTTTAAGCTGGTACCGTTTTCAGAGTGGAAGGAACGGATTGTCACAATTACTCAGGACAACAGGCATAAACTGGATCTTTCTTAGATAAAGCAGAACACATACGTTTTCTTTATATACACTAAGTGACAGAGCACTGGACCCTAGATATACAGATCTGTATTAAAATAACTTGAAGTTAAAATCTGTAAGGGGTCATCAATTCTATTTGGACTTTAATATGCTTATTTGACAAAGAGAGGGGCAGTGTCTTAGTGTCATAATAAAAAAAATGGTAGATTGGGTGGCTTATAAACAGAAAGATACTTCTGACAGTTCTTGAGGCAGGATGTCCAAGATCAGGGTGTCAGCATGATCTGTTATTGCTGAGGGCCATCATCATCATTGTAGACTCTTGACTTCTTGTATCCTCACATGGCAGAAAGAGGTCAAGATTGCTTTCTGGTATCTCTATTATAAGGTCACAATCTCATTCATGAGGGCTCCACACCTATGACCTAATTATCATCCGAAGGCCCTATCTCCTAATCCTATCACATTGGGAGGTAGGATTCACACTGAATTGTGTGCAGATACAAACATTCGGTCCATTAAAGGTGATGCTATTGCTTCTATGTGTTTTTCTGGATCCACAATTCTTCTCTAGAAACCCTTCCCTTCCCCTATTAGTCTCATACGTCCTTTGCTTCCCTCTGATATAGCTCTAACCAGAAAGTACTCTTATTACCTGGTTATTTGTTTATATTTGTTAGACTATAAAGTTTGGGAGGACATAAAATGTCTATTTTTGTATTATCTCTGCCTAGTATAATGCATGGCACATAGTAGGCAACCGATGGATGTTTACATGAGAGAAAGAAGAAATAAGGTTTCTTGGTAACAAAAGTGTTTTCATATATTAGCCAATTTAAAGTACTTTCAGTGCTACACTAAAAGTTAGGGTCAGCATTGCCAAGGAGAGATTTTTCGATTAAGTAGTAATATTCAAATGTTCATTCATTTAGTCGCTTATAGTAACTGTTCCCAGTTTTTCAGGCAGTAAGTAACAGAATTGGTGATTGAATCCACATTTGGTTAAAAGTATAGTCCAATTTCATAATGTGGTAGTAAACCCATCCGAAACTATCTCTGCTTGGGAAAAAGCTTCCAGTCTCTTGGGTGAAAATATAATGATCTGATTGGTTGGGCCGCTGAAAGCACATTAAGGGGGAGCCGTGCAGTTCTGAGATGAGGTACTATATTGGAATAGGTCTCTGGCCTTCCTAGATACCTTCTTCAAAAGTCAACATTTGTTTGGCTAAGTTCTAGTCTATGTGTTTAACAATTACTGATATTACATTTCTTCATAACCTGTATTAGACCCCATTCAAGCATTTAATCAATGTGTGCTTAAAGATTCTATACTGTTCCATTGCTGCTTGGGGGGGTGGGAGTGGCATGCAGTCTTCGAAATATTCAGTATTCAGTGGTCTTTCTTGATAAATAATTAGTCCCGATAAGCCTTTTCAATTCTTGTGGTATGAATAAAGAAGAAACCATTTGTATCTGGTTAGATAAAGTCTCTTAAAAAGTTGTCTTTCCTGAAGGATGTGGGTCCCAGGAGACGATCAAGTAGTGATTTCACTTGAATTAATCACAGACACTAACATTTAAGCAAATTAGGCTATTACCTTAACTTCCAAATTAGAGACAAACAGTCCTTTCAAGTCATTAGAAAGTTGTTTTTATTTTTTTTCAGATAATATGGCTAACTCAATATTATTGTTTCATTTGGTTGTGATCTATACCTGAATCCAGTCATTCCAACACTATTTGATGATAAATGTCCATTGTATAACCAATTGGTTTGGGCGTTCAGATTAATTTTCTATCCTATTTCTTTATTTTTGTTTTTGTTTTTACTTTTATTTTTATCTTTTAAGAGTGCATTCTTCTAGAAAGCTTTCCTTCCCCCTCCCACCAAATCTATGGTAGCACAATTCTAGCAAATTAAATCTGTGCTAGCAAGTAGATAAAACAAATAAATGGCTTAAAAACATCACAATCAAGTATGATAATGGCAAAATGTTATACTTTTAATAAATGATTAGGAATGGTTGTAATGCAAAGATTTATTTCACAGAACAAAAGCACTTAAGCAGGAGTTTATATTACTGCTATGCTTCAATGACGATAACATTGGGACTTCAACCTGCATAGCTACAATGATTAATTAACGGCCTCGTTCGGGATGAGCGAGCACCATTATTGTTCTTAAATAGAAAAAGTCAGATAACCATTACTGATTATTCCTCAATTCCCAGTCTCACTTGTTAAAGACTAAAGAATGCTAAAGTAGGTTGTGTAATTTCCAAGCTGCTATGAGAAGCAGAAAAGAACAGAATTTCTACACCATGTATGTAGGTGACAGATTAGTTAAAGTTTCAAGTTAGCAATAAAGATTTCTTAGAAGGTCTGAATATAAAGCATTCCTATCAGTAAGATTTTAACATTTTTGAAGACAGTTTAGTTAGGATTCCAATGTATGCTTCAAGCTATATTTCTCTGTCCGATACAATTAACTCCCATGAAAATAAAAATGATAAGAAAAAATAACTGATCAAAAAACATAAACTCAGTCAATCTAATGAATGCATTTTCCATAGTCATGAGCTTTGTTTACTCATGATTTCTATTTTGTTTTCTCATTTTCTGGGGCATAAATGAATTATATCAGGTCACTTTTTCTTTCTTTTTAAAAAATCATACCACTACACTCATTTTTCTGATGAACATTTATTTGGTCAAGTTCTATGGAGTTTAGAGACACTCTTTCTGAGTCTTGGAAATGCTTCTACCAAATCTCCTCTGGAAATTTTCCTACCAGTTTGAAGATGGAGAAGTAGATGCCAAGAATATTTCTGAAGGATCATTCTCTTTGGGATTCTGTTGCTGGCAGGATGTACCTGTTACACCAATGGAATGCCGCTTATGGGCCCTAGGATACCTCCGAGCTGAGATGCTGTGAGTCTGGAACAACATAGGAACATGTCTTTTGCTCTTGACCATCAGGCATGATGAGGGGCACTGTACTCTCTAGGACTGTCTGAATTTCAGTAAGTGCTGGCTTGGTAGCTGCCACAGTAATCACGAAAAAAATTCCAAAGGGCAGAGTTTGGTTGCTTTTATTTATTTTTAAAATATTTAACATTTTCCTAATATTTAAAGTATTTCATTATATTATTGCTATTTTAGAAGAGCATAGCCACACTTCTTTTTTTTTTTCCAATGCTTACCGAGTCATCAAACCATTTTGCAGATGAGGGAATGGACCCTGGAAGTAATGAATTCTCTAATATAGCACCGCCAGGAATGAAAATGACAAGACTCGGAGTGGGTTACCTTCTTAAAGTCTAAGATAAAGAATGTGCTTTTCTTCTATAACATATAATATATCCAAGAAAGTGATGCTATTATTCATTTATTCAAAAGCCATACCTGCTCTAGTTCTAAAAAGTATCAGAAACTATTTGTAAACTATGAATATTAAATAGGGACATGGGTTATAAAAATAGCAAAAATTTCAAAACTAACTCAAGTAATTTTTAGAGGAACAGTTAATTCAAGTGCATTCATACAATGGAATTTTATGCCAGCCTTAACAAGTAAAGAGGTAGATTTGCATACATCACAGCATAAAGATCTCAAAGACCAAAGACGTATTAATTAAGTGAATCACCTGATGGGACTGAGTGTATGATCTTGTTATGTACTATAATAGTGTATCTGTGTTACTGTTTCTGTGTATAGTCATAAATAGAAATTTGTTTATTTTTTTAATGTTTGATACCAAACTACAGCTAGCTACATAACACAATTAGTCAAATAGTCTAGGGCATGTGGTCCAAAAGACTAAAGGTGGTTAGTTAGGTTTTAGTCTATATTCTATATTATTTTTGAAGCTTAAAAAACATATACTTGTTCTTTTTCTTGAAATGAAAAAAATACAAACAAAACGAAAAACAGTAGCCACCTCTATAAGAAACATTTACCATACAGGATAAAGGCGAGGTTATTTCATAAGAAGCCTTATGCAATTACCTCCCTTCTTTTACTCCTCACTGAATCCCTAGCTTCTCCTGATTAACTAATTAATTTTTAGTGCATTTTCCACATATTCCAAGTTAAAACTTTCTATAAACCCAGACTCCTGCCATTGGGGTGTTCTGACTAGCACAAGGTACTGGCTGAAAGAAATCTTTTGAGAGTTTGTCCTTTCTCTGCCTGGTCTGCCCCCTAATCAGTGCTTTCCCCGTGATACTGTGGGTATTACCAAGAACACCCAAATCTGGCTATTTGGTCATCTGCACAGGCTTTCTGGGTCTACTGATGGATCTGAGAAGTACTTCAGTAATTTAATTTTCTGGTTGGAAGGACATTTTGAACTGAAGATATTTTTTTTTTGATACATCTTAAAAATCACTGACTTTTAGTTATCCAAGGGACTTCAGATTATTCCTTCCAATCACTTAATTTGGCAAATATTAAAACAGGTTCAGAGCAGTTAAGTGAATTTTCCAAGGTCACAGAGCAAATTATTGGAAATCATTGTTCCATATATCAGGATATTCCCTTGGCTTGTTAGCTATAATCTAATGAGTAGAATTTAATCTTCTTGTGATCCTTAGGGCTTTTGCTAGGCCTGAAATCATTGAGAATATCGGTGACTAGTATATAGGGAAGAGAGCTGAATGATGGGTTAATGTTGAAATTTTTTTTTATCTTTCTTGTAATATTTAAAATAATTAAATTATTTTCTCCACAATTCCTCTTGCCATTTTACTCTTTTCTCCTAAAATTTAATTTGAAAAAAAAAAAAGAACCTTTTTTGCTCCAAAAAAGTTTGCACTGGGCCATGTTCTAGAAATTTGAACTTCTACTGTTTTTTTAATTCAACTTCATAGAATTTAGTCATCATTTATAGTAAGAACTTATAGGAATTTGTTCAGGCTCTTTAACCCTTTTCTGCTTTAGATCCCTTTTCACAATCTTTTTTTTTTTTTTTTAATGATTAGACTTCTCTTCCAAGAGTATCCCTATTTTAGGAAGCAGTGGATATGTTTCCTAAACAAATTTATTGGACCTTAAATGTAACTCTTTACTCTACTGTGGGTCTCTGCTAGTCTGAGAATTCTAGGACATGAATATTTTTATAAGAAGGAGGATTTTAAAAAAAAATGAGTCTTGTAAAAGAGCCTCATGGTTTGCTGAACTTACATTGGTTTCTGTGAGTGAACTTTGAAGTTATTTGTGAAAAAAAAACAAAACTCTTTTCCATCATTAAATTGAATTTTTAAATGATACATATGTTCACAAATAACTGAGAAGATCTCATCCGCCAAATCTCAAAACAGTTTGCCAGATGTTGGGCTGATAGGCTCATAATCACTGAAATAAGTAGGCTTCTAGGAACCTCTACCCATCAATGTAACTTTTTTCTTTCTCTCGGATTCCCGCTTCCTTTTAGACTTTAATTAATCCCCACCTCTCTAGTCCTTCTGGGTTATATGGATGCTATAACCGTTCTAATTATTATGTATGAGCACCTGCTTTGTGCACGGGCCTGTGTCGTGTGCTATGTGAGACTCCAGGGGTCCACGAAAAAGGTTCCTGATCCTAAGAGAATGTCAGAATTATTTGGGTCAGACTCTGGATGGAAATTAAGAAAACACACTTTCCTTCCTGTCATGCTGTTTGACTTCTCCTTTTTGGATCTGTCTTCTTTGCCTTTCAAGAGGAGGTGCTTAATACATAAGGCAATGTTTAAAGACATTTTAACTCTGAAAACTAGTTCAGAGGTATACAATAGAATTTAACAAAACTGGCAGTGTCTAAATTTTTGCCTATGACCAATTAATTGGCATAAGCCAGCCCAAGTGTTTTAGTGGTGACAAACTTGACATATTAATACCCACACTTTCTACTTAAACTTTTTAGTCTGTCGATTTAGAGCATTTGAATCAAACATTATAGTTTTCACAGAAAGGACAGTTTTAAAGTAAATTAGATACAGATACTATTATGAAAAAAGTGATATTTCAGCCGCATTTTAAAATTGAATATGTTTGGAGTTTTGTCCAGTTATCAATGAAGAAAGTCACTTTAAAAATCCCAACAGTAAGTGGACAGGAGATACTCCACCAAAGATTGATTACCCAGGAGTCAAGCAACTAGAAAAATTCACCTGCAAGTAATAGCTTTGGTCTAATTTTTCTTTTGCATCACCCATTCATAAATCACAGCATTCTAATCAGTGGAGAACAATGAACAATTGTGCCCAGTGTATAGTGGTGATGGGATGAGCAGGTCTGTGAATGAATAATCTGTGATGTTACTGAAACCCACAGGGCATGACACAGATGGAGTGGATAGATCTCAAGGGACTGATTGCAGTGCCTTTCCTGTGGTATGAGGATGATCAGTCTGGGCTGTTTCTTGCCTGTTTATACCCACGAACATATAAAGACACTTAAATTGTTAACTCATATGTGAATACACTATGTCTTCTATTCTTTAATCCAGAAAATGGAAAGGGAAGAGAGAAACAAGATAACTCACTTAAAACTTTCTATTCTAGGTTAAATCATTTGATTATGATGTTCCTTTGGAGTTAAAAACTCTGGGAATAGCATTGCTCAGGAACGGGTCTACTAGTTATTCCAGGTAAACGACCTGAGTCAGAGACAACAGTATGCTTTCCCACCACCCACCATGAAGAATTCCTCCTCTAACCTCACTCTTTCATGTGTCTGGACAGATATATGCTGAGTCTTTTCCTCAAGACTCTAGACTCTTGCTGAACTTCAGAATCTTTCTAGATTCAGGAAGTCAAATTTTCTGCTTCCCTCCATACTCAAAACCCTTCACATTTGTTGACTCTAATTTTTTTGTTTGTACCATTATCCTAGATCGGGGATAGTGAATGGTTTAAAGTGTCTGCAGCACTTAACGATCCTCATTTCTTTATTGGAAATGAATTTCAATCCCAGGTTTAGCTAACTGGGAAAGAATACCATGAAAAAATACTGGTGTCTGTCCTGGAGACGAGAGGGCAGGGCAGGCGTGTGTATGCCACAAATTTTTCAATTGAGTGTTTCTGTTTCACTAATGCTATATTTCTAGCGTTATGCTGTTTCTTTTCTTTTTTTCTTTTTTTTTTAATGATTACAACTGAATTCAGAAAGAGCACATATCTTGGACAAGGTTATGTATGGAGTACGTAAATATTGAGTTCCATATGTAGAGTTCAATATGAAATGTTTCCAGGTAGAAACAGTGATTTTTTTCCCCCTTAACATGAACCGGTTATCTCTACTTTTCCATTCTGCATACCACAAATGAAAAGAGCATAAACATAATTAGAAATTCTATTAAGAATATCTTAAAACAGTTTCCTTAATTTGAAATCAAAGATAATGAGGGGAAAGTAGGAAGGAAAGGCGATCAGAATGGGCCAAGTGGAAGCATTTTAAAACAGAGCTTCCTGCAAATCAGCAAGAGGCAGAGGCACAAACACAGAGATGGTTCCTCAGAGGTCACAACTCCACTCAGCCTTGGGTTTGAATGTTGTAGCTGCTTAGTTATGAGCCAGCAGCACCATCTAGAGGTACATGAAAATCCTGCATACAAAAGAAACAGCACGAGTCCATCTGTATAATGTGAGCAACTGCAAAAACGATTGCACTATGTGGATATATTCCTCATACAGAATGCCCGTAAAGAATTGCTTCCCATTACCGTCAAGAAATAACTGCAGAGTTTATTACTGGGAGAGTTCGAGGCTTCATTTCAAGAGCAAAGATTAACCTCCATGATTTCCCTATTAAGAGAAAAGTCACTAACTTTTAAAAATGTTAATCCATTCCATACATTTGACTGGATACTTGCCATGCCTCAGGCTTTGTGCTAGGCACTAGGGAATACAGACAAGAAAATATGTAACTGGCTGCCCCTCTATACTCCTAACCTACATGTGCACACCTGGCCATACGAATACATCTCCTTCTGTCTTAGCTTTTTAAACGGTATCTGAGCAGTGAGCATAGAAATATTTCAAAGCAATCATTACATTTCAAAAATACTTGTTCTCTGTAAAACCATCAGAATGTTTTAACTGAAATCGTAGATTCAAATAACTTTAGAGTGACTGCAGATTCTACAGTCTTAGAGTACTCGTTATCAAACTACGGTGTGCATGAGAATTACCTGGTAGACTTTTCATTATAATACAGAGTGTCAGGCTCCAAGCCCCAGACATTCCAATACTGTAGCCGTGTGGTATGGCCCAGGATGGTGTATTATACTTTAATAAGTTTCTCTGGTTTTCATCATAGCAGTGGGCAGCAAATCAGGTTTGCAGAGAGGAACGTTCTAATTTTGACTCGCAGGGGATTTAATCCCAGGGTCATAAGCAAGAGGTGCCTTTTTAAAATTTTTCCTTATTAACTGCCTCTACTTATTGTTCAGAGTAGATAACATTTAAGGACTACACCAGTACTATAGTCCAGTAGTGCCCAGTGTTTAACTTAGTAATCCCTTCTCTCTACATTAAATGAATTAGCTTTACTTGTCACAACTTAGTCATGACTACATATTTAAATAGAATAATTTTAAGAATCATTCTGTTAAGCTTGCTAGTATCACCATATCGATCTAGGTTTTATTTATACAAAAACATACCACGTAAGAATATGTGTGTAGTAAGCTCCTTGTTAGATTTAGCTGGGAATTCATTTTATTAGCAAACTCACCGCTATGAGGCTGTGTGGGTGCAAGGAAGCTGAAAATTAGAAACTTGAGTGGATTTCAATACCTAATTCCATATCAAACATAGGCAAATTAGAACAGAAAAAAAAAATTCTTCTAAGTAGAAGGCAATTTAGTTTTTACTCATATCAACAGCCCCTCTTCTGAAAGATACCCAAGTGAAATCTGTTATTGAATAACAAAGATGTTTACGGAAGCTTAATTTAGAACACGTTTTAATTTATAAATTGAAAGCAACGAAGAGGTAATGGTGAATTAAATAATTATCAATCTTAAAGACAGAAAACTATAAAGTTATTAGAATCTTATCTATGAAAAGTTTGTCATAAAATTGCCAAACACTAAACTGGAAAAAAAAGCAGACAAGATGTAAAAGTATTTTTATTTTTTTGAAAGACAGACTATAGAAATACAGATATTTTAAAAATAAAGTAAATAAAAATAATTCATAAAATGTTGAAAAATGCAGCAATGCTTCCCTATAAATCTTTCAACAATGAGTGATTTCACTTTCCTTCTAAAATTTTCCCCAAATCATCTACATTCAATATTTATAATTCTTATAATGATCAAGAGGAAACTAGGATAATGTGATTATGAAACTAAGACAGAGTGATGGGGCTTCGAACATTTTATTATTGTAGGGTCAGAACATTCAAATGAAAGTCGTGTATTTGAAGATGATATCTATTTATATATTTATGTAATGTCTACATATCTATCTTCAACCATTCCCCTCACACCTCCCTTTCTGGACAATTCATTAGCCTTTGACCAGGCCATTTCTTAAAACACTCTATATTTATTTGGACTGATGAATGAACTTGCTTGCTAATTGTTCCTGGAGCACATTTAAGATGTACCATATCCTAATAGAAAATGCCTCAGCTCTGGAATCAGGCACCCAAACTTAAATATCTTTGCCATTTATTAAGGTGTCTACGCATCTCACAGAGCTGGAGTTTGTCAAGTGAAAATGGGGTAATGCGTAAGACCTCAAAGTGTTATAAAGAATGCAGGTTAAAAAAAAAGTGAACATAGGTAAATTGCTTGGCCATACAGAAGATGATGCGTCGGTCAATGACAGTTATATCTCCTTGCTCACTAGGCCCAGTGTATATTTGGGGCCCAGTGTATATTTTCCATAAAAGGTAGACTTCATTCATTACATAGGAGCAGCTCCACCATATTCCAGATTCTGATTCATGGGGGACATTTGACATTATTCCTATTTATTTTATTTTATACACTCTTGTTAAGGTAACCTGATGGCATGGATATAAGAATGGGATTGAGGGTTTTCCCCCCCTCTAAGTTTGGGATGATAGCATAATCTCAGAAGGTATTACAAAATAAGAAAAGAGATGCATATCAATAAAAGCAGAAAATGGAGTGATATAGTTAATAGTTATAGGTATTTCTCAGTACAGATTCAGAGACCTTGAAATGATATTTATCTTTTTTCCTCATAGAAATCTTATAAGGAAAGCAGGAAGGATGCAAATGCCCATTTTAACATTGGGAAAACTGTTCCTAATTGAAGTTCTGAATGCTCATAAACCGGTCATAATGGTGACAATGCATTACTAGTAGTAGTATTGTAATGGGAACGGTGATTGCAAGAGTAGAGAGGATGACCAGAAATGCATATTTACTGTTTGCTAAGTCCTACTCCAACTGTGTAATACGTATAAATTCATGTCATATGGCAATCCTCTAAGTGATATGATATTATTATTTCCATTGCGCCAAGGATTAAGCAATAGCACAGAAAGCTTAAGTGAAGTACTCGTGGTTATGGCACCAGGATTCAAACCAGGCATTTTGATCCTAGAATTTCTCCTGCGTTACCTCTCCAGAAATGACCAGGTTAGAATAAAATTTCAATCTAAGACACGGTAGAAATTTAAGGTGAAATAAAACTGCACAGAAGATAGTTTAGTGGTTATGGGTGAGCACTCTGGAGTTAGACTACACAAGTTTGAAATGACGTAGCTACTTACTGCATGGCTATGGACAAATGGGGATATTTATTGCAACTTCAGTGTCCTCATCTGTAAAGTAAAGACAATAATGGCACCTACTGTATAAGGATGATGTGAAGATTAGCTAACATTAAGGGTAGATATAAAAATGATCAATCTAGTTCAGCAAATATTATCATAATAAGCTTAACACATATAATTAACCTGAGGCTAACAGCAAATGTGGTTATTATTTCGTTTTGTCGTATTTTCCATTCTTATCAAAGCATATAGAAAGTGGTAGGTACAAATGAAGTGAGTGTTAGAATTTCTTTCAGCTGGAGAAGAGATTACTCTAGAAATGGCTGCAAAATATATTGTTATTGCCAAAGAATTATCAGTTAAGGCATGGAAACAAGCAACCAAGTGACGGCCTCTGCAGGTTAGCAGTTATTTAACTTCTTGGCTGTGGAGCAGGGAAAGTCGAGTAGGTTTGGGATCCTGTGGCACTGTCCTACAGCAAGCATCCTGCTTTTCTCCCATCGTAGCAATCATTGCACATTACTGTAATTATTTACTTTTCATTTCCCTCGCTAGATACTGCAAGTAGTTACTGGCCAGCACATTGCCTGGAAGCAAGCAGACCCTTCACAAGAATTTACCAAACAGATGAAAGACACATATGCCGATGGATTAGTACAACCCAGAATAAGAAGTGCTATAGGGATGTTCAATTGACCATATAGCATTAGGAGCTACGGAAGCCCGTGGAGAGGCTGCTCAACACAGCACCTGGTATAATCATTAGAGACTTCCCAGGGAAAAATGACTCTAAGTTGGATTTTTCAAAGAAAGAGAAGAGAAGCTGGGAAGATATTAGAGGCAGAGAAGGAAAAATATAACTTTGTGGAGGACGGGAGATCTGGAGACTGGTGTCAGCCTGTGTCTGTATGTTTTTAGTGAGGAGTCCACAAAGGAAAAGCATGCAGAAGCAGAATATACAGCTGAAAGGGAGTGAAGGCACAGGCCAGATTGTGAAGAATCAAAAAGAGTCTGTGCCAATGAAATAAAGTGCACCTCCCAATAACTGCGAAACTCGCTAAAAAGCCCACCTCTGAGCCCTACCCTCACAGATCTTGGCTGGATATGCACAGAAAGCTGCCTTAAAATTTTTTTAAAAACACATTTACCAGGTGATTCTGAATCAAGGATCATTTTTGAAAGACACTGCCTAATGAGGATTTTTTTTAAAAAGCAATTGTTAATATTAGCTGGTTATATGCCCTGCGGATATTTTGAAAATATATCTCTCCTTGCACAAACTCACAATTAATCCTTTTGTAAACCTAATGAAATTACATGCTTTAAAGATATTTCCCAAGTACTGTATACTCTAGATTTCTTTTACATTTTATTTTCCCATTTATATAATTCTGTCAATGCAGGTGATTCTTTTTCTTACCAAGTTTCCCATAAGAAAAAGCTTGACTCTTTTTTTTCTTCCCTCCTCTCACAGCCCTTTGACTTATCTAAGCTTTTAAGTTTCAATCGAACTGGGCTCAAATGCTATCTCTGCACATAGCTTGACCTTGCCAATCACTCTCTCTTCTTTTGGATAACATGTGGCACCTTCTCACACCCTTCACAGTCTGCCTTTGACCGTCTCACCAGGGGTTTTCTGTGGACTTTGTTCCCCCACCCAGAAGGTTCCTGGTTCTGCACTTCTTGCATTTCCCAGGGTGAAAAGCACTCTGTGCTACCCTACTATATTAAGAATGAAATGCTCTCCACTCGAAGACACACCTCGATGGCATGACATTAAAATGAATACAGATGGTGGAGGTGAGGCTTCAAAGATAGAGTGCAGTTGGCACACCTCCTTGACAATGTAGGATCCTGAATCAAAACGAGATTAAAAACCCGCATTTCTATTTTGGGAGCTATAATCATTCCTAACAGGCGTATTAAGGCATGCCCCTTATTTAAGAAACTGGATTTTCATTTAGGAGTGCATATAGAAAAAACTTTTTTATTTATACTTGTTACGAGGCAAATTATATTTGTGTAGACCTTGGGATAGGAAAGAAGATAGAAAAGTCAGGGAATTAATAGTTAATAATACCTATATCTGGAAAATTTAATATTATGACTCACTGAAATACAAGCTCCATGGAACAAGGACATTGTTTTGTTCACTGCATTATCCTAACTTCCTGGATCAATCCCAGAGAGTAGCCTTTATGTATGTTAAATAAATAAATAAAAACATTAATGAAAGTCAGATATACAAATTACCTATGAAAATGTTTGGTTTATAGGAGGTCCTTAAATGAAAGTCATTGCTTTTGCTATAAATAAAACTTATACTAAAATACTAATACTGCTATAAATAATCATTGCTTTTACTTGAACTATTTCTATTTATGGCCACTTTTTCGTTGTTGCTTAAAAATAAATAAAAAGTGGTCCACAGTAGCTTTAATACATTGTAATGAATAAAAAAGAAGGGATGTATGTGGAAATGATCAAGTACATTAGATAAAAATTACAATGGGTGATTTTTATCAAGATAAAACTATGTAGACTTTACATTGCAAGCACTGGGAAGAAATTTATTGTTTGTGTGTCTTAAACTTGGGAATGGCACAAAGTGATCTATGTCTAAGAAACTTCACTGTAGCAGTAATATGGAGAAAGTAGGAGAGAGAGTGGGAGAAAGAACAGGGCAAAAAAAAGAATGAAATAGTTCAAGTGAGAGGTAATGAGAATTGAACCAAAGAAGAGGGAGACAATTTTTACTTTGGATTTAAATGTCTAACTTTTTAAAAAAGTTAATAGTAAAAAATTATTAATTACTGTATTTATATAATCGCTGGTACAATATAAGCAGTAAAAAAAAAATAAGGTATATCTTAAGTGGAAGCTCTGTATTGCCAGTTTATGGTTAATTCTTTGGCTGGTTACCAGTTCTCCACAGGTACCAAGCTGAATTGAGCCAGTCACGACTTTTGTGTAGAAACATCCATCGGGGTTTCTGAAGGCAAAATGGCCATTATTTTTTGAATAAGATTTTAAAATTCCATTTGAATGATCACACAAATAGATTATATTATTTTTTCCCCTCTGGTAATAAGTTGATGTTTGACATTCATATTTATAAACAAATTAAGAATCTTAGCATTCAAACCAATTTTGGAGGAGGACACTTTGCCAAAAACTCTGTTCTAGTTGTGGAACCCGTTCTACGACCTTTTGTGAAGCAGACCTATACCATGTCTCTTTGAATGTCTTCAGGGCCAGAAAACTAACAATGGCATGGAACTGTCCCCTACTCCACTGACTATCTCTGAATATAAAAAGGACTCCATTGAGCTGAAATATGTCTCCTTAGAAATTCAGCCCCTTGTTTCTATCTCATCTTTCCTAAAAAGTCTGACTCCCTCCTTATTCCCTTTCTCTAAAGTGCCCAGTTCCTCCCACAATATTTAAATGGCAGTGATTTCTAGAGCCTTTGGCTAACACACTTGCCCTTCTCGATTTTTTTCCAGGTTTCAACATGCTATTAAATGAACAAAATATCAGCACTTTAAAAGCTCCATTCTTGTCATTCCATAATCCCTTTACTACATAGCAATCAAGCTATTCTTAAAACAAAAATCTTATCACGATACCTGCCCTTCCAAAAAACCTCCCACTAGCCACATAACACATTTCAGGAAAAGGTCCCAAAACTTTCGCCAAAACTGCACAAAAGAATATCCAAATCATTACTTGTAGGGCAGACGCGCATATACATAAATCTTGAAGTTGGAAGTGAAGTTCTGTCAATCACCTAATAACGGTGTGATTCGGGAAGAAGTTATGTAAAACTTTAAATTTTCAGTTTTCTCTTCTGTAGAATGAATGAGGTTAATAATTATGTCTCTCTCCTAGGCATTGTGTGGTGAGTAGGAGAATTACCTGCAAATCTCTGAGCACAATCTCTAGCACTGAGTAAGCTGTGGTTAGCTATGGTTATCTGTTTTCCAAGAGTCCTACATGGACTGATAAATACTGAGTGCTTACTAAATGTTTGTTAGAATGAGTGGATCCCAATGACAAGATATGGATGCCCAAGGAAAAGTGTGAACTAGGAGTCAGAATAAGTGTATTTCACTTCTGTTTCCGCCAGGGCACGTCTCTGTGGCACCATGCAATAGCACTAAGGAACGAACATCTTTGAGCCTCAGTTTCCTTAAATATAACAACAACAAAAAAGGGTTAGAGCAGAACCTTTCTATCCTCTCTTGCAGCACTGAAATGTTATGGGTCAAACATGCTTTGTAGACAAGATCTTAGATTCTGTAATATTATTTGAGGCACGTTTGGAGTATCTACTAGTCCCACAGTTGCCCTAAGGCTCTGTTTATGCAAGCAAATTGAAGAGGAGACACGAGGCTATTATAGAGCAGAATCTAGGAAAAGGGGACTCATTTAACCCGAACTGTCTCCATCAATACCCTTCCGGAGGTAATCACTCTGCTCTTCATTTGACAATGTAGACAGAGCCTGAGGAAAGTTTGAGGGCAAATACAGATTGAGATAGTGCAACTTGCAAAATACATGCTCAGTGCAAACTGTTTGATGCTAGGGGATTATATGCTGGCTGAGAGCATCATATTTTGATGTAATGTAGTTTAATTTGCTTAACTCTACTTAACTGGTAGTAACTGCCAATGGTTTTGATTACACAATCAAAATGGAAGTATTCAAGTAGAGCACCAGATTTAGGTGTGGAGTGCATGGAAATGTAAAGCACCTCTGAGTTCCAAATTTTTTCTATGTCATGTTGCATAAAAATGAGAAATGATTTCATGAATTAACAAACCATAGCAATGGGACAATGTCTGAAGAAAGGTTTTCCATAGAGTGGTCACCAGTATGTCCTAATATTCCCTTGTTTTTCAAAACTCTCAAGCTATCTTGACCTCCTTACGGTTCTTCAGTTATGCCGCTGTCCTTACCATCTGCAAATCTCTACATTGACTGCTCTCTCTACTTGGGACTACTTTTCTATCACCCCCTCCTCCCTTTATTTATGGTTTTTTTTTTTGCTCTGGTCAATTTCGATTTAACTTTTAGGTATTTTAGTTAAACTGTAATTCCTCAAAATGGACTTTTTTTGACCTTTGGATTTGCTCTAGCAACACCCTTTGTATCTTATTTCAACTGGTAATTATTTCCAAACATACCACAATTATACTTCATAATGGGATATATACTCATAAAAAATGTATTTAATTTCTCTCTCCTCCTATTAGACTAAATTTATGGTGAACACAAAAACTATTTCTGCTTTGTTCAAAGCTGGATTCTCAGCAAAGCACAGAGCAGGCACTCAGATATCTCTGCTTCCTGACATAGTGGGTGACATGTTATATGCAAGGCCCAGAGTGGTGGGTAATAGATGAAAACATTCTTTGAAAGCCTGACCTGGAGAAAGTCACTCCTTTGAAGCTATTTTTTCCCCCTAGCCAAAGAAGATTTTGAATGGAATAATTCCTTGTGTCCTATTATTATACAGAGGCTGAAGAAGCATTAACTTCTGATTTGTGAACAACTATTTTTGGTCTGAAATGGATTACTTTCCTTCATTTTGTCCATTTACAACCTGTACACATCTCTAATGCACTAACAATAATCTAATCTGCATCTTTTCTTTGAAATTTCAAAAATGCACAATAGTGTATTAGAAGACATTCTAAATTGAACATTAGGAAATGTGTTTCCTAAACTCGATTCTGTCCCTAAATAACTTTTGAGATCAGGTGAATCACTGGGCATCTTCAACGTTTGGGTGAAATATTCTCTGGTCATAGTAATACCAAAGACACTGTTTTTTGCTCTAAATCTCCCAAGTTTCAGATTGTTTTGTAACTCGAGCAATCAGGCAAGAGGGAAAAGGATCACATGTGGCTGTGGCCAGTTCTTGCTGATGGTGACAGGACCTTGGGAAGTGTCAGAGGTAAAAGACCTATTGCTAATGAGAGGTTGCTCGTGGCAGTGCCATGTCTCTGGGGTAAAGGGCTGAGGTTGAATCCTATCATGGACAGTATTTGAATGTGATATCGCAGAGTGAGTGAGAGCGGATGTGTTCTAACTTTTGCACACCTGTTTTTCTGTAACACGAAAATGTTTGCTGGTCAATCACCTTCATGTTTATTTAATCATGGTATCCTTAGGTATCTTAGAAAAGACAGGTAAATCACACCCTAAACTAATGTGACAGCAAAGACAAATTATATACCTGAATATTCAAAGCTTTTTCTGATGAGGCAAGTTATATGAGAAAATGTAAATTTGTTTATTCGTGAAAGATATCAAAATGGCAGTTTATGCAAATTATGAGTTTGAGAGTCTCAAATGTAAAACCACAGGATTTTATGATTCTAACTACATTTTAATTAAGAGAAGAGATTCTTTAAACAAAAACCCTTTAGTTAATTTAGGTATGATAAGAAACATAGAAATATGCCACCGTTCACTGTAAATTCTATCTTAATATTTACATTATGATATAATTGCTGTTATAATAAATAAAGGAACAGAATGAGTTAGTAGAAATACCACTTCTTTCACTGTTGCTTTTTCTGAAATTTAAGAACCAAACATAAGAAAAAGAGATGCCCCAGAAGGCTCCTAGAATTCAAATTTATTTATGGAAGCATTAGTTTCATAAATAAGAAAATCCTTATCTCACCTCACAGTTGTCTTGAAATTCTCCAGATACAAGGAAAAAAAAAAAAAACTTGAGAGGTTTACTTCTAAATATAAAAATACTACAGTTTTTAAAAAAGACTTGTTCTTACTCCTCCATTTCAATGTCCAACAATCTAAATTGGGACTTAAATGCAAATTTCATTGAGTAAATTGGAACAGCAGTATACCAATGAGACATGAGAGGGTCATTGCAAAGAGACCCGAAAGGTGCAAAAACTATGATGGCGATTGTTGTGCTAACGTTTGCCGGAGGTGTCCTGCCGGCCTGAACAAAGTCAGTTTCATCTCTTGAAGTTTATTCTTTAATTGACACCAAATGCAAGTCCCTGGAATGAGAATTGGCTACTACCCTAAGGGCTGTGGGTGCTTTACCTTAATGTTTTATTGATGGAATTGTGCTGTGCCCATCACGGGGACGGCATCGGGAGACTCATTAGGGAAGCTTGCTCTCAGTTCTAAAGATCCCTCACCTACCCGATTCTCTGGTTTAAAAAGCAGTAAAGAGAAAGAGAATGATTTCAGCAGTGGCTAAAGGGTGGTTTTCTACAGGAAGTCATGAACTCCTTTTGGCATTCCCTTTTGGTAACTAATATTTTATTTCATTTTCTACTTTTACCTGTGCTTCTCCAAGAAGGAACTCTTCTACAAATTGAATATCTCTGCTTTGTCATTTTTTCCCCCTTTTAAGCTGTGGCCAGTGTACACTCTGACTCAAATACACTAAAGACTTACAACTTTCTGAATACTCTACTTTGTCATGTTAGATAAACCAGTATTGTAAAAATTAGGGTTTTATTAATATCATGAGTTTATATATCTTAATATCCAGTAGGTATGTGCCCCTATCTCTGGCAATCTTCACCCCATTAACATAGATAATTTTTGAGGATACTTCATTATTTAACTAAATGTTCTATAATCACTTTACTTTTATATGATTGTTCCTATAAATACAGTCCAAAATAAGAAAATAAAATCCTTTCATCACATAATTTCCTGATGAAATTTTACTTCTGAAAATGTCATCTAATAATCTTGTATATAAACAGCAAGATATTTTGAAAAGTTCAATATTCAAAAGATACTGAGAGCTATCAAATTATACATATCCATAGCTAAAAGTTCAAGAAGTATTTATCAACATATTAACTCTATGCAGGCTAGGTAGCTAGAAAGCTTCACCAGCTGGTAGTTGCTCAAGAAAATATGAACTGATATATATTTACTATTGTTTCAGTGTTCAGGTATTTATTAGCAAAGAAAAAAAAATTAATTAAGTGGATAATTTATTCAAAGCTTGTAGGACCTGCCGGAACACTCTGTAGGTGACTCTCGTGAGTGTGGTTGTGTTCCCTAGGTTCATTCTCTCACCTCACTGAACAGCATGAATAAACATCGCACATACTCACTATACGGCTTTATTCATTTTAAATTCCATAGAAGGTAGTGATTAAGAGTGATAATTCTGACCATTCTGAATCCTCATATTCAAAACTCTTTTGAATAAGAATATTGTATCAAAACTGATTGTAATGGTTCCACGTATATTAGATTAATAAATAACGAAATATATCTAATGTTCATTGGTTGGCAAATGATTTGGGCAATGTCACTTAATAATAATAAGGTATTAATGAAGTTCAAAGATAAAGAGTGACTCTAGTCAGTGTGAGATATTTTTATGCACCTGAACTGGGTGCATCCAGGCTGTTTTGCTCTCATCAGCCTAAGAGCAGATGTGAAAAATAGAGTATGCTGATTTGAGACAAGTGATTCCTATTGGGGTACGCAGCATAGATGAAATAATGGTCCCCAAGGATGGCCACATCCTAATTCCCAGTACATGCAAATATGTTATCCATATGGCAAAGGAGACTTTTTCAGATAAGGTTAAGGTTACAGATCTTGAGTTGGGGAGATTTATCCTAATCATATAAGTTCCTAAATTTAAAAAAAAAAAAAAAGAAAGAGAGGGACATAATATGAGAAAGACTAGAATTGCCATTGGAGGGTTTGAAGATGAAGAAAGGGGTCATCAGTAAAGGAAAGTAAAAACAGCCTTCATCTTATAAGCAGAAAAACAAAACAAAACAAACAAACAAAAACAGGGACCAGGTTCCTACAACCCCAAGGAACTGAATGATGCCAACAGCCCAATAAGCATGAAATAGGTTTTCCCCTAGAGTTCAGAATGGAATACAGTTTGCTCACACTTTGAGTTTAGCCTGATGGCATTTGTATCTAATTTCTGACTTATAGAACTATAAGGTGTAAATTTGTGCTGTTTTAAGCCATTAAATTAGGAGTAATTTCTTATGCAGCAGTAGAAAACTAACATAGTATGTTATGTATTTCATTTGTCTTTTGCAAAGTGGACATTCCACAGTGTTTTCTGAATAGCCAATGATAAAAAACTTTAATAAAGTTCTACAGCAAAAGTATAGTCATGAAATATTGCTCTCATATATATAAATCGGTCAAACTGATAGGGTTTGAAGTGGAGTGTTGAGGGTTTGGTTAGGGTTTTCGTTCCTAACCTTTTATTTTGGTGCCCCATGCAGCCAATAGATCAACTATTAAAATAATATTTTTAAATAAATAAATAGCATTTCAAAAGTTAGTCATATTTAAATACAATTATCAAAGTTTTAATCATGACATAGAAATATCAGTGCTTACTCATTAACACATTAAGTCACATCTCTTAACTACTGTAATTTTTAATTTAAATAAATTTTAATATCTAAAGATATTATTTTATAAATAATGTAAATTTTAATATCTAAAGATATTATTTTATAAATTTATAAAGATATTATTTTATAAATAATATCTTTAGATATTTGAAACATTGTAACAAAAACATTTGTGATAGCTACAAACGACAAAGTATATTAATGATTCTGTGATCTGTTTCCTACATTAAACATAAAATGCTAAATAAGGTATATTTTTCCCTTCTAAATTCACAGAACCTTGAATTCCATCATAAGCCCATGGATAAGAATTTCTTCTTCAGTCAATGGAATGATTAGGCTTTAAGTCAAACAGTGAAAAGTGACCTGTTAGAGATGAATCCAAAAATATGTATATTTTAGTGACCTGTTAGAGATGAATCCAAAAATATGTATATTTTAGACTATCTGCAATTTTTCTCTGAGTAACATAAACCAGTCACCTTCCTGTGAACAGTTAGAATATCCACTTTCCTCAACTCTTATCGGATCAGTAGATTCTTCTATCATATTGATAGGTTAAACAAAATGGCAGCTTCTTGTTTTACCTTTTATTTATCATTGCTAAATTGAATTTTGCAAATTTTAATGACCATATTTTCCTTTAACATCTTATATTAACTACATAAAAAATGCCCTGAGTCAAAAACAACAAAATAGATGTTACATACTATGATGCAAATATAATTGCACTCAAGATGCTTACAAATTAAAGGGAAATTAAGTACATAAAGAAGTTGAGTAAGCATACTGTACTCAACTTGGTGTGTGAGAAAGTGTGTGTGTGTTGGGGGGAGTCGAATGGGCAGGACAAGCCAGAAATGATCTGGGTTATTTAAGTAAGTTTAGGGACTTGTTCAAAAAAAAGAGGTGATGGCTGAGCTTGTTCCTAAGGACGAGATGCCCTCTAGGTTTTTCAACATCACACTATTGGTATTTTCACCTGAAGAAGGCTTTTTCATGTAGGCTGTCATGGGCATTATAGAATGTTTAGTAATACTCCTGGCCTTTATCTACTAGATGCTAGTAGTGCCCCCAAGTTATAACAAAATGTATCCTGATATTGTATCCAATGGCCATGAGGAGCCATCTTCCCCAACCCCCAGGCTGAGAACCAGTGCTCTGGGACCCTGCTTCTCAATTCGTACTGCAGATCTCAACGTCATTGGCATCATCTGGAAGCTTGTCATAAATGCAGTCTCAGGGCCCACATCAGCATTATTGAATCCAAACCTGCATTTTAACAAGATTCCTTGCTAATCTGAATGCACACTGACTTTGAGAGGCACCCATATAGGCAGTTGAGGCATCTTAGAAGTGGTAATAAGATGCCCATTGGCAAGAAGCCATGACATAGAGAACGTCAAGTGATCAGAGGGTAGAACAAGAATAGAAAACACAACTGGAGAATTAAGCGAGAGCCAGAAGACGACTCACCTTGACAAACTCATAAAAGCATCAGATATTCTCTGGAAAAAGGAAATCAGTGAACAGTTTTAACCAGAGAAAAAATCTGATCAGATTTGCCTTTAAAAAAAAAAATGATTTTATGTTTGTGCAGTTCTATTGTCACCTTAATTGAGTGATTAGAATAAGAAATGCGTGGCTCGTGGATTTATTTCATATCACACTTCAAATTAGCAATTGTTGATTTCTGATTAATCTGAAAATATGACCTCTCCCTCCCTCAAGCAAAGAGGCACAATAATTGTACAAGAAATTGTCAGAGAAAAATGTAGAGTAACATTCAATATTTCTTTAAGAAGGAAGTCGTGTATAATGAATGGCTGGAGAGACATCAGGTTAAGATTAAATCTTTATATCATATCTAGATGGGTTTCCTGCAGTTCCAGAAATTAATTTGAGTTAATCATGATCTTTCCACTCTTTGTCATCCTCTTCTCCGAAGCTGAATAACTCCATAGCACAGCAGCCTTACAAACTGGGAGGCCTGATTTTCGTTTGGCCTGAGGATAGAAAGTCAAAAGCTGGCAGAAGATGGATGCTTTGCAGAAGTGACAAATTTAGTTTCCTAGAGAAAGTTGCTGACTGCAATGTTCCAATTGGAGCAGCTTATCTGCCCCTCCAGATGTTGAAATAATGACAGATGCTTAGAGAAAGCTTGACAAGAAGAAGAAAAGAGCCTGCTGAAGAGTTCAACCTGTTTGTTTGTATGCAAGAAAATAAAAGTAACACTTATTGAGATGCGTATTCTGATGAGGTGTGTATATACATGTTTATAACCAAAATATGGCATCACTGTACGTAAATCTTCTGTGAAACATTAGAGGATTTTGTGCTGTTGGAGAACACAGAATTATAATTCTTTTCTCTACAAGGTTAATAAATCATTATGTAACTTCATTAAATATGAAATGACCTCTGGGTATCTGTGTTGAGTGACAGGACACCAGTTTATAATGACTGAATGTATATGACTGCATTTTCTCAAGCTGTGGCAGATGGGTGAGTTTCCTATTGTGTAAAATTTCTGGTTTTTAATAATTTATTTAAATGTGTTTTAGAATCATTAACTTATTTCTAGATATCTGAATGAGATATATAATAACTTAACACTCACTAAACAAGTACAAGAGCAAATCTTTGTTCAGCAAGTTGAAATTTCGTGCAGTTGGATAAAAACTCACCGGAAATTGATCTTAGCAATAGATTCAAGAATGTATAGGTGATAGATCAAAAGTGAATAAAAAGAATGATTAAGAGTTGTTTGACTCATTTAAAATGCACATAATTATATAGTAGTGTTTGAAATGTCAGTGATGTTTTTCCTAGTGTGTGTATGTGTGTGTAGGGAAAAAAAAATGTGCTGCTTTATGTGTGTATCATTGTTATATCTTTGTTTTTCTCTCTGATTTTCTTTAAAGGAGGTCATCAACCTCCTGTGAGAGAAACTTGTTCTTAGCAGACGAAAAACTACCCAGTTGTAAAATATGGTTTGCAAGATAAGAGAAACGTTTCTCCAAACATTTCACCTTTCCTAAGAGATTTCTTTGCATCTTACTTGGGCTGCTGAAAGAACATTTCACAGTATCTTTTGCAGTAACTTTTCATTCATGGCTGAAAAGCACTTATTATGAAATGCTTTCTGTATCGAGTTGAAATCTAACTCTTGACTGTGCACTCTGACCAATACTTCTCAAGTAAATCCCTATATGACTGAATCTGAAAGCTGCATTCCGGCTAGATTAATGAGCATAAAAAAGAGGGGGCTTAGGGAATTCAGAAAGAGAGATGAACTATAGAGTGGCAAGGGCATGGGTTTTATAATCCAACCTGGGTGGAGACAGGACGTTCCATAGATCCCTCATGGTGTTTTGGAATGTGAGACCTCTCAGGTTTCTCTAAATACATCTAAACAAGCCACAGAGGACAGGGCATATTTACATCACATATGTTTACATGCATCTCTGGTTTGAACGATTGACATAAACAAGCTAGAATCTCAGAGCTTTGATGAGGGTGCTCTAAGAGCTGTTTGGCCACACATGATATATTTTTTTTTCTCAAATTCTTAATTTGGCATTTAGGAAAATACAATTATTTGAGTCTTCTGAGGATCCACACGAAATGAGTAACAGAAAAGGAAAAATAAATCAGTTGTTTAAATTTTCTGGTGAGTAACCCAAACAGTATGCTTATGTATTTCTCTTTGCTGTTCATTATCTATATCATTGAAGAAGAGATAAAATATGGGTTATACAAACTTATGCAATAAAAAAAAAAGGCAGTTCCTTTAGGGATATTTCTGTTTCAGGATCTGCATTCCAAAATTATTTGGCTGATTAATAAATCATATTTCCAATCTGTAATATGTATAACAATATACCTGGTTAGCATAATTGGGTACCCATTGGCCAAAATGCGTGTTTCTTTTTTTCTAGTAAAAAATACATATCATAAAATTTATCATCTTAACCATTTTTAAGTGTACAGTATGGCATTATAAATTATATGTACATCGTTATGCAACAACTCTCTAGAACTTCAATATGTTGCAAAACTGAAACTCTATATTCACTGCACATCAATTCCCCATTTCTCCACCTCTCTCACGCTCTTCTTCCCAGTATTTTCTAATCTGTATTGAATTCCCATTTGAATTTTCTACTTTTTCAGGAATTAAACTTTATCATAAGACACATGATAATATTAATTACAATATATTACGATTGTACTTAGAGAATAGTATGACACTATCTAATTTCATTTACAGCAACTAGGAATACCATGGTACATGACGTAGAAGTTTTGAAGGCTCAATTTGCATTATAAGATCAGATATCTTACTTACATGCCATACGGTCTGATCTGAAAGTCTGGACATGTGGATGAAAAAAGACTATTAGTGCTTTTTCAAAAAGCAACAGCAGTTTAAGATTGAAATTTTGGGATATTTTATGTTGCTGGACCAAGGATAGAATATTTAGGATATAACATCTCACAAAAATCCCAGGCTCTGTGACAACATCTGAAAGTAATAATAGAAAATAAATTCAAAGAACTATCTCAATACTAGCTATAACAATATAAAATTACTTACTATGTCAGTAACTATTATGTATTCTTTACTTGCAATGTATCTTTTAATCTGTACCACAACCCAATGTGATTGATAGTGTTATTTCTATAGTTTTGTAGATAAAATTTCAAATGTAATGGAACATGCCTGTGGTTACAAATATGACAAGATGAAGTAAGCAGATTTGAACCCAGGGAGTTTGACAGATTCTGTGTGCTTTACCACCCCACAACCTTAACTCCTCCTTTGCTTACCTGTTTTAACAGCCTAGATATATTATGTACGGGATCAACATATAAATATTTAAATAAAAAGTATTAATTGTCAAAAATCTGAGATTAAGAGTAATTAATATGTCCTTGGAAACAAATGGTTTATACCTATTTTGCAAATATTTAATATCTAGGAGTAGATAACGCCTTTTGGCTGAAATAAAAAAAAAAGGTTGGTTTTACTTTCATTAGAAACCTGGTTTGGGATAATTTGTCTCTTTTTATAATGAGGTGAATGGCCAGATCCACCAAATTGTGTTTCATGAGACCTAATTAAAATCAGGTGAGAGGGCAAGCATGCGTCACCAAGTTGTTCTTAATAAAATGGAAATCAAATGGGACTAATTAGAGAGAGTGATAGCTTTCGTTAGATTCCTTGGAGATTGCAAAACACTATGGAATGACCCTTTCTGGATATCTAAGAAAAGATAAAACGTGGAGCTCATCTTTAGTCACTAAAATGTTCCATATGTAGGAGTGAACGAAATGTGAATTCTTTATTTATCTCTGTTACTCACTGCCTGTGGGACTTCAGGAGACACATTATGTGATTCTATGTACAAAGCACAGTATTTGGAAGGAAGTAGATTTTTAGCCAGAGTTCTGTGTGTCAGCTGTGGCCCCACGCCCTAGAGAGCTCCCTGCTGAAGTGCCCACAGGCCAGTTGAGGGAGAAAGACAAGTAAATAGATAAATAATTTCAAAATAGTCATCACAACAAACATGCGTATTTTCCCAAAGAAATTGATGTTTGGGAGTGGGGATGCATGCTCAGAACAGTTTACAGCTGGGGCATAGCAAGGACCAAGCCTTCTGGTTTAGCTGACAGACAGTTGTCCTGAACCTAATGTGTGAAGTCCCCCACATGAAGTCAGACACATTTTGCATGTTGATATTTCTCCCCACCGTGAGTAGAACCAGCTAAGACGCGGTCTGGACATTTATGATCCAGTGTCAAAGTACGATCTTACATCCAGAGAAGGCAAATTCAAGAGCATAGACATGCTGTAGCAATTTGAGATAGTCATGCTGCCTCATTTGATCTCAGTTTCCTCATCTTTAAATTCAAAGAGTTGGTGCAATTGAATATTATTCACAAATAAAAACAAAATACCTATATATGCCACAACATGAATTAAATTTAAAGTAATTATGCCAAGTGATAGAAGACCAGACACAAATGGCAATATGTTGTATGATTCTACTTACGTAAATTGTTCAGAATAGGGAAATTTGTAGAGACAAAAAGTAGGAATACTGGTTACCTAGGGCTGGGAGTGGGGACAAAGATTCTCTGTAAATATGTATGTCTCTGAGATGATTGAAAGGTTCTAAAACTAAATTATGGTGGTGACTGTACAACTCTTTAAATTTAGCAAACTTATTAAATCGATCAATTGAAATATGTGGATTTTATTATATTATATGTAAATCAAAACTCAATACTGCCATTAACAAAAAATAGAAAGTTTGACCAAATTGGGATAAACTCCCAAAGGTGTTTTCTAGAGCTTAAATCCTCTGATTTGATTTCAAGTATAATTTCCTTGAAATTCAATTTCTGTATTTGATTTAATATTTTAAATTTAATTGAAATACTCTTTTTAAAAGATCTGGCTCCCACAGAGATGTTCGTATCACCTGTTCTGCACAATGTGCTAAAACTTTGGGATGGCACATTTTATTGTCTTTGTGCTGACGTCTAAAATGCTCGTTATTATCTCACTGATATAGTTTACCCTGTTTGACCAAATAAACTTCCTCTAAATGAAAGAATTAGAGATAGAAATATTGACCCTACACAACCTTTCCCTGTCCTCTAAGTGACCTAATTCTTAAGATTTTGGCAGACTTATCCTTTCTGAAATGGCCTATTGGGTTCTATACCTTAAGAAGACTGTGATAATTTAAGTGTCATTCTTTAGGTTCTCAGAAGGGAAGGAGTTCGAGTCTATTTCACAATAATCAGCTTCTTCTAGGCCATGATGAGCAACATGAATCATCTGTGTCCTTAGCAGGCTTTCTTTCTTTTTCCTTTTCTCTTTTTGTTTTTTTTTTGTTGTTGCCTGTTTAAAATGAACATATGCATTTTAGCATCATCTTATTTAGAACATTAGGTGTTCTTCTCAGGTCAGCCTTACGGCGAGGGGAGGGGGAAGATGGAGAGCTAATGGACAAATTTGGTAATAGAGTGCTGCTGTACAAAAACATGTCTTTTCCCACCCAAATGTTTTTTCATTTATTCAATGACGCTGGAAATTCCATGCATCCATAATTAGCAATAAGACATAAAACTGGATATAACCTTGGCAGAGAAGATATGAACTTTAAAGTCTTTATTCCTTTTTTTTTTTCTCTTGCTTCCTACCTTTTTTCTATACAGACTGTAAACTACATGAAGTGGGGATTGGGTAGGATTTTGCTTTTTTTCCTTTGTATTCCTAGCAGCTCATAGAGAGCTTTGCTCAGTAGATAGATATCGGTAAGTGAGAAAGTTAACCATTTGCACAGCTGTGCAAAATGTCCCTGTCATAGTAATGAATCTCGAGAAATGGAACTGTGAATGAAACAGACCTGGCTCCATTATCATGTGGTATAGTGAGGGAGACAGATATTCAACAAATGATTATGCAGGTGAAGGTTACAAGGGAGAATAAATAAAATATTTATCCTCTTTCCTCAGCCACCATTTATGGCAGTGATTTCCATCTATATTCATGTTAGAATCTGTGAGAAACGTACAAGAATACCACCAAAAATCTGGGACCTACACGAGGACAAAGTCAGAATCACTGGAAATGGGTGCAGGACATTATTATGATTTTAAACTGTCAGGTAATTCCAGTGTATAGCTAGGTTTGAGATCTTCTGGTCTAGAAAATCATGATCAGTCAGTTTGAATGTGGGAACAGACATCTCTGCTAATGTTCTGGTAGTTTCTAACACGCTGGCTTTTTCTAATCAAGTGGGATTCTAAATTTTTGTACCTGAAACTTCACGCCACCTCCTGCAAACCTTTCGCAAAGTCCTCGATATAAAGTTTTAATGAATAAGCACTTAATTTAGCAAATAGTCCTCTATCTACTCCTTCTTCAAAAGTAGAAATAAATAACCCCAACTTCTCCCTGTCTACATTAAATTAGTCAACTAATCTGGCAATCTTGCTGTCTTTATTTATTTTTACAGTCATTTTTTTCTCCATCTCAACAGCTGTAGTGAGACTTCATAATCTATGATCTGCTAACTGTGTTGGTATCCTAAATATATTTATTCTCCCCTCTCCAATTTATTCTACTCGATTCTCCTAGAGTATCTTCCTATAGCATACATCATCTTCTCCTCTGCTTTATAAAAAAAGGTGAGTAAAGACAAAAAAAACCTTCCAGAACAGCTTACTATAAAAATTTTAGACTCCTTAAAGTTGCAACCTTAAAGATTCAAATTATTTAAGAAATAATTAAAGATTCAAATTATTTAAGAAATAATAAACTTTATTATTTCTTAATAAATTATTTCTTTATTATTTCTTAATAAATAATAAAATTTATTATTTCTTAAATAATTTGAATCTAGCACTGTTTTCTCATCTCTCTCTGCCCATTTCATCTCTGCTTAGCTCTACCCGATATGTCATTTGTCTTAATCATTTCCAGGCTTTAAACCTCCATGATCTGTCTATGCTACACTTCTGAACTCAAATGCCTTTCTCCCCAACAGCCTTTTAACTCCCAGTCACCTAGTCAGGAGCACACCCATTTTCCTTTAAAATCAAGTTCAAATGCAAATCCCTTTGTGAACCTTTACCTGTACCTCTGTTTCTTAGATATCTGAAACATGCTGTTGGTTTTAGCAGAGGAAACAAGAGTCAGTCCCAGCTCTTCCAATCTTGATTATGTGACCCAAATAAAGCTTACATTAAAAAATGGATTCTATTTAAAGCTCACAGTTGTACCCATTCCTCCAAAATCACCTTAAGTTTGTTTGAGATTACTTACAAGTAAATATTGGAAAAATTGTGGATACAGAGAATGGTTACTTTTTAAAACCAAAATTCAGGAAATAAGATTAAAACTAAGATGCCAGAACTGGTTTGTGTAAGTCTGTCTTTGTATTTCTCAACATTATAAATACAGCTTACAAAGAGTTTACTAGGCCACAGAATATAGGGAAAGAAATTAAAAATGAATATTCAGTGTGATTTGTGGAAAGATAGCTCAGGTGTATACCTTGTAGTGGAACCGTTCTTACGAAATCCTATTGCTCCATTTTGTCTTTTTAACATACTTTTCTTCAACATGTTTCCAGTAATTGTGACAGGAGAATATATACTATGTAATTACTATAGATAATTTAATACTGTAGCTAGAACTAAAGCTTTGTTGGCAGCTGATGTATAACTTAAAGAGCCACTGAAACTTTTAATAACCAGGAAGCCCACACATGATGAGCATCGGTTGCTAAGAAAAGTCCAGGGGATATGTGAGTGGTAGGATGTTGTACCTTCACATAATAAAGCAGGTTATTAGATTTCCTAATATAAGCAGTAATCCCAAAAGAATGTCCATATATTGCTAACTTCATGAATCACCCTAAAGATCCACTTCTATTTAGAGTGTGAATCTCTTGGATTAGAAGATTTGCATTTAAATGGTCTATTTCCCCCTCGCAGCATAGGATAATAACCCTTTTTCTTTGTGCAGCACAAACAGAGAGGTCCTAATAATCCCACCATTGTGATGATCCCAGAGTTTATCAAAGGAATTCTAAGCTATTCTAACAGACCCATTTGAAAAAGGTTTTCCTGTATCTCCTTTTGGGAGTTTTAAAATATATTTAGGATAATTAGCTATTTCCCTGCAGGCCATCTTTATAAATTTGAGAAAAATGCCAACCATTTTCTTAGTAAATTAAAGAAAAACACATATTTAAAACCTAACCACTAATTTCAACAGCAAAATAGGAAATAGTTTAACACTTATAAAATTCTCTTTCTGATACTGTGTACCTCTTAGTCCAGGGTCTTAGAGAAATTAAGTAAATGAAGAAGCACAGGGAATATAACCCAGAATTTTGCTGTTGAAGAATTCTCATTTAGAACCTTAGAACTAGCCACTGCGGCCGGAAGTTGTTTATCATATTATATAGTGTAACAGCCTAATTTTAGAAATTATTTGTCCAATTTATAAAAAGGGAGAATCATGGCTAGAATAATGCAAAGGATGTGGTAAAGTCGGTGGCAGGTTGTAAATAGTTTATCAATATCAAATGTGTTCAAGAACTTTCTGAGACTTAGCCCAAATGTGCTGTTCATTACAACAAGAGGCTCATGTAACAGAAATGTCTGTGTGAGGTGAATGAAAGAGAGAGAAAGAAGAGTTTTGTTCACACATCCCATCCATAGCGTGTGGTGGTGGAGGGGCTGTAAAACAGGCTCAAAGACACAAAAGTAAACTTCGGCAAATAGGATTATAAACCTCCTCTTAGAATGTCTCAACACATCACAGTTCAAGTTCTCACTAATTTAACATATCAATTTATTTTGATTCCAATTAAAATACAAACAAGATTTATCTCCTTAGCAAAATGATACTAAACATAACTTAGGAAAAAAAAATAAACATATAATAATTGTGGAAAAACCCTATGCAGAAAGAATAATAAACAGGAGATGGGCATCCTATACATATCAAACATATCTCATAGCTTCTTAAAAATATATGTATTTATGTATATATTTATGTGTATATAAATATATATATATACATATATATACATATATACATATATACACACACACATATATATATATACATATATATACACACGTATATATATATATATATACGCATATATATACACGTATATATATACGCATATATATATACACGTATATATATATATATATATTGCACTTAGGTAGACAAAATAGTGAAATACAATAGAGTCTATAAGAATCCATAACTACATATGGAATCTAGTATAAGTTAATATCTCAAAACTGGTCTATTTAAAATAGATAATGCTGGAAAAACTGGATAGCAATTAGGAATGTGATCATATTTGATCTACTTCTCGCACTATATAGAAGAATAAATTCCAAATAAATTGGAAGCATAGAAGAAAGAGAAGAAGGAGGTGGAAGAGGAGGAAGAGGAAGGAGAACAGGAAATTCTTTAAGTACCAGAAAAAACAAAAATAATATTTTATTAACCTGGGGAAAAAATTAAGAGGATGACAAGGGGGAAAAATAACCCTAATATATAAATAACATTAAAATACTAACAACAGAATAGCCCCAAATCATATATAAAGATGAGCAGATGACACAAATATCAAAGAAAGATATGAAGATGGGCGTAAAATATGTCAACTGATGATAAGACTTCATTATTTTAATAAGAGAAATGCAGATTAAAACTTAACACCCAGCTATTACATTTTACCCATCAGACTGACAAAATTCCCCCCCAAAAGTGTTAATTACTTTTTAGTCTAGGCTTTAGAGAAAACTGCACTGCTTTATAATGCAGTATTCATGCACAATGGTTAAAAACAAAAACAAAAAACTTGTGGACATATTTTGCCAACATCTAGCAAAACTATGTGTACATGCATCATTTGATCAAGCAATCTAATATCTAGGAATTTATCCTGATGATACACAGCTAGCGATAAAAAATACAAATATAGAAGGTTATTCTTGGCAGCATTATTTGTAAATGCAATACATTTGGAAATTACCTAAGTGCTCAAACATAAAAGACTTTGTTGAATAAACTATTTTGTATATATACCATGAAGTACAATGTCGCTTTGAAAATAAGGAAGTTTGTGAACTAATATGAACAGATTTCCAAAGTTTGTTACTAAATAAAGAAAACAAAGTGCACAAATATACATAAATATAAATACATATTTATATATATAATATGTTGCCTTTTGTTTATGAAAGAATGGAGGATAAAATAAATCAAAAAGAATGAAGGAAAACCTCGGTTTATAGAAAATAAATAATTAAGAATAAGATGTCAATTATTTTTAATGTGCTTTATTTTTGTAGTGTTGCAGGCATAGAAATTCTGAAACTCCTTCACATGTAGTGCACAATTCAGCAAATGAGCAAAAAGGTAGCTGTTGGTGGAAGCTAGGATCTTCTTTAAGGAAGAAAGTAGACACAAACATATGGACTCATGATTGTGTGTGTCTTTGTGTGTGTATTTACATATTATGTCTATAAGTATGCATGCATATATGTATTTATTTCTCCTAGCTTTATTCACTTAAAAGGTGTAGAATAAACTTTAAATCTAGAGGTAATGAACATAATTGGGACCCTGATCCTGGCTTCAAAGTATCCCTCATCAAGAGCTCTGCAGAAATAACTGACTCTAGGCCTAGGGCAAGGAAAGTACACAATGAGCCTGGGACATCTAGTTACGCCACAAGGGGGAAAGTGAGCCCAGATATGATACGGACATGACAAGAAGACTTGCGGGCCAGCTTGCAAAAGTTTCCACAGCCAAATTTGAATAATTTTATCATCAAAATAAGGGTAATGATAGATTATAACCCTTTAGAATGTGTGCTTTCACTTTGACAGTAAATAGAGCTAAAGATAAATAAGTAAACATGTACATACAAAAAAAATATATCCTCACAGTGACATGTCTTTTAAAAGGTGAAGTGACTGGTAGAGTCAGAAAATCGCCATTTTGCAATCTTGTAGTTAAAATTATTTCTGGTCCATGTCATGGAGAGTGAGGGTTGATGATAGCAGCACTGCATCACCCCCCAAAAGACTCCCCATAAATTGCTTATTATGTGGAAAGGGAAATTTAGTAGTATGCAGTGGAGAAACTGGACAATACTTACTAAAAGATCATAATAAACATCACCATGAGGGACAGCCAGATACTATATACCTCACCTGTGTGCAACACATAAAAAATGATTTTGCTCTATCCATGCCACAATCCAACCAGGGATACAGAACTTGACTCTGATCCCCAGAAGCACTAAACAACCCCAAACTACGGAACAATTTATAAGACACAGAGCCTATATTTTTCAAAATGTCAATGTCATGAAAGATGTCATTTTAAATTAAATATGTAACTACAAAGTAGAAAAAAATATAAATTATTGTACCAAGACTGAGAGAAAAGTATTAAGTTAACATGCAGTTATTAAGGTGGAATTGATGCTCGGAAAAGAGAAATAACTTATCCAAGTATCCAAGGTTCTTTGAAAATTAAAATAATTTTCTGCATTTAAATTGATGACTACTTTTCTACTGCTAGTAAAATGTTAAAAGCAAATGTTTTTAAGTGGTATATAGTCTTTTAGATAATTGTCAACAGTGTTATGTTTGACTCACTAGTAACTACCTTTGTTATTTTTTTTTTTACTTTTGTTGACATTTATGTCACTGTTAAGAAAAAATATGAATAAATTATACCATATAAACCCATACTTATACAACAGGAATTCTCTTGGACTCTTAATAAAAAACATATGGATCATAAAACCAAGACACACACAATTGTATACAAGAAATAGTTTTTAAAAGACAAAGTCAATTTATAGTTCTGATAGATAAGATCTATATGGTGTATGATTTAAATACATAATATATATATTATATGTGTAATATAATATATATGCAATATATTATATTACACATATACAGATATATATATATATATATAATATATATTCTCTCTCTCTCTCTCTCTCTCTCTCGATGGGAAAGTAAGTCCTCTATCATATTTAGAAAACTGAAAACATAGGTTTAATTTTCAATAGATTATCCAATTTGAAAAATAAAATAATCCCAGTTTATTTAATCTAACTCATTTTTTAAAAGTTATGAACTTTCTTCTCTTGCCTTTGCTGTCACCCTCTAGGTGAAATGTTTCCAAAGTTGGCATAGTGATTTTCCTATTAAAATGCAAATCAGTTTCCTTAGTAACAAATATTAAATTAAAATCCTAATATAAAGTGGAGACATGCCTTAATGGCTGCAAATTTAAATCCAATCCTATGTCAAGATCTGAGTCCTGGAGTTCTCTCAGAGGTACAGTTTGTAGAAGTGGTTTCTCCAATTATTTAATACCTGATAATGTGATGCTAACTGTTCAAAGAAGTATTTCTAACAAGGAACAAGATTTTAATTGTTAATACTAACAGATTGTTAATAAATAAACAGAAATTTGAAAGAATTGATTTTATTTGGTTGAAATTATCTATATTTGCTCATAACTTTGATAAAGAACATCAAAAAATTTGGCAGTGAAATCTCATATTTCTGTGATAAAAAGAACCTGAGATCTTGGATAATGGCAGGGTTAATAATAATGATTTGACTATCATATCATGTACCCAAATGCTTTGGATAGATTTTACAGTATTCTTTAAAAGCTCAATAAATGCAATATGCATTCTGGATTGGTTCCTGGGATGGAAAAGGACACCAGTGGAAAACTGCTGGAATCCAAATAAAATCTTAAATTTAGTTGATGATAATGTCCCAGTGCTGTATCAGCCAGAACTCTTGTGATTGAAAGTATCTGAGGCTCAGCTCAGTGTACTGGGAAAATGAAGCAATTATTATTTTATATCAAATCAGAGTCGGTATGGTACAAAGTTCTTTCTCCCCACACCGTCTCTCACTCTGTCTCTCTCTACCCTGCATATATCTATGTTGCTCTAATTTTCACAGCCTAAAAGAAATCCTATGTATTTCACTAAAGTGGCCACTGTCAGCCTCAAGTCAATACTTATCTACTTAACATCTCAAGAGGGGAAGAAAATGTATCCCCCTCCTCCAATATCTATGTATTAAAAGTGCTAAAGTGCCCAAATCTATTTTGGTTATTACTCATCTTTGAAGTGAATACTAAGATTGTTCATTTGGCCAACCAAACTCATGTGTTCTAACCAGAACCACAGGAAAAACAAACAAACAAACAAGTTGCCTTGAGAAAATTAACTCTATACAACACGTCACCAACACACATGCTATCAAACAGGGTAGGCTATCTTTGCTCTACCCTGATTCTATAGCACCCTGTATGTTCCTGACTCAAATTATTCTAAATCATTGCAAGTCTGCATTCCTCATAAGATCATTGGTGACTTGAGTTATGAAATAATGCCTTACTCATATTTGTATACCCATGTTTACCTATGTGTAATTACAAAATATTTTATGAATAGAGACAGAAAGAAAAAATAAATCAGAGTAAGAAAAAAAATTGGAGTTAGTATGTCATATGTTTATGATTTATTCCTAGCATTTAAGCAAAATTAATTCCATTTAATGGAGTTATTAGATTTCAACCCATGCCTTTATGTGTTATTTATTTACTTATTTATTTTATTGAGGTATATATGACATAACATTTGTTTCAGGTATACAACATAATGATCCATTATTTGCATATATTGCAGAATGATCATCACAGGAAGTCCAGTTAACGGCCTTCACCACACATAGTTACAATATTTTTTTGTGATGAGAACTTTTAAGATCTACTCTCTTAGCAACTTTCAAATATACTATCTAGTATTATTAACTACAGTCACCATACTGTACATTCTACCTCCATGGCTTATTTATTTAATAAAAACATTCATTTTAAATTTAGCTTCTAGATACTAGCTTTTTCCATCTTCTTAATCTGTTACAATTTTATAGATACTGAAGCAAGTATAGGCCCTAAAGCAATTGAACTTTTGGTGATTTCTAAAGACAGTGCCAGTGGAACAGGCTTTTTTATCCTGTTCTGTCTCTTGCCTAACACACACATAAACATACAAAACACAAAAACACAGAGTTTTTGTCTCTCTCATGAAAATAAATATTTTGCCTGATACTGATCTGATCTTAGGAGAGCCATTGATTGATTAATTGCCTCAGCTATTTAGATAAAGGCCACTTTGACCTGTGCTCTAGCCCTGTCTTATCAGGTATTTTTAGTTTTAGCTTTGCAGAGAGTAAGTAACCTTGTTAGTATTTCTTCCTCTTAAACCAACTGTTAATTTTTTCACAGCTCCTTTTTCAAAGTGCATCAAGGCTCTGCCCCCTTATTTTTTAACATAGATGTCTTTAAGTGACTTCTCATTACTATCATCAGTGTGCTGAGAATCAGCAATGGTTACATTTGTTATCCAACGGAACTGATGTCATTGGAAAGGTAACTGTGAGGTTCTAACTTCTCGTTCTGTCTCCTAAGAGAAATGATCAGAACCGATATCTTTTGCACAGGACAAAATGCTTTTTTCCAAGTGGCTCTACATCACGGATACAATTCAATTCACCATGTTTTATTATATTAGGCAATGACTTATAGGTTGGGCATACAGGCTGATAGCCTATGGGGTGACCTGTGCACAAAATCTGTCTAATAGGAATAGTCTGTGGAATAAAAAAAATTAACCAAAATTATTTTTTCCTGAATAATTCTGCATTTGGGCTAAAAAAGAAAGAAATAGAGCAAGAAAGAGGGAAACAAAAAAAAAATAGAAAAGTAGATATAAATATAAACTGATTCACAAAAACAGTAACAATAATAAAAGCTAACATTTATGAGATGCAAACTATGTTACATTCAATAGACTATAATTTTAAATGTAGTATCTCATTTAATACTCAAGACAGCACTATGAATTATTATTATCACCATTATATAAATGAAGAAATTGAGGATCAGAAACATTAAGTAATTTACTCCATTTTAGAGATCCAGACCGTTGTAGAAGCTGGATTGAAATCTGGTAGTATAATCTAGAATCCATAGTCTTAATGCCACTGGTTTTTCGAGTATATACACCTGCCCCGAAGTCACTGGAAGCTCTATGGAGTCCTTGAAATAGTAACACATGATTAACGTTCTAGGTCTCCAGGAGCCATTCTGTGCTTTCTTAACCTTCATTCCTTTATATCTTAGTTGGCTCAGGCTGCCATAAAAAATTGCTATAGACTGGGTGGCTTCAACAACAGAAATACTTTTTTCTCAGTTCTAGATCCTAGAAGTCCAGGATCAGGGTACTGGTCTGGTAGGATTTGATGAAAGACCTCTTCACAGCTTATAGACAGCCACCTTCTCTATGTGTCATTACATAGCAGAGAGGGAGCTCTAGTCTCTTCTAAGGACACTACATCATGGGGACTCACCTCCAAATACCCTCAAGCTTGGGTTTATGACTTCAATGTACATATATCAGGGGTACATAAACATTCAGTCTATAGCACCTTACTTGACAATCAAGTTGATCACATATGAGCCAACTTATCTGGAAGAGCCCAACACATACAGTGTTAATTTCAATATAACATCACTTTTCCTTTAAATCCTGTAAGTCATTTTTGTCAATGAAAATCTGTAAGGTAGAGGTGGAGAGAGTAGTTTGTTATTCTGTTTCATTTTGTTTTAATTCAGGCTTCTTTTCCCCTTAGGCAGCTATGTTATAAAAACATTTCATCTTCCTGCTAGTTAGGCCTTGTACAATGCCTGTCTTTGTTTGGGGGCCAAAATAAGTAAATGAAAGGAATGACAGTAGCCATGACAATAATTATGACACATGTACATATAGAGAACAGCTACTTCAAGCTTATGATAGCTTACGATAGCTACTATGCATCAATGTGCTAATCATGAAATAAATTAATCTGTTTTATCTTAGTGTTGTCATATCTAGAATCCAAAAGTGGAAGAAAGCATGATTCTTAGGGAAAAAATAATACAGCAGAGGGATGGTGACATAGGGCATATAATCATTATTGAGAACAGTCAATGGTCTTTAACCGATGGCAGAAAAGAATGTGTCAGTTTATTGATATCTACGAAAATTCCATTTCTGCCAAATTTGAAATGGAAAAAGAATGAATTTTAAACACTGTGTTAATGACTTTGGTGACAGAGTCCACAATAGACCAGCATACAAAAATTTGAGAATCTACTCAATGACTGTAAATGAGAACTTTTGTTGTCATTTGGGTGATCAAAATATTTCATTTAAACTCTTGTGAAAGCTTAAATGTGAAGAATACAATATCAGTAGTTGTTAGCAGTAATGATTTTTAAACCAGAATCATTAACCAAACTAATTTCCGAAAGAATTAGGGCTAAATGTTCTTGCAATAGCACACTAGTTAAGAAGGGTGTTTTGAATAGAGGGGAGCGGGGATGATGATTGAAAAGTTAAAGCTCAAAAATATTGACTTAAAACTTTCAGGCATTTGAACTCTACTGCAAAGACATACAGAAAGAACCATTGACTGGGATCCCAATTCCGAGTACATTCTTTCTCTTAGAGAAAATGAACTCAACTCTGAGCTCATATTGAATTCATAAGCGCTTCAAGGGAGTTCAGATGAACACGACAGGGGGTAAAGCAAGATCAGATTGTGGTCTTTTAATGCTCTCTGTGCTCAGTGCCTCAGAAGTCAGTGGGAATTCTCATGTGGAGAAACTCAAAAGGAGCAATGAATAAGGAGAGTGCATCTGTAGCTCTCCTGCCCTGTGTGACAGACTGAATTCCCATATAATGAATGAGCTAATTTATCATTTCGAACTCATTATTAGAAAGCATCGCGTAAGCAGATTATTAACAATTTAAAGTTTTGTAACCTATCGATAACTCCAAAAAGTGTTCATTTTATAACCCTGTCTTGAAATGGATAACGCAGGGTATAAAACCAAATTAACCATTTCCTGGTTTTGAAGCATTCATTGTGCAACTCATGAACACTGCCCTCAGTGCTGTCCTTTGTCGAATAATAACTACTTCAAAAGATAGTCGAGTATCAATGTAATAACATACTTATAGTACTTACATCGGTAGCTGGTACAAAAAGGTGGCTCAACAATGCTCCAGGCTATTTTGGATTCAACAGGACATTTCTGATGCTTGCGAAACTAAAATATAATGATTCCTCAAAAATCAGAAGACTGAAGTAACTTGAAACTTAATCCATTTGGTTATTTATTTTTAATGCACTAATTTAAATAAAAATAGCCATGCAGTGACTGTATTGTTAAGGTTTAAAACATTGAACTGGCGATATCTTAGAATGTAGTCAGTCTGATGCCACTGAAATTTGTCAATGTGTCCATGAGAGTGCGGATGTTTTTAGAAAGATTCCAAGGACTGATAAAAAATTACATTTGGGAATCTTTTCCCAAGGAAACTTTAGGAAACATCCACACTTCTTTTCTGAACCTAATATTTTGAGAAACTACAGTCTAATGGCTATCACTTAAATCACATGACAAAACGTCTCTTTCATTGGTTGAAGTGGACAATGATACTATCTTAGCCTAGATCATCTAAAAAGTGAGATTGGGGAAAATATTACAGTGCTGACATTGTATTGATAAAGGTTCAAAACCAGGACAGAAATGGAGATTAGAAAGAAAACTGAGTCAAGAAAAGATGTGAAGTTCTGTAGTGTCATGCTTTGTATTCTGGTACTCTTTCAGAGAATTTCAAGAAGAAATAGCAGTTCACTTAGTGGATATGCTCAGGTAGCTTGCACGACTTTGAATATGCTACAAAAAACACACCTCAGAGGGGTACATGGAAGACAAAAAGGAGCAGGAATTTATCTGTATGGCCCTATCTCGATTGTCACTTACTATTGGTAAAGGTTTATCCAACAGAGAATGGAGTCCACTACACTTATGAGTATGTCATATGCCCTCTGGTGGCCACCCATGAAGACTTGTGAACTTATACTTAAGTTTAAAAGTAATGAAGGCAATTTCTACATGAATAGAATGTGACGTATGGGGTCTAAATTTTAGCTTGCATTCATCCACCTCAGGAAACTCAGAAACGGGGTGATTTACAGGTTGCCAAACTTTAGTTTCAATACCCTTGCCTCAGAAATCTTTTTGCGGTGCCCATATGCCAAAAGAAATAATCTAACAATTCATATTATTGAAGAGTGAGGTCCAAACAACGGAACACATATTTATGTACAAAGAACTTAGTGGTAATTTTCTTAAATGCATATAAATTTAAAAGATATATAACATGATAACTTCATTTTTAACTAATCGTAATCAATTACTAATAGGATGTGTGCTGCACAATTCTTTAAGCCTAGTATACTACCACTATTCTTCTTTCCTATTCCACGTTCATTTTCATGGCACTTTTGGAAAGATATGATGTCATCAAAAGCTATGTATTGCCCGACCTCTCCACCACTGGGAAACCATTCCGTCCTTTCCTCCAGGGCCTGCGCTCCACCTGGGGACTTCTGTAATCCCACAAGAAGTGCAAAACAAACAAACAAACAAACAAACAAACAAAAACAGGACTGTATACTAATCTAACATTTAAACCATGAACTACCACTGATTTGTTTTATAGTTTTGGAGATTTCTAACAAATGCCAAATATTGCTTAAAATTATAAAATGTCCTGCAGAACGCCTGTGAAGTCCTATAGTACACCAGGGCACCTTAGCACAGGTGCCAGCAAAAGCAACGGAAGCAGGTGGCACCTTATGAAATTGGAGTTGAATGATGGAATGTGAAGTAGCTCATAACGCTTGTGTCCTATCAGAATTCTTTCTACATTTTCAGATCAAAATCATCAGATTTATCAAGTAACCAAAGAGCCAACTATAAAGCATTGTGAAATGTACTCACCTCTGGATTCTGACTCTTTCAATAAGATTGTATTTGGCTGACTATAGGAAGATACCTCAAAGTCTGAGTTTGTTCATATACAAAATGAGACTAGTAGTAGACTCTCTGTATGAATTTTCTGGGAGTGTTAAGTGAGTAATTTCTTCCAATCAGTTTGCACAGTACCTGTCTCTAGTCTTTGCTCAATGGCTCTTGCGCTGCTGCTGTTGATGATGGTGCCCTGAAGATCCCAGGAGCCCAATCCATTCCACATGCCAACTGCTAACATCAATTTTTAAACTCTCTCCTTGGAGTTTGTGGTACCTTCGGCTGAGAATAGAGGCAAAATTATTCTTGGTAAGAAGATAAGAAGCAATTATGGAGCTTTTAAAGAGGTCGCCCCCCCACATCTGTGACAATTTGGCCACCGTGTTGGTGAAAATCATTTTAAGGTCGTTTGAAAACCCCAGCTGTTTCAAATATGGCTTGTCTGGAAGTCAAAGCAGACAAGGGGCAGCAAAAAGACAGACATGGTCCAGCTAACTTCAATCTGTTATTCCTCGTGCAAGTGAAAGCTACTGATAATGTAGTATCCTCATGACACTTGACTATTAGTTTTGTCTCAAGTGTTAACTTTAGTTCGTATGCATTTCAGCCACTGATCACTGTGCTTGATCCCATATGTTAGATTATCATTTCCACTCGGATGTGTGTGTGTGCTGCTCCTTGTGTTCATGCATAGGATGCCTTTTGTTAGCTTCAACCCTCAGATTAGACTAGGCCGACATTATCTCATCTAGTACCTCAGTCATGGACCATCCTTCGTCTCAATCAGGATTGTTCATTTGAAAGATAAGACAACATGCCATGTTGTCGTTAAATTCACAATGATAGGCAAAAGTTGATAGATAGCATCATATAATCTTATTTGGAAGGGATACATGGGTTAGCAGTCCAAATTTCAATTGAATTCAACAAAGCTGGTCACATGCACACTGATATACCCAGTAAGAGGAAAAGGAAATGAGTGGTAATCAATTAAAATAAATCCCTTGCAGGTATTAAGCAGTTCCAAGATGTGGCACTCAGAATCTGTTGCATTAACAACTTCCTTTACATTCACCAATAAGTCAATAATTGTCTCACCTTGCTCTTCTGAAGAACTTAGAACCTAAAAGGAAAATAAACAATTGGTGTATGTGTGTGTGTGTGCAAGAGGGATGACTAGAGAAAGGGACACAGGTTGAGGGGTGTGGGAGGAGGAGATCTAAGACTATCCCTCTTTCTTTCTTAGTGCAGCTTATTGAAAATGTGTTCCAGAGGACTATTTTCCAGAGGACTATTCACAGCAGTTGTAAAAGGAGCTGATGTATAACCAGAAGCTGCCATGTAGAAAAGTGCTGTTGATGTAGTCGAATGATCCCGCAAATTTATTTTTCTGGAAATATTAATATCATTTTTTAAATTAAATCTTGAGTTCAGATAAAAAAAAATCCTAATTTCTTCCTTGGGAATGAAATTTTAATTCATCTGGTCCTGATCTATCCCCAGTGGTCTTATACCAAAGACACCCACGCACAGAAATAAAATGGACTGTAAGCCAGTTTGCCATATTTATGTACTTACTTTATTTCATACATTATACATTCCATTCTACTTGAATTATGGTGGCTTATATATTTGTCTTTCCCACTAGACTTATAAGCCTCTTCTGGACAGGAGTCATTAATTTATTTTGTCGTATTCTTGATTTAAAGAGATTTCGATCTCAGAAAAAATATTATTATATTTGTTCGATGTGTAACAGTTTACAAAGTGCTTACATGTACATTAAGTTGTTGACATTCTCCATCTGATATTGCAGTCAATGGAGTATGTGCCATTATTTCTATTTTGTTGATGACATAGATGTGACTTATGGAAACCTTTCATACATATAATGGAAGGGCTGTAATTCAAATTCTACTTTCCAGAATTCAAGTCTGGTATATATCTCATTATACCATTATACTCATTGTCCCAGCACTATAACATAATATATACCCATAAGTACATTTAAATGTACACAGTAGAAATATAAAAGAATCTTAACAGTATTTTTGTGAGGAAAGGAATAAGTCTAACATTTTCAAAGAAGAGACCATATCTTCAGAAATGAATCCTCAATGATGACAAATAAGACAATGGTAGAGTGTGAAACTGCCCTAGCTTCTCCAGTGTTCACTTTTCCTGGGCTTAATTATATATGAAATATGCAAATCACAACTTTCTAAATGTACACAGATTCCACAAACAAACACAAGTGCATTTTCAAGAGCGACTTTAATTTTTCTTCTTTTCATCCTAATTGACAACATTCATAGAAAGAGCACAGTTTGAACAGTAAAAAAGTCAGGAAAATTAAATACAGAATCAGTCTGAACTGTATAATATGTCTCCTCTTTCATTAAAAGAATGAAATATTGTCAGTGCCCTTTCTAGTTTTAATTAAGTATGTCAGAATAATACTTAATTGAAAGAAATATGCAAATGATTGTTTCTTTATAAGGCCAAAGCTAAATAAACACAGCATTCTGCAAGTACCCATCTCATTATATGTCTATGCAGAAGTCTTGTGCAGATTAAATTATCATAGGTGGTTCTTTTTACCTAGAAAGTTATTCCCAATTTTTTCACGCATAGGGATCTATATAAAAAAAATAGTAGTGAGTTGTGATTTTTTTTCAGTATTATCATGCAATACTCTACTTGGAGCAAATTAATATGACTGATTCCAGTGGCCAGCATATTCCATGTTTGTGGTCTGGCTTGTATGGAAGGTGACTATGAGGAATAGATCAAGCTGCTTTATCTCCTCTCCTTGAGTACCGGTCCAAGCAGGATTGATTTACACCGGTAAAAGTGAACGTATCATGTTTTTCTAGACATTCAGAGCAAAAAGATGTATGAGATACTGAAAGACTTTGAGAACTAGACAGAACCTTGTTAAAATACTTTTAAGGATTACTGTTGTCTAAACCATCATGGGCAGATGAACGTTACAAACTCAAGTGTCTGTCTCTACTGCTTGCTCTAATACACCCCACAGGCCAACCAAGTCATATCACTAAGTCTTATTGAAAGGCATTTCCCTACCTTTATTCTATGCATGTACGATAGTCTTTAATTGAAAATGTCCTTTCTCTTCTATGCCACTTGACATTTTAATCATCTTTTCCATCTAATTTAAATACCCTGTCTTCTACAAAGTCTTCCCTGATGCCCTCAGAGATATTTTGTGCCTCACTATTTATTACTTCTGTAGCCCTTTACACTTACCTGTGATATAGCAGTTATTATAATATGTTGCCATTAATTTGCTTTGCAATCCTATCTTCAACTCCTCCACATCCATTGCAAAACTGCGATTTCTTTACCACTATGGACCTACTGTTATTCATTTTTAAATAGTCCATTCCCCGAGTCCCATGCAAACTTAATAGGCATTTAATAAATGCTGACAATTTAAAGTTCCTTTGTGTGACACCTTTATTGCTCAGTATCGAAGACATATTATTGTTAAAGATTATAATAGGTGTTGTTTTGGGGAAATATTCAAATATTCATTAAACAATATATTCAACAAGATTAAAGTGATTTTCTAAGTATGCAAAAGACTAAAGAAATGTGCTTTGATCTTGAATTTTTAAAAGAGTTGATGGTAATTTAAAATATTCCCAACTATTCTACCCATACTCACCCAACTTTTTCCTCATCAGTAAAGACCATCCTGAAATGCTGTGTCCTATGTGAATTTAATCAGGGTTAACTGAAAGAGAAGTAGAAATAATTTACTCTCTGATTATAAAATGATATTTCTATTTACAAACTTATATAAAGATAAACCCTTCTGGTAATAGTTAATATCAGTCATTATTTATGAATTATTTCTTTTTTGTTGCTTATATATAATAGGAATGCCTTTTCCATTATTTATAGGCTGAGACAGAAGTACTAATTTCTGGAATGGAAGCGACTTCTTGAACCCAGAAAAGGCTGTCTCAAGTGTGTGCACATTCCCTCAGCCTTGGTTGCTTTCTCCGTACTTCACCTGTGTGATTGCATCTTGTCTCTCAAGGCGAGACAATGATCACTCGTTTTTTCTACAACCCTTCTCTTACTTCCCCAAGTATTAAAGTATATGCTTCTAATCTCTGCTCCAATAATATGCTCTACGCTCCTTGTTTTCATTCATTTATTGCTTCTATTTAATACACATTTACTGGGAACCACCTTCATCTAGAACTAAGGGTACAGTGATGGACAATGGCACCCAGGATGTCTTTCCTGCTAGACTCGAACCTGGTTTAGGAATTCCTCTCACATAACACATTTCAGACCATATTAATTGTGTTTGTCGCCCTCATCGGATTCTAAACTTTACTCTGGAACCTCTTTTGTTGCATCTTAAGCATCTAGAGCTTGGGAAAGGGAGTACTCAATAAGTTTTTGACTGAATTAGTATTCAAAGAACTATGCATTTGTTCAATTTCATTCTCAATTCATTGACCAGTAAACAGTAAACTCCTCAATTATCAAAGGTCCTGATAGAGTTGGAAATATATTTATATCTTCTTGAAAGTAGTATTCTGCATAAAATCAGAGCTCACTACACATTCTTTATTCAAATGAAGCTCTCTATGAATTTGTCTATATGACACAATACATATGAATGAATATAATAACTGGTAAGGTTGTTATGTGTCACTGTTTTTCAGTTCTGGGTAACTCATATCTTCCACTGAGTATTCAATTACAACTCATTCCTAATAATGTCAGCTCCTTGAAAGCAAGAATTTCTGTTCAGTGTCAGAGCACGGATATTAACATGAACAATATGGATCATTTAGCACATATATACCTACAGCTTTAATAATTTGGTTCATGTTGTTAATATATCACCCCATAATTTCTCTCTTGCCCTGGTAATTAATAATAAGATCAAAAGCCACTTAATCAGTACTTGGAAGATACTGAAGATGCTTCCCAATAAGTCCTTAATGGGCAAGGGTGACCCTATGCTTGTTTTGAAAGCCAGGGGGACACCCATTCTAATGGTTATAATGAGAGTTCAGCAAGCAAGTGTTTGGACTGTTACTACCACATAAGACAAAAGCTTTCTGGAGGGAAAGCAACCTTTTATGGTTCATAGTTCAGTTATATCCAAATGGACACCAGATGCTCGACACTAGAGAAAAGAGGCAATACAGAGAAAAATTGAAAGGAAACCTAAAAAGCAATTCTTACTGAACTTAAAATATAAAAACAGATGCAATTATAAGTACATGTATTTTGATTTGCCAAGAACTTAAGGACTTATAATCACCTCTTACCATTTACACTTTATCTTCTTTTCAGAACAGCATCTTAGAATAATAATCTATACCTATTATTACAATGAACAAAAAGAGGTTGCATCTCCCAAAGGACCTAAAAATAACTAATATTGTATGACCTAAAATAAGGAAAGGATTCATTTTTTCACTATTTTATATATGAAAAAATCTAAGCTCAAAAAGTGTCAATAGACACCTGAGTAATAGGCAATATACGGTGCCAGACAATTTCAAAAATCTGACATACCTAACTTCCATTCTCTAATCATTTTATCCCTTTCTACCTCCACTTCAAAGGCTGAAAAAGCTTAATAGACATAGCTCTACTCTTTCTGCAGCCAGGGAGTGGTGACACATTTCTCTAGAATATGATTAACAGTGTATATTCTGAAAGCAAAGTCTTGAGTTTAAATACTGTCCCTCCCACTCATAAGTTTTGCCACTTTGGGCAAGTCATGACTTCTCTGTACCTCAGTTCCTTCAACTGAATAGAGATAACTAGAGTATCTACTTCATACGGTTACAGTGAGATAGGTATATAAATAAGTTATTATGTAAACCACGCTTAGTGCCTAGCATATTCTAAGTTCTATACCTGTACAAACTATTATTATAACATCTGTTGTTATTAATCTTGACAAAGGAGAATGAATTGGAAATATGCTGTGACATTAAGAAGGCTTTTACTTTCCTAATAAAATCAAAACTTATAGCTGGCACTACACTGCCTCTCTCCTGCCAGCAGTGAATCTGCAAATAATATCTGCAGCTGGAACAGATGAGATAGACATTATGAAAATATAAGCCTTGGGGAAAAGTTCGAGAGAAATGAAGAGAATCAAAAGTTGAACCCAAACCAACAGTCACCTATCTCCCTCTATGTGTTTAAACCACAGTAATCAAGTTTTCCATCAGCTGAAATGTAGAGTTCTTCGCTGATGCGTTTCTGGAGTTAGCCTGACAGCAAAGTCTTATTACTGCCAGAATTATGTAAAATGTTCTTGCTTATCAAAGGGATCAAAGAGATGGACCAAATTTATGAAGTGTTTCAAACAGAGCCTCTGGAAAACTTAGATCTTTTGGGGTCAAAAGACTTTGTTTCACAGTTAACATTATGTATTGTCACATATTTTAGCTACAACATTAAGTCAATTGTCCAAATCTTACATGTTGTGAGTTCAACTGTATTTCTAAACCACTGAAGACTTTGGCAGTTTTAGAGACAGACTTTCCTCATATCGACTATTTCATGTTAGCTACGGTGTTTTTATTTTGCTGTGGAAATACAGATACTTGGTTCTTGTGGTAGCCAGTCTAGAGGCTGGCCCTCAATAATGTCTGCCCCCAAGTTTTAAACCTTTGTATGGTTTCCTGCCACATTGTACCAACATTGGTCTGTGTGACACACAGCATAAGTCATGGTATGTCACTTCTGAAATTAGGTTATAAGAGACTCAAGTGTCTGCCTTGGATGTTCTCTTGCTAGGCAGCTCTCTTAGATCACTCACTCTGGGTAAAGCAAGTTGCCATGTCATGAGGACACTTATGAGGACACTTAGGCTTCCTGCAGAAAGTCTCACATGGCAAGGAACAGAAGTTTATGGCCAAAAGCCAGGGAGGAACTGAGACCTGCCAACGGCCACATGAATGAGCTTGGCAGTTAATTACTTAGACTCAGTTAAGACCTGAGATGATTGTAGCCCCAGCCAACAGCTTAACTCCGATCTCCCGAGAGACTCTAGACCAGAACCACTCAACTAAGCCACTCCCAGATTCTGACACTCATAAACTGTGTGGGATAATAAATGGTGGTTGTTTTAAGCTACTAACATTTAGGTGATTTCATTTTGTTTTGTTTTGTTTTTGCTTTTGTTTTTAGCAATAGATAACTAGCATAGTACTAAAGTAAGACTCTAAGGCATCAGCCTTAAGTGGTATGTCCCAAGAATGTGTTCAATGTCTGTAATTCCCCAAGAACAATCTGTGAAATCTAAGTAATATTTTGTTCTAAGAGAGATATTTGTGTGTCTATAATACACACAAATACACTTTCAGATGTGTGTGTATTCATAAATATGTGCGTATATGTATAATGGTAGTTCATGGACCTCAAATGACAGATATTCAAATATTTGAGGAAAGACTGGTCCTGTAACTGGAGACAGACAGATGGCATGGCTCAATGAGTCTCAAACTGCATTACAAAGAGGTTATGAATTTTTCTTTTCTTAAATTCAGATTCCTTTTAATTCTAAAAGAGACCAATAAATCTTATCTCCAAAGATAATAGGAAAATAACATAATGGGAAATATCCAGGATATAAGCTGGTATATATTCAGCACCCTACAAATGTGTGTCTCTTTCTTCTTTTAGAAATATTTTTTAAACCTGAAATATAACTTTATAAGAGTACAAAACTACTTTGCTCATATTTTTAAATTATGCATGTCATTATTATCAATTTTAAAGATTATTTATTCTATTACAACGTATTTTAACAATCATGTACTATATATTCCATATAGCCATACTATAAAGGCAATTTATTTTCATTCATATATATTCAATGTTAGGGACCTACTCAAGGAAAACGTAGTTGTAGTTTAATCTAACAGTGATGAATTACTGGAGTGAATTCATGCAAACAGGGAAATTGAAATTAAATTCATCACACCAAGGAAAACACTTCCTACTCATGTAAATTAGCAGCTTTTCTGCTAAAATCAATTTGTTTTGGTAAATTATGCAAAAATCCTCAAAGGGCTTAGGTAAGTAATTTATTATACTCTTGGCTGTTTCATAATGTTAGGAAATAAAATGTATTCACACGATATTAGACGGCATAAGCTGAGAGCTTTAGTGACAATTTTTGTTTATTACAATTTATCTAACTTGACTGCACTGTCAGAACACCCACATTATATAGGACATGCGATTTTTGTGCTGGTGCTCAGAAGATGCTGCATTGAAAAAGAAAAAGAAAAAGAAAAAAGAAAAAAAAATTCTCTCTTTTTAGAGTACTAATAATTTCCTGAAACATTTTATGGCAAAGGTCAGTAATTTCAACGAAAAATTCTTCAAATTCTCTAGCTATAAGACAGGAAATCGCCTTTGTAAGCCAGCATAAGAGTACAGTTTTGTACTAGGCTATTGTGGAATTTTTGGTACAATTCAAAGAGAATGCTTTTTGTTTAGTAGAAGATTTTATGTTGGAATATCACCAAATCTTATGTGTACCTATAATCACATAGGTATAGAAGCATATAATGAATCTCAGGAAAGGGGCAGAGGTGCTTATGTTTAATAATTTATTTCTCACACTATATCCAATTGTTTAGGTTATAGGAATCATTCTAATTCACTTATATTTGCTAACCTCTATCCTACTGTATGCTATCCCTTTTAGAAACATCATTTCTTGGCCGAACTACTGAATAGCCACATAATGATTTTGTATCTCTCGTCTCATTTTCCCAAGTCCCTTCCCACAGAATAGGCAAAAATCATTTTATCAGACGTAAAATTAGTACGGCACTCCACTGCACTGGCCATTTAATGGTTTCCTCTGACCACAGTATGAACTGTAACCTTATAGAATACGATGTAAGACCTACTGTATTGTTATATTAAGCTCCTTGTTCAGTCTTAATCCTTCCTCTAGGCCTTTCATTCCTGCCAAATCAAATTCCTTACCTATTCTCAAATTGATCATTAATTTTTCAAAATACATCATTAATACTACTCCATCCATTGAAACATGCTCTTCTCTTTGCATGGCACCTCTCTCTCTCTCTCTCTCTCTCTCTTTTTAAAAAATATTTTGTTATTAGTTTCAAGTACACAGTACACTGGCTGGACATTTATATAGTTTATGAAATGATCCCCCTGATTGTTCTATCTTTCTTCTGACTCTACACATAGTCACTACATTACCGATGACTGCATTCCCTATGTCGTGCTCTCATCCCCATAACCATATACCAACTACTAATTTGTACTTCTTTAACATTTCATCCCTTTCTTCCAGCCCTCCAACCCCCCTTCCCTCTGGCCGTCATCAGCTTGTCCTCTATATTTGGCACCTCTCTTTTTAATCACTAAAATTTAGAGGACTTTATCTATCCACTCTTGATATTTTTAAAGCACCTAAAATCATAATCATCTATTTGTTTTTCTGTACTCTCTCTCACTAGTATATAAGTTCAATGAAGTCCAACACCATATTCGTTTGGTTCCCCAGTAATTCTATGTGTGTGCTTGTGTCTGTAACCACACACATACAGTTCAAATAGTATAAACTTTAATACTAGCTGTTTTTTTTTTCTTCTTCATAAGGGCTTCTAATCTGCTTTGCTCTGTCTTCTACAAATCTTAGAATACCCACAAACCTTGTGGAAACCTAAGGTTTCCACACTCTGTTGCATCTGATTATTTACTGTCTTCCTCACATATTTAAAGAATTGAAAATCCACTTTATTACTTTACCTCTCAGATATTGTCTGTGTGTATATATATAACAGTTATATATATACATATATAACAGCTATATACATAAATAACATATGTATGTAACTATGGTTTTATAATAAAATAATTATAATGAAAATTATAATAAAATATTATGGTTTATAATAAAAAATAAATAAATATCTTGAAAGTTACCACTGGAACCATCTCACCTTATTTACAGATTAGGATCATTTGAAACATGTTATCTTGTGCTTTTCATAATCTATATCTGTGTACATTTGAGGAATCAAGTGGGTTTAAAAATAAATGACAATTTTTGAATGACCTAATGGTATCAAATTGCATTGGCATTCATTCTCCATATAATCTTTATGAAGATATAAGAACTGAGTGAAGCCAAATTTCCTTCTCCTCTAACTTACTCCTCACTATCAGATATCTGAGCCCAAGTTACAGGTTTAACTCATGGCTCCAGATATCACATCCTGTGTTCTTCAAACTCCGTCAGCAAATCATGATCTACATGTGAATTTGACTTTACTCCATATACATGCTATTTAAAAAGTCAGTAGAATTTTCACAAGTACTTTTGAATCATGTCATGGTAAAAGATTACTTTATTTCAAGGAATCAATTGGTACATTTTTATATAATACAAATATCTTTTTTTTTGATAATTAGAATTGAAACATACATTTACATTGCTTTCATATATACAACATTATATAACATGTATATGTTTGTCTAAACCATATATAAGTATGTAAATATACAGCTTAATTAGCAAGACTGAAATGTTGATATGACAATGTTTCACATTCAAGGAGCCTGGATTTGAAGTCAAGTACTCAAAGATTTTATTGTTTTTTTGTGAGTTTTTGTTTTAGTTCTTGTTGTGATTTGTTTGTATGCGTTTTCCAGTTGAATTTACTGGGTAGCAAATGACTTTCTTCTTTGCCATGTCATTTGTTACTATGGTTATTTTAAGAAATGTTTACTATTTAAACATTCTTTCAGAATCATTACATCTGACATATTAAACATAATAAATTTAATCCTCAACAAAATGAGGATTAATAAAATGTTTTGAATTTAATTACTCCACTAAAATTGCATAGTAAACATTTAAAGATACATTAGTTTCAATTTTGAGGTTTCTTTTGAAACAATGATATTTTCTGGCTTCAAGCTTTGTAAAGCTCATTGAGATAAATATATGTCTAAAGTATATAATGAAAAAAAAGAAGCCCTAATATTATCCAAAAGACTATGATATTAAGTTAAGTATTTGCTCTATTTAAGCGGCATGAAAGTTTTCTAAAACCTAAACCTATGGTTTTATTCTAACTTCCTGCCTTTCTCAGCTTCTCTCATTAATCTTGCAGTAAATGATGCTAATACAGGAATTGCAGGGTGCATCGGAGTCTGCTTACTCTCTGTTTGTGGTCCCCAGTGGGTGTGAGGTTATAGCAATTAAGGAGGTGTGTACGCTGTTTTGAGGTCTCACAAATATAGATTAATTAGGTTGCAAATGGTCCTAGTGACATTGTCAACAGAGTCTTTGATGGGCCTGGTCCAAGGTGATAGAGTCCTAGGAACTGATGGATAGACAATCTCTGAAAAAAGGGAGGGATAGAAACTGGCTATGAGAAGTAATCTGGTGCTTGTTACATTGAAGGAGCCATAGCTATCATTGCCAGACAAAAAAATGGATACATTCTTTAAAAAATACTATTTAACAAAACTAATATAAGATAAAAGGGATCATATTAGTACTAAACAACTTGCATTTCTAATTGTAAATCTCACAAAGAAAACTCAAGTCCCAGATTAGATTCATATGCAATCCATGTCAAATATTTATGGAGCGGATAGTACACATTTTACTCAAACATTCCCCTAATCTAGAGAAGGAGGGTGCAATTTATTAGAAATATTTTTTATAACTCACAGCTGAATTTTATTAAACACTTAAGGAGGGAAAGAGAGCAAATGAGATTGCCAGTCACAGATGTAGAAACAAAATTTTTAAAAATTAGCACTCATTTATGGCAAAATTATCATCATTCTAAGAATAGAATACAAAGAATAGAATAGAATAGAATAGAATAGAATAGAATAGAATAGAATAGAATAGAATAGAATAGGATAGAATAGAATAGGAGTAACTGTATATACATGTATAAAGGAAAAGTGAATGTAGTCAACATCAAATTAACAAATTTTGATTGCTTTTCCTCTACTAGCAGGAGAAGCTGTTTAATAAGATAATCCATAGCCACATGTGGCTATTGAGAATTTAAAATGTCGCCAGTTCAAACCAAGACACATTGTTTGTGTAAAATATATAGTAGACCTCAATAACTTAGTTTGAAAAAAGAACATGAAATATTTCATTAATAATTTTATATTCATTTAATGTAGAAAAATCATGTTTTAGATATATTTTATTGAATAAATTTGCTGTTAAATTTCATCTGTCTTTTTTAATTCTTTAGTGTGGCTACTATAGAAATTATAACTACATATATGACTTACATTACTGTCTTGCATATTTCTGTTGGAAAGCCCTGTTCTAAAGTTTCACTTGTCCATCTAATTTGATGTAGCTCTGAAATGAGATATAATTCAAAGAGATTCTCAACATCAAAATTTTAAAATGTAATCTTGTGTGATTTCTCCTTTTTCTCATATTGTAACTGGTTCAGGTTGGCACCTCCATTAATAATTGGTTACAAAAGACTATGAACCACCCTTTAACTACATTGTAACATTTTCCTCAAAATTATTTTAAGGTCTAAACTTTCTCTTCAGTTCTATCTCTTAGGAAATGACCTCTAACATTCTGCAGCCTCACAGAGGGGTTCTTTTGTTCCTCAAACTTCTTTTATACTTGCCTGCTTTTGTTCCAACTAGTTCCTTTATCCTCTTTTGCCTATGAAAATCTTGGTACTTCTTCAAATACTGCTTTTACCCATTTGTGAGAAGTGATTAATCACACCTCTGATCCTACCTGTCCTATCGCCAACTCTGAACTTGTTCCTCAAAACAGAACTTGTTATCTCCTTATTTCTCCTTATTACAGTGAGATGTACTGTATCTGATCCTGCATTAATAAGCTCCGTGATTCCTAGGGCCACGAGCCTTCCTGCTTGCCTCATTCTTAGCCTACTTTACGCATGGTTGCTGCTCAGGGCTTGTTTGCAGAATTCATTTTCATTTTTGTATGCATATATATGTATTTATTAATTTCTGAGAGCAATGTGTGAAAATGTGATGTACTCTTAGATTTATTTAAAATGCCTCTTTGGAGCTAGCGTTGTATCGTTAGTGATTCACCAGGGTATTAATTGCACATAACAACACAGATGTATTGCATTCCATTTTCTAAAGCCCTGGGTGGAAATAAAGATAAGAGTTGCATCGAAAATAAACACAGAGTGTATAGACATATCCTTCTTGTGTTATAACTGCTGGTCTGAGCAGGTGAAGTAGAATTTTCCTACCTCAAAAAAAGTAGTTTTCTCATTTCTTTTGAGAATCTACTGGATGTGATTTTTTCCCCTTCAGTTTAAAACTTTTAGCCTCAATTCGACTTAAGAAGACAATTCCATTTAAGTGAGTATTAGTGACTTAATAAGAAGACTCCCTTTAAGCAAGTATTAGTATAAATAACATTTAATGTTATTAGCTAACAGTACCTTTTTTCAGATCAAGTTTGGATAAGAAATAGACATTTCTTACCTAAATGGAGAGATGGGGCCACGGAAGTAGTAGCTGCTTCTCAAGTTCGCTTGGCACCCTTCTCTCTAGTCCTTAATTACCTCAGCACCTACAAGTCCCACGTCCCTTTTGACTCCCTCTACCCACAATCCCTTTCCTAAATATCTGCCCATAATAGCACCTTATTTAATTCAAACAGTTACTTCCCACAAGTGCAGAATATTCTCATTCAGTGACTCATAAAGACTAAAAACACAAACAAGAGGAAGTACAGAATCCTCTGGGCAAACTGTCCTCCATCTCAACCATCCCGCCATCCCCTTTACTGTTAGGCGATTTAAAAGCTTCAGGAAGCATGAGTTAACCATCATTCCAATCTCTTCATGTTATAGAAATGGCAAAATCTCCCAGAAAAGCGTTTTCCCACTATTAAGTCGTACTTAGCCAGAGTTTTAATCAAAAACAAGTTATCTGGACCTTTGTCCCAACCCCTTTTCCACTACACTATTGTCTGGAACATTTTTCTTTTCCACGTGTGGACAAAGTCAACTGCTTTCAGTTATTTCATGTCCTCTCTTTTCTCTTTTTCTACCTCACTTCGGACTCCATAATCCCCTTTACACAATTCAAAACGAGTCTTGCACTATAAGTGGCCAATATCAATGGAACTGCTTCCATGTTTGGTGACAGACACACTGCTCACACCCAACAGAAGTTAATATGAGTTTAAATTTAAAATATTCTAATGATCTTCCAGATCATTAGAGAGAAAAATAATTGAATTAAAATCTTCTTTGACTAGACAAACCTTTCTGATAAATTTATTTATTCATAGAGATAATCAAATATATTTGAAGGGAAAACAGCTGTGTTAAACAGTTATATTAATCAAAGGATTTCTACAGCCTTTTATATATTTCTGTATATTGTAAAAGTCCATTATGGTGACATGGTATGCTGCTTTTCAAACTCTAAAAATCTTTATATACATATAAGCACAAGTGTACACACAGGCACACACAACAAATTGACAAATATGTAATGGCTAGTGCTAGTGTTCCATAGAACTAATTTTGGAAAATGCAGCTTTAAAGAAAAGGAAGAAAGAGGAAGCCCTTTTCCCTTTCTGGGGGGCTTATAAGAATGTTATTATCTAACAGGAGGGATGAAAATATTCCAAGAATATATAATTAAATATTAAGTATCATAAAAAAAAGAATATGGGCATTTATGGATCTTCAAGAATTTCAAGTGTTTCTGCATTGAAGTTGAGAGAAAAGATGTGAGCAAAAGGCAAGGAAAAGTTGGTAAGAGAAGGAGAGAACAGGATCGTTAAGAACATAGCTATAAGTTCACTTCTCAAAAGGAGTTGATCTCAACCAAGGATGGTTTACCTCCTTGCCTGTCCATCTCCCAAGGTATATGGCAGAACCTGGTAACATTTTTGGTTGTCATGCTGGAGGTGGGAATGGATGTGTTATTGGCATCTAGCAGGGAGAGGCTAAGAATCCTGTCAAACACCCTAAAATACATGGGACAGCACCCATCACCATCACCACCATCACCACCACAGACTTATTTCATCCAAAATGGCAACAGTGCCACTGTTAAGAAACCTTGCTCTAGAGTAGGGGTCCCCAAGCCCTGAGCCGTGGACTTGTACCAGTCTGTGGCCTGTTTGGAACCAGGATGCACAGCAGGAGGTGAGTGAGAGGCGAGTGAGCTGTATTTGTTGCTGCTCCTGGTGTCAGCATCACTGCCTCAGCTCCAACTCAGATCATCAGGCATTAGATTCTCATAGGAGTGCCAGTCCCTGGTGTCGAAAAGTTTGGGGATCATTGCTCTAGAGTATAATGTGTGTGATGGCTACGCCAGCTTCAAGAGTGTGGTTAAGGTTACACAGAATATTTAGAATTCCGAAATAAAAATACCTTTCAGTTGGTAAAGGGAACCAGGAAATTTTCCCCATAGACAAGATATTGACAGTTCAGTCTAAGTTACCTAATTTATACATAGGCTGAAGCAGGGGTAGGATGAATAGAGAAAATAAAATAGTGGGGAAGAGGCTAAGGTGAAAAGTGCCAAATCGGTTTTAAGTATGAAAAATAAGTCACCAGTAATCTCATTGCCCTTAGCAAACCACAAGCAATATTTAAGCATACAGCTTCACAGAAATTTGTAAATAACATATGATACTATATCGTTTCATATTATCATATTATAGTATTTATGATGGATTTAACACACATGAGGACCCTGCTATATGTGCTGTTTTGTAATCTACAATAAACATGTGTTTAATAAAGCATTTATATAAGAGCACATATATAACATATATGGTATATAAATATATATGAGCATATATACATATATATACTCTCACATATACATATACCCTCAAAATGCTCACTTCAAATATATACATAATATTATATATATTATATATAATACATTATATATAATATTATGTATATATGTAATACATTATATATTATATATAATACATTATATATTATATATATAATACATTATATAATATTTTATATATATGTGTGTATATATATATATATGTACATGTCACTCAGTATATATATATATATATATCTGTGTGTGTGTGTGTGTGTGTGTGTGTGTGTGTATGTACATGTCACTCAGTAGAAAGTCAGCAGTTAGCAGAAGAGATATCCATAGTTCATTTTGAGTGACTATTGGTTCATAGTTTCTAACTCCCCCTCCTGGGAAAATACCAACTCTGTGTTCTTAATTTAGCCAGAAGAACTGCATGTTAGCATCCTGCCCACAAGATGGCAGTGGCTAGACAGTGTTTGATGATAGAGGTTATTGGTGCTTAGGTTTGGGGGGCGGGGGCGGATAAAGCTTGTTTGGTAATTCAATTTGTGTCTGTCTATCAGAAGAGGATAAGGGGATTTCAGAGGCAGATGGCAAGGGGAAAGAGCATTAGTGGTACAATTTCTTTGTAAGGAACAAAAAATAGAGCTGCTTTTCTGTATGCCTTAAACCTGCTCATCTTTTCCTCAAAGTGAATATATTTTTGCAGAATTGCAGCACTATATTTAATAGCTGTGCATCCCCCTGGCAAAGCCTTGTCTTATAGGGCGATCCCCTTTGAAAGTGGTATTTCCGTGTTTTATTTTTCACTTTACAGGTAAGAAAACTTCAATTTTACTTAAAAATTTTATATGCTATAGACATTATTTTGCTGCAGACCAATAAATAGTTTCGTTTATCTACAGTAATAGGTCACTGGTGATGACTATTTGGCCAACATATGAGTATCAACATCAAAATTCTTTTCTTTATTTGAGCCATATATCAGATTTTCAAGAAACAGATTGTCTTTGCCTGTGTTTCAGCGAAACATACTATTAACTTCATTTACCCTAAAAGGAATCCAAACACTTCTGCTCTCTGCAGAGTTGCTAACAGATTTATAGCTATTAGCTAAAGTTATCAAAATATCTGTTAAGCATGAAAAGCATGTAATAAAGTATAATTTTTTTTTTTTTTATAGATTGGATGACTGAATGAAAAAAGAAGGAATAGGTATCTATGGCGAAGTGGTCACCATAAATAAAAGATCAAATCAATATAAATATTTAAAACTTCTTTAAGTTTATAATAGATATAAATAAAACTCTGCATTATTGAAATGTCTGAGTATAGAGATTTATATAGATATACTTACTGTTGCCTCCCCAAAATGTTATGTTTTCAGAATAGATGACTTGGTGAAAATAAAGTGTCATTTTGTTGCTTTTGTGCTTTACAAAGACATTTTGGATTTCCTGTTTGGAGATAGGTGCTTCTTTCCTCTAATATGCTTGCTTGTCCCCCTTCTTCTCTTTCCTTCCTCCTTCCTTCTTTCCTTCTTTTCTTCCTTCCTTCTTTCCTTATCTTTATTTTTCTTTTCTTTTCTTTTCTTCTTTCTCCCTCTTCCCCTCTCACTCCCACCCTTCTCTCTCTCTTCTCTCTCTCTCTCCCTCTCTCTCTCTGTACTCTGGCTTCTCTCCTTTTTTTTCTAAAAAAATCTATAAATCAATTTTTCTGTGTTAGATGCTTATGATATTGGAATGTGATACTGTGTGAGAGAAATTGCTGTTACTCATCTTAAGCTTATATTGTGATTTGGTGTTAGATGAATACGGGGAGAGTGGTGGACCTTTAAGAAAGTAATATTTAAGTTGAGCCTTGGAGAATGACCCTGGCCATCCAAATGGGGTGTATGTATGTTTAGGGAGGATAGGATGGTGTGACTATTCAGGCCAATGGGACAGCATGAACGAAGTCTTTAAAACTATATGAGGCTTTGTTTATTTCCATAAAATAAAATAATGGTAGGTGTTCAGAGTTCAATAAAGAAGAAAAAAAACACATTTTTTAATAATTACATTTAGAGAAGCAGCTCACGTAAAATTATTGTCTTTTAGAAACAACAGAGGACACTTTTGGATCATAAATATAAATCAAATATAATGCCTCAAGCCCTTCCTTAGGAATCTAGAACAATAAGAGCCCATATAGCTCCACACATTATCCTCAAGTACCAAAAAGAAAAATAAGGAAACCAAATAAATAAATGAATGGATTCTTAATAAATAATAATGGAGGCACACTAATTCCAAAGCACAATACGTATAAAACCTGTTATACATTTAAATCATGAATGGTTTAAAAATATATTAAGCTAATCTCCATCTTAATACGAAAATTTAATAATTTCTATTGGAGCTAGAATTATTAGTTATTAGTACTGTTTTTCAGATAATTAGACCCTGTAACCAAGGTCAAGAACCAGTGCTCCAAGCAGGAGGCAAGCACCTTGCTCACTGTGAGACAGGTACCCTCCTTAAAATGAGGTCAGCCCCATGTGTCCTTGAAAAGAATGTTTACTTAAATAAATTCATTTTTTAGAGAAACTGGCAAGGCAGAAGTTCTACCTGGTGAGAAGTTTTAAAAGGAAACAGAAGTATGAGATGACATATCTACCACTGTAAGTGGAACGTGGTCCCAACTCTCCTTGTCCACCTTGCTTCCCATAATCTGAGACATCAATCTTATCCATCTACCCTGCAGACTATCTGTGCACCAGTCACAATGCAGAAAGATTACCAAAGGATAAAAGGAGGAGAATTAGCGGATCTGATCTCTTCTTGGAAAGTGACGAGGAGGGTCCTCTCAAAGGCAACAAGAGACATTTCAATTGTTAATTGTTTATTTGTATATGAAGAAAGTAGCTTTGGAGTGTGGACAAGTAACAAAAGCAAAAAGTGAGGAGAGAGAGAGGAAAAAGATAAAATGAAGTAAGCTGCATACCTACCTCCTGAAAGGAAAGCAGATTTAAACTGAATTCCTTGAACACTCAGGGGTTTCTTAGCCTCCGTTATCTTCTCCGTCTTTGAGAGGAGATCACATCTCTGTGGAGGGTTATTCCTTCTCTAATAAACTTTTCTTTGTCTCTAACTCTGGTGTGCACTTAAATTCTTTCCCATACTCAGTCAAGAACCCTTGAAGACTTCGGCGGTGCAGGCCTTGAGCCCTCACACGAATGGGGAGGAGTACTCACGCTGTCCTGCATCACATCTGTATGTGGCACATGCCTCCGTGTTGTGGTACAGTGTTTGACACTGCCCTCCCCTTAACACCTCCATGGTAGTTAAGCCATCATTTTCTTCCTCTTTGGGATCTGGTGACTCATTCATTGGGGTCCCTTCTCTAGCAGGTACTTAATTTTAGGGCCTCTCTTCCTTACTGTGGGCCTATTTCATTAAATGTCTTCAGTTCAGCCTGCAGAAAACAGCTAATTTAGCCATTAACTTGACTTCTTATTTACTGTGTTCAAATATTCCCTGGAATTTCTCAAATTTGCACATAAAGCAATTTGCATATATTAACCAACCTATCAGGCTACTTCGGGAACTCTGGAGGCATAGAGAAGTGAGGGGAGTGGACATGCCCTACCCGGTTCTGTATACAGTTCCTTGTGAGAGAGGCATGCATCTACCCAGGCAGTTAAATCTGGAGTATAAGTCACTAACCTTTATTAAATAGTGAAGTGTGGTTGTAATGGTATCTACCTAATATTTAATAATATTTTCTTGGTTATAGCATGTTTATTTCGCTTTTACATTTCATTTTGCTAATTGTTTATCACTTGTCATAGTAACATGAAATTTATTTTTAAAAACAAATTTACTTAATTATTAGTCAATGTGTGGAAAATATTAAATAATTAACAGTACAGATAGCAAATGAATATGGGGAGATTCATGAACAACTGAATCCTGATTATGGTATCAGGTCAGAGCAGTTGTTCTGTACACTGATTCTGCATTAGAATCACCACGGGGACTTTAAATATACAGATCTTTAGATACCATCCTTCACCAATTAAATGAGAATCTCTAGGGAGTGAAGCCTGGACATTGATTTTTTTTTTTTAAAGCTCTTCAAGTGATTTTAATGTGCAGACTGTGTTGAGAACCACGGGGCTGGAGAGGCTGATTCTAAAGAATAAAGAGTATGTGCCCCAACCACACTGCACACAGAGAGAGCTGCAGATAAATAGATACCATGGCACAGTCACATAAAAGCATTTTTTTTTTAAAAAAAGGTTTCTTTTTTTAAAAAGAATAACAAATTGTAATTCAAAACAAACTATTCTCCTTTGCTCTGCAGATACGAATGCCTGGGCTTCTGAACATATTCTGCTGGGACCAAGCTCAAGTTTAGCCATTAGCTTAATTTGTCACCTTGGGCAAGCCACTTGACTTCTCTGTGCACCAATTTCCATTTTTATAAAATAAAGGGAGAAGGGATGCTTGACATGGATGATCCCCAAAGACCCTTTCAGCTGCAAATCTTTATGGTTCTTTATTTTAAATGGAAATGACCAAGACAATTAATGTTTCTTCCTTGTTTTTGCGTTAATGGTGATAATTAAAAACAGAATCATAGATGTGGTGTATGAGGTTTTACTTTACTCTCTTATTGCAGATAGATCTTGAAAACTAATTTTCTCTCTCCCAGAGCTGGCAGTTCAGCCAGCCAGCAACCTTTTAAAAGCCTTACTCAAAGCAAGGAAACCGGCTTGAGTATGCACAGACCCAGTAATGAGCACTGTGTAAAATCACATTGATTTTCTTTTTTGACCTCCCTTTCCATTTAACCATTTGTCAATATGGAAGAAAGAAATCTGTAAAATGTAATTTTTCAGCAAATGGAGAAAAGACAACTTGTCCAGGAGAAGGAAGAAGTACAATTTTGACGTGTACTCAGAGCTTTAAGTAAAGTGACTTTTCTCAAGTTTTATGCTGAATATAAATTTGTGGGTTCAAACAAGTTTTCTGTACCCATTCTTCCTGAATGATTGACTGTCCTGTCCTTACGCCCCCTTTGCCTCCAGGCCTAGCCTGGACTCCTTCCTCATATATCTATCTATCCATTGATTGATCGATCGATAGATATAGATATGTATGTAAAATCTCCCAAATATCTCTCAAGAAAGTTTAAGAGTCAAATCTGTAAAGTGTTCCATTATGATTCAAATACAATCTTCACCCCTAGACAAAGTTAAGCACCCCATCAGCAGTACAGAACACCATGTAACTTTCAACACGCAAGTATCCATGTCACTGTCTCACAATTATTGGGTTTATTTGCCTCGCTTGTGAGATCGCAGGGTCTCTAAAGCCATGAGCATGGCCTTTTTCATCTTCATCTTGCAGGAGCTGATATAGTGCCTGACATATAGTGAGGTGTGGGAAATGCTAAAGAACACTTAGTGCTTCCAAAATACATTCCTCTAGGATAATGTCCTCAAATATCTGGGGCTCAAAAAATATTTTATTTTTGCTACGAGAAGGATAGGCCTACTTGATGATCCACTTATAATTTATTCTCAGATACATATTCAATTCCTAAATTTGAATTTGTGTTCCTACATCAGAATTGAGAAGTGTGATTGGAAAGGGGGTCCTAAGAAAAGTAACCTCACAGGGTGATTTGTTTATAAATTCCTCACTGGGCAGGTCCTGGAGGGTAGCCAGGCCCCAGGCATAAAATTTCTTCAGTAAGCATTGTTTTTGGTATAAGCACCCTGAAGAAAGCACATTATTTTGTAATCCAATGCCCACCTTGTTTTCTCCCACCTTCCCTTAATCTTCCTTCTGTTCTCTCCTTAATTCCAAATGCATAAAAGAAACTGCAAAATTGCCACTCTCCATCAAAGTATTTGAAATCTTGCTTCCTGGAAATTTTCATCAGTTTTGGCTCAAATGAAATCTTATAAAAAATTATTTATAGGTTTCGACATTTCTAACGTCAGTAGAAGTAATGGCCAACAGGCGGCCTATTATGGGCCAACATGAATCAGTTGGCTGGGCCTGACTAGAGCACTGAGTTGAAAGGGATCTGAAAGTATATATTAAGGCTAAGCAAGAGTTTCCTGATAGCGATACTCACCAGGAGCACTGATAAAAACGTCACCAGTAAACAGGCTTTGTGTGTGTTAAAGTTGGCCTTGAAACCTGATTTAGATAGCTGAGGCGCATGTTTAGCAGCCTGGGCAAGCATTTTAGAAGTAGGCCAATTACAAATAAAGCATTTCGATGGTCTGAGTTACTATTTGGGCTTACCGTGATTTATATACAGCAATGTAATGCTACTTGAACCATTTTTTCTCAAATCCATTTCACAATTATATAGTGTGTGTGTGTGTGTGTGTGTGTGTGTGTGTGTGTGCGCACGCACGCGCACGCGTGCACGCGCATGCGTGTGTGTTCATTCCAGCTAAGAGGGTTATAAGACAGGCTAAGTATTTATGTCTTAAATAAGCGATGTGCTTGCAGTATGGCAAGACCTGTTAGAAAGCTAATATGATATTTTGATATAAATACAAATGTCAGCGTTAGTCCCCTTTTCCACTTAAGGGTCAGTAAACTTCAGATTAAGATGCTCTGTGATATGATAATTATGTCTTTACCTATCTGTCTCTCTTGTTGGAATAAGAGCTGATGAGAGCTGTTCAACTAGAAACCATACTCATCTTTATTTCTTTAGTGTTTATAAGACTATATAATATGTCTGTATATGAGTGTTTATGTTTGTGTGTGTGCTTTTAAAATTAGGCATATATATTGATTTCCTGAATCCACGGAAATGAATATGGAATGTTATTTACATCCCTCTAACATCCAGAAGTCTCTTTTACATATTTATTCGTAGATGGGGCTTTAGTAAAGAATGTGCTTCAGAGTTTTAGAGAGGCTCTTTTCCATTTAAAGCAAAATTTCTTCTAATACTAAATAATTTTTCTCAGTTGTGATATTGACCTACTTTAGGCTAAAACAGCATGCAGGGCAGAAAATCCTGGTTTGGCTGAATCTAAGAATGAAAAATGCAAAAAGTGCAGAATGCATTGCAAATGTTACTTTAAAAAATATCTCAATGAAGAGTAGAAATAAAAGACACATTATACTTCCCACCCTCAATACATACATACACACTTTATAGATAAATGATTGATCAACAGATCAATGCATAGAATTTCTTTAAAAGACACACTCCCCTGCCTTCCTATAGAAAGTAACTCCAACCTCATACAAGGGAAGATTCATTACAGCTAAGTATGCAGCTCAAATAGTGCTTACATACTGACTGAATGCACCCATGTACCTAGCACCTAAACCAAGGAAAAGAACATTATAAACAACTCCTTTTGTTCATTAAACGTCAGCATTAACCATTATCCTGAATTCTAACAGTGTACAGCCATCTTACCTTTTTATGAATTCAGCATAAATGAAATTATATAATATTTCTCATGTGCATCCAAGGCCTTATTCAGGATTGTACTGTGAGATGTATTGATATTGTTGCATGAGTATAGTAGATACTGTGATGTACCACCCACACCCAGAAACCCCTCTAAGAGGAAAGGGCTTATCATCCAAGTAGCTGGCAGTGTTGTCAGCAGAAAGCCCTTGGCTGTTAGCTCCCTTCTGAAATTGACTCAGCAGAGGAAAGGCACCTCGCCTTTGCTCTTGGCTACTTTCCAGGGCAGCCAGCATCCGATGATTGGTCCATGTAGGTATATGTAGGGTCAGCCAACTCGCCCTAATTCTAGAAATCTCTGACAGGATCCTCTCTTAAAAACTCCTTGTAATGTTGGTCAAAGAATCTGTAGGGACTGACTCAAAGCTTGATTTCCTCTGTCTAATCCTGCTTCCTCTCTTTACTTTCCTCAAGAACTGATGTAAACAGCACCTCTAATACCAACCTGGACATATGCAGCTGTCTTTTGTTCATCCTCTAGAGTATTCTACTGTGTACATAAAACATGACTCATGTGTTTATTTTACTGTTAATGGGATTATGAGTGTTTCCAATTTTGATAATTATAAATAATGCTACTGCGAACATGCTCGTATGTGTGTTTTGGTAAATATACTCATAAATTTTCACTGTGACATTATTAAGTGGAAGTGCTGGGATTTTGAGTCTAAATATTTTCAGCTCTTGAATATATCTATGTTAAGTAGTAATGTTATGCTTGTAAATGACAGACTTCTTACTCAAAATAAAAAGACAACTTTTTAAATTGGGTTTGAGTTGTGTTGTGTTGAAATACATACATACATTCATTCATACATATATTCATACATACATACATACATGTGTGTATATACATTTTTTTTTAAAGAAAAACTTTCCTAATGAACTCAAAAAATATTTATTCAGAGGATAGGATGTGAAGGAAGAAATGTCCTTTACTTTGAATATAAAAATAAATATCAGCTGGGGAAGAAGAAGTTAAGAAGAAGTATTTAGTTGGCTGGGGCTAAATTTTAGAATGTATCCAAAATATGATCTAACACTTGAAAAATGTCAGAAAAAGAAACTGAAAGAAGGAATATACAAAAAAAAGATGTTGAGTGCACAGTAACTTTTGGGATTTCAGGATATCTTAAGCCATGGTGACATTGGTGGAATGATGGGAGAAACATGTTTGCACTATATTTAATTCATAATGAACATCTTGAAGTAAGAGGGTAGTGGGATCATATCCCTGTTATATATCTCGTGAAGGGAGCACAGTACATTAACTAGTGTGCTTAAGCAAACAAAATAAGAAACAAAAGGAAACAAAACTAAACCTCACATAAATTTTATAGGGTCATGTTCTGAATTACGTTGCTGATTAAAAATATATTTATTTCTAGAGTTGGAAAGGTCAATTCTGTATTATGTTAAACCACTCTATACCTTTGTTTTACTATGATCTTCCTTCAGAATAAAGAAAAAAATGAACACTGTTCATATGATTAAAATATCAAGTATCTGGCCCATTTTTCTAAGAATTAATTAATAAGGACTAGTCTGTACACAAAAAAAGATCCCGCATAGATTAATTTGTTCTACCAAAGATACAACTTTTATGCCTTATCGAGAGTTTAAATTACTTGATAGAACAGTTGTCAGGGTACACTTTGGTTATATTCTTCTGTATTTATCTCTCTCTTCTCCTGGAGATGGCTGATCATTTGTTTAATTTTAATGCTTAAAGAAAATAGACATTTTACTCTTTTAAGAGAAGACTAGATTCCAAGTGGGTAAATATACATTAGAAAACACTGTTAATTCTGGTGTTTCAAATAAAATGTTGTATATATTTTGGAGGTAAAAGGGTTCTAGATTCTTTCTATTTCAAGTTTCCATTGCAAAATAGCTGGAATTAACAGCTCAGGACCCATGAGTGTGATCTAGGCAGCTAGTGCCTAGAAGATTTGAATAGGCATGCTAGAGAACAGACTAGATTTCCCTTATCTATTCTTTATAAGTAAATTCAGGATTAGTAGAACTAATATCCTAGTGTTGAATAATAGCTCAAAGCATGCTCACAGTTTATAAAAGTTTTATAATATAGTTGCCTTCATAATTAAATGTCACACCAGACATGTGTATGATGGTGGAGACTCCTAGAGAAGATCCAAAATGACCTATAGATTTGCCCATTGCTCAAACAGCTGCACAATATAGATCATAATATCGATTATTTATCAAGCTTTTGTTAAGGCCTATTCCAGGGATTTTTTTTGTGAGGGATACAAACATGAGTTACTTGCTCCAGTAACTCACGGTCTAATTGTAATATCTCTGTATAAAATCTGCTGACTATATCAGAGGTCATGCACTGTTAAAAATGAGATGCTCTTGCTTCTGTAATATAATGAACTCGAAGATTTGTCGTTGTTAAAATACTTAGAAATCTGATCATATTTGGAATATGCTACTCCATATTACAGCCAGAATTATTATCATGGATGTAATGTTACTCTATTGACCTTACCACACAAACTAAGGTTCACAGAGATTTTAATTAAAAAAAAAAAATTATAGATATTCTACTTCAACTTCCCCATCAAGAACAAAATGTGTCTCAGTATTACCCTCTGAAGGTGACATGTAATTATTGCTAAATTATTCTTATCAATGGAAGCAACCAGAATCATCAGCCATAAACATATATAACTCTACCTACCTATCATCTATCTATTTCTATCTGCATTTCTCTAACTAAATATATCCATTCATAGATCCACCCATTTATATGTCATTATGAGTGTGGTACACACAAGTGTATATTTTTGTTATCTTCTTTGTCTCATTAACAATATAACATTAAAATATGAAAATCTATCCATGTAATTCATAAAATATTTATAATTATTATATTTAATGACTATGTTATTTTCTAATAACTGCCATCATTTAACAATCCACCTGAGTCTGAAATGTTAGTTATACATTTTTAAATAGAAATAATGTACCAAGAATATACTTTTATCTACTTAAAAGAATTTCTATATTAAAATTATAATATAGAATTATAATATAATAATATAGAATTATAATATAAAATAGAATATAGAATTATTGAGACAAAATGTAGAATTTTTTAAGATGTTGTTATCTGGCAAACTTGCTTTCTAAAAGACTTGCACCAATGATCACTTTCATTAGCACTTAGTTAATGTGCATGGCTCTACTCAAACAGTCATTAGCTTTATCTCTTTGAAATGACTAATTTAATAAAGAAAATATGGTATTTCATTTTTTGTTATAATGTTTTAAAAAGGTTTTTTGACTCTTATACCAATAAGTAACCATATTTTAACTGTCTGGTATTTATCGTTCTATAATTTTCACTGTAATTATATATGAGCATGAATAGTTTGTTCCCATTTATAAACATAACTAACAAACCTTTTACACAACCCTAAACTATAAAACCTGTGCCAAAGTTCCTCTACTAATGTCCAAATATAAAAAGTGGATCCTAGAACATTCCATCGTTAGAAGCAGCAGATCTAAGGAAACAGCATCTATGTACTGATCTATCAGCACATATGCTCTAAAAAGTATTACGCAGTCTAATTAGATGTTTTTCCATTTGTAATCATCTTCCTTAGGGAGGAGCCAATAGGGAAGGAAGATTTGAAGGAAATCTAATCACAGAAGACAAAAATGAAAAATACAAAGACAAAATAGACACAAAGTAGTTCACAAAGAAGCCGTGGCAACTATTTCAAAAACATATTAAGGATTGAAGTCTTGGAACTGCCAGCACCGGTGTAAACTCAGAATATTTATAGGATGGAACTACAGAGCAGGGTCTTTCATCAAATGACAGAACTGAAGAAGAATATCTTTAAATTTCCTTCTAATTTCATATATCTGTTAATTCAGTTTTGTGTCCTGAAGTTCACAAGGTGAGCTGTACACAAGATAATGGTCCCAACGAGTATGTGGAGTGCCATGTTTCACATATAAGTGGAAATAAAGGTGATAATATTCTATAAGGAATCTTCCAGTTCAGTTCTCTCACCATGTAGACACTGTAAAGACATTTCAATGTTATTTCTTATTTTCTCTTGATGCGTGTCATTTCCTGTGTTCACACTCGAAGAGGCCAGAGTGACAATGATATATCTCATCCTTGGAGGTAATTACATATCTCATCCCACTCAGTCTAATATAGGATTTCTGAAGCATTTTTTCCTGGTGGTCTATTATAATGATATTAGTAACTGTCGATAATCCATTAGCATATGAGCATTTGAATTAAAGCAATAATTACCTGTCTTTCACACTCTAACATTACATGTGGTTAGCATCTTTATCTGGTGACATTTCCATCTGGTAGAGTGAAAACAAACTGACATCAAAGAGATAAAAAAACAAAATCCATTTCATATTATTTGGGATGCTGACACATCAAAGAGCTTGAATATGAAGGCAACACTTTGTACATTTGAAATTTATTTATTTGTTTAAATGAGTTTACTCAAAATGTTTTATAGTATAGGTAAAGCTTATAACAGGTAAATTACAGACTTATGCTTAATCTGAATCTGACTTCGCACCTGAGTCATGTGATAAAGTGATCTGCTAGTTGAAGCAAAGATAAAGTCCATACTGTAAAGTCTAAATAATTTTGCAGACGTAATATCTATTTCAGCAATTGCATTGCTTTCTTACCAATTTTTAATATTGAATTAACAACAGTGTGAATAGTGTTAATTTAGGGAAAAATTGAATATGGAATTAACAGACTTGGGACAGATTTCAAGGTCTAGTACTAGTGTCTCAGAAAATTCACTTAATCCTTTTGAAATGACTCTTTTGTATAATGAGAAAAATAATATATATTTCACAATTATAAATTTCAAATAAAAACAGTTGTAAAGCTTCTCCCACATGATCTAAGATAAGTCTGGAAACCACAGTAAGGCAGAGGGGATCAGTATTTTATCGTCTATTCTGAGAAATGTTTGAAAATGAATATAGTCTAAAGCTATTGTCTATTAGTAACAGGGCAGTTTTCCCAGGTAGAACTCAGTGCAGTTTTCATTTTTCCATCTAATGTTAAGGGACTATATTAATCCTCTATCTGCATTACTACAGAAAGAAGAAATAAGTTGAAACTGCACCAGAATAAGATGCCTTTATAGGACAATAAATTTATGAAATTATATATTTACAACATATAATTTTAGTTAAAAAAATGTAAAAGACAAACTTGGGCACATATTTAGATAAACTGGTAAGATTCTTGTATGTTGTATCAGCTGGATAGTTGTGAACAACTGGGAAATTGAGCCATTTGGTGAAGTTACCTGAAAGGAAGCAGATCGCTCCAGGTTAAAGGTTCGTGGGGAAAGGAATAGAAAATGGCAGGAACTTCGGAGTCATTCAGATCTAGGCACAATTTCTAGCACTATAATTTATTACATGTGTGAATAGAGAAAACTAACTGATCACTCTGAACCTGTTTCTCCATTTATAAATTGTCTAGTTTTCATGAAACATACCACTGCCTGTGGATATCATCACTACTCTGTCCCAACAATTATTGAAAGGTTCACCAGACAGAAATTCACATTTTAGGAAAATTTATGCTACATGATCCTGATGCTAAGAAATGCAATTTCTCTTTATTGGTCTTTATGCATACAATGTTTTATATATTTTTTTTACATTTTAAAAATTAATAGTAATTTATGAATGTGGTTTGAAAAAAGCCAAAGAGCGTAGAAAGGAACAGAAGTGAAATTCTCTTTCCCACTAAAAGCAAACATTATTAAAAAGTTTCATGAAAATTTTTTCTGGAAAAAAAAATGAGCCATAGTCTAGTGTGTACACACATCTTTTTATTTATGTTACTAATATTGTATAATGTACTATACTGCTCTGCACCTTGCTTTTTGATATAAAATACTGAGGCAAATAACTTTCTTCATCAGGACAAACATAAACATACACACACACACTATATTATCAGCAGTTAATGATTTGTAGAAGGATTTATCAGATATTTTAATTTAGACATTTGAAAATGATGGAAACCAAGAAGAACATATTTCAATCAAGCAGACAGGGCTAAGGACTGAGTATTGATATAGATTTCCTCAGATTGTGAGCAGGGTGAAATTTTTATAGGTAGTTATTTGAATTGCCCTGTATAAAGGAAGATAGTGAGATGGAAAAGACAATGAACTGAATTCAAACCATATCTCAGCCACTTGCTTTTCATGTATTTTGAAAAATCACCTTACCTCCCCAAGTCTCAGTTTGCTTATATTAAATAAAAGAACAAAACCTACTTAATTTTCTTTTCAAAACAAGCTGCAGAGTTAGAGAATATATTTGCAGATCACAGAGTCAAAGGACTAATATCTAGAATATATAAATAATTGTCCAAGCTGAATAGAAAACTAAATAAATAGTTCAATTAGAGCACAGGCAAAATTATGACTGCATTTCATTGGAGAAGATAAACAGATGGTAAATAATCAAATGAAAGCTACTCAGGATCATTATCTATTATCTATTCGGGATCATTATCAAAACTACAATGTGTTACCACTCCACTTATCAGAATGGCTTAAAAAAAAAATGACAACCCAAAATGCTGGCGAAGGTGCAGAGAACTTGGATCACTCATGTATTGCTAGTAGAAATGTAAAATAGTATTACAACTCTAGGTAAGTGGGATTTTCTCTTGAAAAGTAAGCATATAACTACCATGTGACTCAACAGTTGCTCTAATGGGCAAATGCCGGGGAAAAGAACACTTACGGTCATACAAAAGCTTCTATATGAATGTTTATAGCAGTTTTATTCATAATATATACAAACTGGAAACAGTTTTATGTCCTTCAATTGTTAATGATTACATAAACTCTGATATATCCATACCATACACTAGCCAGCAATAAAAAGGAATATACTATTGATACACACAGCCATCTGATCTCAGAAATTATACTGAGTGAAAAAAGCCCATTGCAAAGGTTACCTACTCTATGATTCCTTTTATGTAGCATTCTTGAAATGACAGATTTATGTAAATAGAAAACAATCAGTGGCTGTGAGAGTTTAATGGGAGGTGGGAGTTTGAGGAAAGTAGGTATGGCTAGAGAAAGACATGAAGATTTCTTGTGGGGATGGAAATGTCCTGCATCTTGACTGTATCAATGTCAACATGCTAGTGGTGACAGCTACTGTGCTATACTTCTGTCATATGTTATCATTGAGTAAAACTGGGTGAAAGCTACATGGGATCTTGAGTATTATATATTGGAACTGCAGGTGATAAAATTATATCATAATAAAAAGCTTAAAAAATAAAAGAAAAGTGCTACTTCACTGTCATTTGCTCTTCTGGCCTCCAAAGTAGGAGGAGAAATCGGTGGTATTTAAATCAGTTTTCCTTTATATTTAAAATGTGCTGTTTTCTCTGCATGCTTTCAAGACCTTCTCTTTACCTTTGTTTTCAAGCAATTTTGTTATGGTTTGTTTAAGTATAGTTTGCTTTAAAATTTTCACCCCATGCTAGTCACTTTTCTAGCCACCTCCCTAACACACACACACACACACACACACACACACACACACACACACACACACACCATGATCTGCTTTTGCATTTTCCTCAGAAGCCTCTGCAATTTTACTTGTATATTTTGTCTAGTTTTTGTGGTTGGCATCAGGATTCTTTCAATGGGGAGTTGAATGTTCTGATAGAACTATAAATTCTGAAGCTTGTTATTTTAGTATTTTTATATCCTAGCTATATCATTTGAGTAGTCTAATTAATCTATATGTTACATAATAATATATAATTACATATGTTGTTTTCTATGTCAACACATATTAATATATTTATATAAATATATGAAAGCTATGTATATTGTTATCTAACTAATCCATCACTCCTTGTCATATACTTTCACAATAATATACAAATAAGAGCCTGCCAGAAGAGTATTTGAAACTGAATTGAACTGAAAACATTAATCTCTTTTAATCAATATGGCAGACTGATAGAAAAGTATTTTAGATGTATTTGTACTAAAAAATCCTATTATACCCTACCTTTTGAGACCTTCATAGGACTAAAGAGTCTAATAATCTTTCCTCGGTCTTTATTAGAACTGCAGAGGAGACTCTATTTGTTGCATTTTGTCTCTGAGGCACAGAAGCTGCATATGTATGTGTGTGTGTGTGTGTGTGTGTGTGTGTGTGTGTGTGTGTGGCATATATTTGTATATAAAATTCTCTTTGCTGGAAATAAATAGCATTTCAGATAACATTTAGGCGATCTCAAGTACCCAGAAAGCAGCAACACACGTGTCTCCTTTCAAGGTCACTCCAAAGCTCTGCTTCCTATCATTTGCCATTCGATGTTCCCCAGGTGCTCTTTGCAGCTATGCTCTGGACAGTGAGCATATTCATGTGCACTGTATTCCATGTCCAGGGTTCAGAGAAGCTGATTTTGCTTATCAGAGAGCAGAAACATGGATCACAGACAGCCACTGTCTGCCCAGAGCATAAACAAAATCTCCTAATTGATTGAACAAAGTCTGCTATGGCTCCATAATTTTTTGCAGTCTTAAGTGCAGACTTGTTAACAGGGCACAACAGCCCTGTACTTCCTTACTGCCTCTGAATTCTCTAGTGTTTTCTAATAATTCTATCCTCGTCTTGCATCATTTGCTATAGGTCTCAGTCACACCATGCTCTTTCATACCTCTGTGCCTTTACAGCACATTATTCTTTCTATGTGAATTTTGTTTACCATCTTTACTATCTTTAAACTTTGCCTCTGTATGATCCCACTGACTGCTAACTAATATTTCATATCATTGCAAAAAGATAGCTCCAAATGATAGCTAATATTGTTCTATCACTGTTGACTTTGATTGTTAAACTCAACACAACTTTTCTATGTAGCTAACATAACCAGGAATTATATTAATTTCTTTAAATATGATCCGTTCATTCATTTATTCCACAAATATGTATTGAGTGCCTATTATATCCCAAAATATGTTCTAGATTCTGAGGATATAGTGGAGAACACAGTGGCAAAGTCTGTACCATCACGAAGCAAAATTTCTCACAGGAAAGATTAAGAGCATATAAGAAAATATAAAATATAATAGTAGATAGTAATGCATGCATTGAAGGAAAAAATATATAAGTAAGGAGACAGGTTTTAACTCTCCTTTAAAAATCTCAATCTCATGGGGGAAATAACTTTATAAAAAACTAAGTGAAATATAGTAATTGGTATTAGAAAGTTACTATATGATAATATAGAAAAGCAGATGGGAAGAACATAGACTAGTCATTGGATGAGAGGACTATGGGTGAGGTTCTTGAAGAAGTTGAATTGTGATGATGAGAAGAAGCTGACAAGCTAGAGATGAGACCAGAAGGCGCTACAGACTGTGAGACCAGCACAAAAAAAAAAAAAAACATAGCAGTGTCTCCTGCCACTGTATACACAATTGTAGTTAAGATAACATTACTCATGAGAAGAGGTACAACACCTTTGAAAATCTACAGCGTGTGCATTTTGTGGCAGAATATGACATAATTGTCATGATTTTTTTTTGTAACCAGTCCTAAAATAAATATCTAAGTCGTGAACTTCTAAACTTGTGATTTGAAAACTACTGCTATTTTTTTTTTCTTTTATAAAACCTCACTTTCAACCTGAAGGATATAAATTCTCTTTCACTTTGCACATGCCCCAATCTAGCACAAGAATTTCACCCTTGAACTTCTTTTGCCACCATGATCTAATGAAATGTCCATTGCTATTTGATTATATACTACTTTGTAAACATATCTAGAAAAGTGATGCATCTCCATTTTTCTCTTTGAAGCTAGAATGAATACTATCATTTAGAATGCATAAAATGAACATTATTTATGTTCAATCCAACCTATGTATCGTTATTCAAATTTAACTAATGAGGAAACTTAGGCTCAGAGAAAATAATCACAGTCATGATTATGGAAATAATAGCTGCTGTTTATTGAATAATTAGTATGTATCATCTCCTCTTCTAAGTACTTCATAAACATTATCTCATTTAATGCTTACCACAATCATATCAGCCAAATACGACTTTATTTTATGGTTCAGTATGCTGACCATGTAACTTGTCTGGGGACAGAGAGCTGGCCAAGAGTGAAGTGCAGAGCCAAACCCAAGGCTAAGTGGCTCCAAGGGTCATACCATTTCTAGCACAGCATGATATCTTCCTCATGCTGGGAAAAGAAAAGGAACAAAATTGCCTCTGTCTTCATATTAGTTCCAGTTTTTACATACATAAAGGGTAGGGGCATTTTGCAATCTTAATAAACAACAATGCTAAGTCTTCAATATCAGTAGCAGAAAATACAGAGAGCTAACTGGCCCATACTGTCATACCTCATTCTCACAGATTTATTATTTTCTTAGAATCTGCCATGTTCATTCTCTCTCTCTGTCTCTCTCTGTCTCTCTCTCTCTTTTTCTCTCGCTCTCATCTTGTATCTATACCTTCTGATTCTGAGAGAATACATCTGAGAGATTAGAAAATAAAATTAAAATTTATTCAAGAATAGAGGATAATGAGAACTATAATGCTATAAAGGACATTATCTGGCTTGTATGGCATGCTGACGCATTATTACATGGCATATAATGACTGAGAAAGGCACTAAGTGGATCCCTCTTAGATAAATTCCAGAAAAAAAAAAAAAGAGGCTGAATTTTGTTTCTGTTGATCTACATCCACAAGCAAAATTATAGCCAGAAGACCAGCTTGTATCCAGTATAGCTGTTACCAAAGATAATTTTATCCTTTGATTATTTTCTTCTTCATTTTGTTATATTCATTTACATCTTATCAGATAAATTCAATGAATGTTGATCTTTTATTCTGCTATAGTTTCTTTCATACTTCTATAAGAAAACTATTCTATATTATAATATAATAACTATAATATCCATTAAAATATATAGCAGTAAAAATGATTTTTTATTCTTTTTTTGAGATATAATTGATATATAACATAATAGTTTCAGGTAGATGACATCATGATTTAATATATGTATATATTCAGAGATGATCACCACAATGAGCCTAGTTTTCATGTTATTTCAGAAACAAAAGATGTTTCAGTAGCACATATAATAAATATTTAAATAAATAAGCAATGAATGAATAAATAAAAGAAAAGTATATTGGTGGCTGAATGAATGGATAGCAGTTTGGCAGTCTGGAGTGGTTGGAAAGTCATTGCTATTGAATTGAAACTCATTCCTGACACGTATACACCCCCTCCAACCACCTGGGTCACTTTTCGGTGCCAGGAGCCAGCCACAGGTGGTGCGAGCTTTCTGTATAATTTTTCTAAATGCTTCCTCATCTGCCATCACCCTCACTTACTCCCGTTGTGAGCGGCCTCACCCTCTGGCTGTGATCATTGCTTCTGGACATGCTATTTTTCTCCTTGTCAAGTAGACCAACGTTACTATACTTGTAAAATGAATAATCAGCACTTCGAGGAGCCGTTTTTTGCTCCTAAAATGAGTTTATTACGGGTTTATTTTCCATTGCCTATCAAACAGATGTTGCCTGCTCTCTGAGGAATTTTCTGCGCTTCCCAGTCACTCTCGCTGGGTGGGATGCCAGATGCTCCAGCGCTCTGCAGAGCTGCTGCTCACGAATGCCAGCGAGGTGAGTGGATCTGCCTCAGTGACAGAAAAGGATATCAAAGTGTTGCTGAGCACGGTGGAAATGGGGGAGTGGAGGGGTGGTGGCTGTGGCTATTGAAAATGGAAAAATGCAAACAAGTATAGGACAGATGCAGACAAGTTCCAGCTGCTATGGAAGCAGCTTGGTGCAGTAGAAAGAGCAGCAGATTTGGAAACAGACTGGCCTGGGTTGAAATCTCAAATGTGCCTCTTTCAGTCTCAGAGTTGAACATTTTGTGTCTTTAAATCATCGATTTTGACACCCAGATTACAGAGTTGCTGTATGGACTAAATATGTCCGTGCCGTATAAAAGATTACAAATAAATATTAGCAGATCTGCTCTCTTCTTAACCATGTTGATCTAAGTGATTGGGCCAAGCCATTTTTCAATCATCTTGTTTTTAATAACATATCCCAGACATATCTATGTATCTATCATACAACTGTCTGTCTAGCCATAAAATTATCTTAGTATTTTAAAAGGCTACAATTTATGGATTGCCACAATGAGTACTAATTAATGAACAGATGTTATTTCGTTTTTTAAAATATTTGTGTAAACATTGTCATAATGAACGTTTTCTCTCTTCCACACACATACACACACTCATATATCTCAATGCACTTGTCTGATAATTATTTTAGGACAAATATCTGGAACTGGATTTGCTGAGTCCAAAGTTTATAGATTCACATTTTATTTTATGCAGCCAGTTCCACACCGCCCAAAAGATGTATCAATTTGCATCTCCACCATCGGTATAGGAGACCTATTTTCCCAAAACCTAATAAACATGGGCATTAATAAAACTTTTTTAATCTTTCCTTTGGCATCAATTTGTTAGGTACAAGAATGCATATCTTTCATATACCCATTGGTGATTTACCTTATTTCCTTTGTGAACTGTCCACTGAGAGGGTTGTGAGTACAGCATCTTTTATTGTTTTGTTTGATGAGTTCCAACATTAAGTTGGAAAGATGACATCACGACAGTGGCAGAAACATTTAGTGCTCTTCAAAAATCCACATGAAACTGTATTTCTCCACTTCCCTTGAAACTGCATGGATTTAAAACATTTCTATGTTTTGTTTTTAATATTAAAAGGATATAAACAAGAGTAGAGAAAATATATTGGTATAATGTAAAGAAAAGGAAATGGATAATCTTGTATAAAACATTCAAAATAATTTTTCTGAAATAAGGGCAAGAAAAAAATTATGCAAGTATTTATAATTAATGTATTTTTCCAGATTTATTGAGGTAAAATTGACAAGTAAATTTATATATATTTAAATTATACAATATGATGATTTGACTTTGAGTGAAAAATAAATACATTGTATTAAGCCACTAAGATGTGTGGTAGGTAGAATTAATTTCCTTTATTAAAAACAGTATCAAGGCGAAGCTGCTGAAGCCATGTCTCAATGATCATAAGAGATTATCTTGGCTTAACCAAAGGCAGAATGATGGTACACATACATGTATTTATTATGTATATGTACATAGTTGCATGTATGTATGTAAACAGTGTCACAGTGAATCCAGATTTACAACATCTTATTTCTAGATATTTTCATGACATCACTAATCTTCTATGTCCCCTTGGATTTCCTAGTCACAAAATGATTTATAAATTCAAGGAACTTCTCTAGATGTCTGCTCTAAAATCTGTTATTAAAAATACGTTAAAACAAATATTGTACAATCTCACTTATATGTAGAATACCAAACAAAACAAAATAAAACTCAGAGAGACAGAAAAAAGATTGGCGGTTGCCAGAGATAGGAGCTAAGGAGTACACAACATTGGGCAAAGGTAGCCTAAAGATACAAACTACCAGTTATAAAATAAATAAGTCCTGGGGATGTGAGGTTTGGCATAGCGCCATAGTTAATGCTACCGTGCTGTATATTCGAAAGTTGATGAATACTAATTAGACTTACCGTGGTGATCACTTTGAAATATGTATGAATACTGAATCATTATGCTGTGTGCCTGAAACTAATACAATGTTATATGACAATTATATCTCAATTAAAAAAAAAACTGTTAGACAAAAACAAAATAAATCAAATAAACACAAGGACTTTGAAGCCACAAACACCCAGCTTCAAATCCCAAAGTGGTTCTTATTAGATCTCCCTAAGCTACTCAATCTTCTCTGGGTCCCCTTTTGCTCCTCTGTAAATGGAGAACAGGGATGGTTCTCATAAGAATTTTCCAAGAGTTAATTGAGCAAGCGGATGTTGAAGTCTAGTATCTCTTGTGTAATGGCTGGTGCTCAGCACGAGAAGGGCCATGTTCTTTATGCCTCATTTCACCTATGGTGCCTGTTCCAATTCCATGTGATTTGGACCAATAGGTTGGACAAATTTGACAGAAAAATAAAGGAATATGTCTTATTCTAAAAGTCAGAATGCTGTATACTGATTTCTCTATCCTTTTTAGGGATCCGTATCTCTATTAAGGATGTTTCTTTGCTTACACCACAAATACAGAGATCTCAAATGTGATTTCTTTTTCTGGGAGAGTAGAATTCTAGTAGGAAACCTAAGTTTCATCTCTAGTTCATATGTACCAGCTGAATGACTTTGCAAAAGACACTTAATCTGAAAAATGGGACAATAATAACCAAATTACAACATCAGTGAGCCTATTATGTGGGAGTATGTGTGGCAATTTCACTAGCAAACTCAAAATGCCACTTACACAAATGTATTTGTTTTCAAAGCCAAGTTTATTTACTACTATTTTCTATTTTAAAGTCCTTTGTAGGGGAACATAAAGGCTTCGTGGTGTTTTTTTTATACATATATACATATAATTTCTCTTTCTTTTTGAATTTTTTTGAACAGTATATTTCTCCAGAGTAGATCACTAGTTTTTCCTTGGTTTGCAAATATCAAACTATCCTCCAGACAGAATTATAGATCAATTTAGGTATCTACTATTAACTTTGAGGGTTTTATTGTATATACTGTTTTGTTCACATTGTTTTTGATTAGAGACATAATTCATGTAGAATGAAAGGGGTTATGAAATATAAAGAAGAGATTAAAGCTCGTAATCTAGGTGTCAGTGTGTTTCCTTCCAATATTTACTTAATATAGAAATAGACACATGTATATGCACACATACACACAAATACACATATCATACATTCTAATTATATTATTGATATTATTGTATTGCATTATTACAAATAACACAATAAGTGCACATTTCTTTCTCAAGTTTAGTAGCTGTCATGGAGTTGCTAATGGCCAGAACTTCCTCATTAACAGCAAGGAGAACAGTGTAAACCAGGTTTATTGGAAACTTAAAGAAATTAAGAGTGTGTAGTGAAGCGATCTGAGGCTAATATAACATTTTCTCCTCTTACACTAGCAGTGTTCTGTTGGAAGTCAGTTATTCAGAATGCTTATTCTACTTAAAGATGATGGCTTTCCAACTCCTAAGTCATCAAGTCACCAGGCCTCCTCACGCTAGAGCCTAAGGCAGTGACCTGACTATCACTCTGACATCAACTCACTCTTAGACTAAGGAAAAACTTAAGACCACCTATTGTGCCATCGAGACCCCACAGGAAAAAAGAAACGCTTCTTCATAGGACTGTTCAGCAAACAGATAGACATGAGTGATGCGGGAATGAAGGCCCTGAACTCAGAGACCCTCCCCCCACGCTTAGCACCCCTGAGAAACACCCATTTCACAGTTAAAAATTACCATTACATCCTGGAATACAAGTAAAAACCGTAAAAATAATCGCTGGGTTAATCTGGCCATAAGTGCTTGAGCAGTTAGTAGATATACTGACCTTCCTTAACCTTGGCCTCATTATAATATCATATATATGTCTGGAAGTTCAAGAATCTAATTACAACTAACTGAATTCTGGGTAACCGCATGCGCAATAAACAAAGGATTATATAACTAAATGTCAATCACTTGACCTCACATGCCAGTTATCTAGCATACCCCTGTAGCCACCCATCAAGGGCCAATATAAGGTAGACTTCCCAAATACTGTGGGGCTACGGCCACTTCTGGCATGGCCCGTTTTTCTCTTGAAATATACTTTAATAAATCTTACTTTTTCTAAATTCCACTGATCTGTAATTCTTTACTGAATCTGCGGAAAGAACCGAGCTCTCTCAGCGCCCCCCAGTGGCGACAGAACAAAGGTTAAAGAAATTTCCAAGACAAGAAAGGTTTGGTTGCTGCACTTGAGAAAGTGATTAGTGTTTTTGTTCTTCTTAAAATTCATCTCATTTTCACACAGATACCGAATAAAAAATACGAAATATTAAGAAATACCAGAGGAAAGAGTACATGTAAAATCGTTCGAGTTTCGCTCTAGTCTAGGACTTAAGCTAAAAAAGTAATAATAAAAAAAAATGCTTCACAGCTCACAGCCTCCTCCAGCTTATCAAGTTTTGACAACGAAGAAGAATCTTAGCTTTATTCCTAATTATAAGATTGTTATTAATAATAATCAATACTCCCAACACTATTCATCCAGCCTCATTCTCAGCACTTTACATGTGTTAGTTACTTAATTCTCATAGGTATCCGGTAAGGTAGGAACTGTTATTTGCAACTTTATTTTTAAAATATGACAAGTAAGGCATAGAGAGGTTATGTTTTTGGAGACAAAATGTGAACTTGGATAATCTGGTTTCCAAACCTGGGCTGGTTATCTCCAGAGAGAAACAGGCTATGCCTTTTCCTAGAGCAACTTCTGTGTCATTTGTCTCTTAAATACCATTCAGTCTATTTTGGATATGTGACTGACTTATCTAATCACCCCTTTCCATAATTTCTTCATCTTTAAACTAAGACAATAGCAGTTAACATTAAAACAGATAACACAGGTAAAAAACCTTAGCATATTCCGCAGTGCAAAAACAATGTTTGATCAATGATAGTTGTGATTATTATTACTTTTGTTATTCTTATTGTGATAAGATAGTTTGTCAAAGATAAGATGACAGTGGCTAGTCTGACTTCAGTAGGAGTGACTGTAGAACAGATAAGCAGCCTTCATAATGATAAAACTGGAAGTAATGTTCTTGGAGAACACAAGAGAAGTTAAACTGAAAGAATTCTCCCATTCGCCCTAGATAAAGTTGAAGGCAGTTACAGAACATGTATATATAGAGAGGTCACATACCATCGGGATAGATTTCTATGTATGCTGGCTTTGGATGGGGTAACCTCAACAAAAGAAGGTCTCGTCTAAGTCTCAGAAACCCTCTTTTGGTTTTGAGATCCAGTCAGTATTTTGCAGGAGGCTGACGTCTTATTTTGCTGGCATTCATACATTTATATATTGGTACAAATGAATATCCAGAGTACAGTGAATGTGAAGTAGTACGTGGCAACAGCAATGAAGAGAAAAAAAAAAGAATATATGCTCTTGTCTCCTCCAGGTACATACAGATTTAAAAAGTTACTAAACTGTAAAAATCACAACATTAAAGATAACACAGAATTTTTATCCTCACCAACTTCCTGTTACCACATTAAGTAAAAGTGGCAACATCTGTTTTCCAGGCAGGAAGAAGCACTTCCCAGGCAGGGCAATCGAATCCCCGCCAGGTGAACAATTCAGCTGCCTGGCGTTGCCTTTGAAGTGCATCTTTATGCAAATCTTGGTAATGTGTAGAAATAAATTTGCTTACTTTCCCTTCCCTCAAGTAAGATTTATTTCTTTCTCCTCTCTCTCACTCCTGAAATTTAGCATAGATTAATGAGCATATAGTATTTTGCCAAAAAATGGTTCCGTTGATTCTTTATACGGAGGAAAACTTTTCTTTATTGAAATTTGTCTGGTCAACAGTAATCCATAAAATATCTTTAATACAATTACTGATTACATGTTATGCCACAAATACATAATTTTATTGAAAATGTATTATATGCCTGGTGTTATGCTCATAACTTCATGTATTTAATGATACATAGTGTTCCTAGGTTAACATTATTCATCATAGAAAGCTGGGAAGTAGCTTTCCAATGTAATACTGTTGATTTCTCATTGTGCTTTTTTACTTCAACTTGAACCCTATTTGATATATTACCCCGCAGTTTCAGAAGTCTTTCTCAGTGTTATTCATTTCTTTGGAAAATAGTTTACTGCTTATTTGTTGTAAAGAATTCAGATATACAATCGTTAATTTGCATACAGGGCTCTATCTGAGAGTTTGTCACCCAAAAGGAGAGGGAGCCTTCTGTGTTTTCTTAATTTCATTCCCACTCCTCTTGTGTGGATTGTCATTATGTCTACCCTGAAGTACTTGCAGCAGGACAGAGATGTTCTAACTGTAACATTTGATACAACTGGACTGCTGCTTCTAGGAGGTTTGAAATTTTCTCCCAAAGAAGAGAAATGTTCTTTTGGGAAGCTTGTGTTTTAGAGGGTGAATCCAGAAAGTTGGAGAACTTGGCATCAGCTCAGAAACTACAATTATATAGTATTCAAATTGGCTTTCTCATCCGAACTCTTGGTTGCCTGCCTAAAAGGTATGCAGTGGCTAAATTAAATACATGAAGCATTATGCTTTGCTGTCGATGGAATAATTTAGGATATTTCAGTCACCTAAGGTTTATTTAAAAGCCATTTATTATGTAAACGTCTTCTAATCCTAGCTCCCTTCTTCCTTTTCTAAATACTATATATTTAGAAAACTCGACTATGTGATCTTCTATGTCCATATCCAAAATTATCATACACACACACACACACACACATAGACATTGATTAGTGTATACTTTACATTTTTTTCAAAATCCTAGTTTATCTTCCATACTTGATTGAAAACCTGTGACAGGGGGCTGTCTTTTCACCTTTATGATCGCCTAAGTGGAGTGGGGAGGGTGAGTAGCCAACTAATATTGGTATGACTCACCTATGGATTAGGTGCTGTGCTTATATGCATTTTAAGCCTCAAAAACACTTATGATATAGGTATCTCCATATTCTAGTAAGGGCATAGAAGCCCTGAATGGTTAGTGCCACATAGAAATTGATCACAGGTTTGTTTGAACTCATGTACTTAACACTGCCATAGCACCAGACACAATGACATGGACATGTTAAGTGCTCAACTAACATTCTCAAATTAATGAAAAAAAATGAGATTAATATATCAGTATACTGTTTATTTCCCCCTAACAATTGCATCATGAATCAAGTTTCAAGTGTACCAATTTGCCCAATATATACTGAATCTGAAGGTGGGGAAAGAGATTATTTCCAGCATTTCATCATCATTTATATAACTCACTCCACTACCGAGCCAACCTGGTTTCACAAGGCAAAGGCGAGTAATAAAATCAGACTTCTGCTAGAGTGAGGCTGCTTCTCTAATTGCAAATGTAAATGTTGCCAGGTGTTTAGCTCTCTTGTTCTAATAAATAAATAATTAGGAAACATGATTAATATGAAGCCTCACTGCCTAGCTGTGCAGAGTGTTCTTGGAGAGCAATATGGGGAATTGGTGTGGAGGGCAGAATGTATGCTTAATGGTATGCTTCTGAGTGTTCCTGGCAGAAAAGCATCATATGCTTGTGCAGAGCATGAGTGCCCCATCTGGGGCCAGAACAGAATTGTGGACTTGGGAGGAGCAAACAAAGACTTAATTACTAGAGGTAGGATTTGGAAGAAGCGGCACCTGAAATTGATATGGTTTGGTACAGTTAGTTTGTGCCCCAAGTCAAACTGGATTTGGTACCCAAACCTGCCACCTCTAAGATACGTAGAATTTGGCAAGTTAGCTGGCTTTTCTTATCTTTTATTTCATCAGCCTTGTAATGGCTATAACACCTGTCTCAAATGTGAACATTAGATGAGATTTTGAATATGCAAATGCTTAGATCAGAAGAAGCCCTTCCTAAATGGTAGCCATTAGTGCTTATTTTATGTGCAAAATTAAAGTCAAGTTCAGAAAACGATATCTATTATACTCCCTTATTGAAAAAAATGCAATGCTCATCAGCATATTAAAGTCTTTTCAAAATTCCTGCGATAATAAAGCTTGCATAATTTTAACCCAGTAATCCACAAACTCATAAGAACTTAAACGATTATTTTTCTAAATACATTTTGGAAAATATTGTCTTATCTTAAGGAATAATTAAGATACAATTCTTGTAAATAAAAAACTATGGCATTATCAGGTGCATAGGAACATCTTTCCCTTTCTGCTATTGTAGAAATTTTGGGAAACAAATCAAGATTGTAAGAGAATTGAAAAAAGCTATTAGTTCAAAATTCTACAAACACTCATTGAGTTTGATAATAACCTGGGACACTATGAATCTTCCATCAAAGCCGCTGTTTTTGTTTTAGATTGTGACTGTCTTTGGGAGTAAGGAGTTGTTTTCAAACTGAGAACCAGAATGAGAAAGGGAATGTACCTACTGGTGTAATGTGGAAGATTTTCTTTTTTTAATGGTCGAATATTTATTTCCATCCCTATATTTATGAGCCTTGTGGCATTGCTGCTCCTTTCATCCAGACTTGGAATGTATTTCTTTAGCTCTTGAATCTGTTCTTTGCATGTGCCTCTTGCTGGTCAATGCAACATTTAAAAATGAAATGCAAGCAAACACTTCTAAAATGTTTGCCCATTGGAACTTATCCTCTCTTGCTTTGCATCCTCCTGGCACCATGTGAACAAGCCTGGACTGACATTTTGCAAGATGATAAATCACATGAAGATAGGCCCCAGCTATCTCAATTGTTCTAGAAGTTCCTGCTGAGAAACAGGATGTGTGAGCAAGTCTAATCCCGGAAGAGTCAATTCAAACCAGAAGAATTGCCCCATTAACCAAGTGAATCATAGGGAATAATGGAAATCATAAGTGGTTGTTATTTTAAAGCGCTGAGTTTTGGGGTGGTTTTAATGCTGCAATAGATAATTGATGGCAAATAGTCATGAGCTCTTTGAAGATAAGTACTAACCTAGATCATTTCTATAATGCTAGAGCCTGGCTACAGGATCAAACATAGAGTCCTACCTCAAAATATATGGATTTATGTCTTGTCTCTATTTGTAGATATCTAAACTGAGGCTTAGAAATATTAACTCACTTCTTGAATATCACATAGCTCATGAGTGCCAGTCACTAATCTAACAGCAGTCTCATCAAATCTAAAGATTTTTTTTTTTTTTTACATTACGACATTCTGCTTTCAAATTCTGTCTGTAATACTAAAATTTCAGGGGTCACTTCTCTCTGAATCACAATGTTGGCCCTTTCCCCTAGATATCTATTATATACTTTATGATAAATAATCACTGATGTTTCACAAGTTGAGGGCAATCAAATCGCCTCCTCAGCTGATTGCTTAGAGATGCCTGGATGAATGATTTCTGAATTATAAGTAATTCAAGACACCCATTATCTATCTATTACGTTGCAGACAATGTGCTCGATGAAGAATTTACATGCATCCAACAGAATTATCTCTTTAAATAATCTTGCTTATTAACACTCAATATATGGATGCCATCAACATATTTGTGCATCAAATAACTGACTTACGAATAAGTTTTACATCAGCCTTGTTTAATCATGCCTCTTTAGATACAGAAAGAAATAATAAAACAGACATAATTGTGTTCATCAGTTGGTCTTTTTTTTCTCCTTTAGAGTGTTTCTAAAATATAGTAATACATATTATCTTCATCACCATTATTATCATTACAATCTACATCAGAGGTTCTCAACCTTTTGGCACCAGGGACCGTTGCTCCTTTGAGAATCTGATGCCTGATGATCTGAGGTGGAGCCGAGGTGGCGATGCTAGCGCTGGGGAGCGACTGCAAATACAGATGAAGCTTTGCTTGCGCACTCAACTCCTGCTGTGTGGCCCAGTATCTAACAGGCCATGGACCAGTGTTAGGTACTGGGCCACACAGCAGGAGTTGAGTGCGCAAGCAAAGCTTCATCTGTATTTGCAGTCGCTCCCCAGCGCTAGCATCAGGGTTTGGGGACCCCTGATCTACATGTTTCCAATAGACCCAGTAGATTAATGATCATTTCTGTTGTTGATAATATTTATATCACCAGGCACAGTGCAGAAGAGGTGCAGAGTATTTGTTAAATGAATGAATAAATAAATGAAAGATGGTTATTGTCACATCATTACCATATTTTTGAGAGTTGTATTTGTATTTGATTTTATAGCGTTTTAATGATTAAAACCCACATAAGCAATTTAATTTAAAAAAAAAAGCCTGAGGAAGTTTTTTTTTTTTGAGCAATAATAAAATACATTTAGCATTTTAAATAAATCAGACCCAGATAAATAAAACAATTTGCCCAAAATTATCTGCTTTCTAATAGCAGAGAGAAACTGTGGGCCCAGATTTTCTGATTTATAGTCGCAGTTGCATAAAAACAGCATATTTGTGATTGTTAAGCCAAGTGTTGCAATTTTATTGAGTAAAATATTAAAACCGATAGAAGATAATTGACAAGGAGGAAACTCATTGAATTAGAAATAGAATTTAAAAGATAAGAAGTAATTTTTGAAAAAAGGAAAGGTGGTCTTCCAGATAAAGAGAATGGGTTGTTAAGGGAAATTGATAATGAGAGAGTAATCCAGTTTAAATTTGCAAAATTCTAGTATGAGTAAGAAAGAAAATGCCTTTTTATTTTCTTTTTTAAAAAAATATAGATGAAATTCATATAAAATAAAATGAACCATTAAACTGAGCAATCCACTGGCATATCACATGTTCATAATATTCTGCAACATAGCCACTATTAAATGTTTTAAAATTATATCATCACACAAAAAGAAAACCTATTAAGTAGTTATGACATTTCCCCTATATCCCATTAACTAGCAATTATCAGTTTGCTTTCTACCTCTATATGGATTTGCCTATTCTAGATATTTCAAATAAATAAAATCATACTACATATGACCTTTTGTGTCTGTCTCTTTTCACTTAGCATTATCTTTTGAGATTCAATCAAGTTGCAGCATGTATCAGTAATGTATTCCTTCTCTGGCTGAATAATATTTCATTCTATGTATATACAACATTTTGTTTATCTATTTATGTGTGAGTGGACATTTGGGTCCTTTCCACATGAAAGTGGAAATACCTAACAGTAGGAGTCTTTTAAGAAACAGCAGCACTGGCGTGACCACGCATATGGGGAAGAAGACTAGGGAGCTCCTGTAGGAGAGGGGAATAGGAGAGAGATGCCACACAATAAATAAACACATAAACCCACTGCTATCTAATCATAAGAATTTGTTATTTACACATATATGTAAAGGTCAACTTGTGTGACTGTTCTCCATATACCTCATTCTCGGGCTCAGGTTGGAGGAGCAGCAGATACTCATGATAGATAGATAGATAGATAGATAGATAGATAGATAGATAGATAGATAGACAGACAGACAGACAGACAGACAGACAGACACATTTTTGCATTGGATAATTCTTTTATTCTTTTTTGGGGCATTATTTTTACCTTTCATTTGCAGTTGATATTCAACATTATTTTAGAATAGTATAGTGAACAGTGTAGTGGTTAGACATTTATATAATTTATAAAACGATCCCCCTCAATTAGTCTAATAGATAGATAGATAGATAGATAGATAGATAGATAGATCGATAGATCGATCCTCATGATACTTTTTAAGGGAATGTTAAAAGCTCAAGAGGACAAGGCAAAATGAACACGTAAATTTTATGTTTCTGTTAGCATTCTATTGGCCTGACCAAGTCAAATGGCCACACCCACACTCTCAGGATGGCTGGTACACTCTGTGCACTGTGAGACCAAGGCAAGATGTGGATTTATAATATTACATAGGAAGCTTGATAATTGGGTGTAATAATTAAGTCTATCATGTATAAAGAAGAGGATTCTGTTAAGTTTTGAGAAAAGTAGAGATTTCTTTAGATAGTATTGCATCTAAATCTGAAGCTTTAACAATTATGAGTTTCAGATTAAATATCACTTTATCCAGGAATCTTAGCATGCTTCATAAAGAAAACTAACATTCATTGACTATTATGTATTCACAAATGTAACTGACATTTAGTGTAGGTTATTTACGTTCTTCCCAGTAACTCTGCAAGCAGATATTTACTTCCTTTTTTCAGATGGCAAAATTGAAACAAAGTAATTTTAAATGAACTTTCTAGAGAAATAGAATAATCCTCAAACTTAGCTCATCACTGCCAGGTAATAGTATAAATATTTTACATAGACTAACTCATTTAATGTGTATTTTGTTAAAGTCAAGAACCATTATTCTCCCCGTTTGATAAAGAAATTGAGACGTAGAGAAAGTAAGTGCCTTGACCAAGATCACTCAGATAGCAAATGACTGAGCCAAGATTTAGCCAGAGACAATGTGGGTATGGAATATTAGTTCGTAAACATAATAAGGAGGTAAATCTTTTGAGTTCCAAACATATTTATGTTACTTAAAACCAAAGCAAGAGGCAACAAGTTGCCAGGGACAAAAATATTCATTTCATCATGTTTCTAGATGGGTAAAAATCCATAGGAGACAAACAAATGTAATATCTAAAACAAACAACAAACAAACCATGTCAACCAATAAAATTGAAATGCTTATGCCCTTCTTGGTGTCTTGGTCTCAAAATGATCATTTATTTCCAAGGTTTTGTTTTGTTTTTTCTCTTTTCTATTTTAAAAGAGAAGGACTTGTAGTGCCTTGCTATGTTTCTCAGTGTATGAAAGTGACATTTGCTGATCTCTGGAGCCTGAGTAGAAAATCCTCAGTTTAACTTGATGCCCAAGATCAGTGCCTGGTTTTGATACTAGATACCATCTGTGATTGAGAGTTGTAGGTGCAGAAGTCACTGCAGTGTAAATGAGAGGTGCCAGGAGTCCTGAGCAAAATCATCAGATTTCTCACATGATCACAACACTTAGGGAGTAGATGCCATATATATTTCTGTGTATCTATGTACATATAAATATATATTTATATTATGTATTTATGTTATATGTAATATATTATATATTATATATTTACACTATTTTGAGTTTTGGAAAGATCTTAGAGGCAGAACTCAATCTGATAATCTTTTCTTCCAAGGGTATTTATGAATGCGTTTCCATAATGAACAAAACGAGAAATATCAGGTCAGCATGGAGATTTTGTATTAAGCACTTTTCTGGCCTGTTATACTTCCCTGGATGATGATGATGATGATGAGGGTGATGATATGCTAACAGTAACAATTCTAATAGTAAAATAGTAATAGTAATAGCTAGCATTTTACTAGGTACACTGTATGAAATATCTTTTAATGTTTCAACAATTCTTTAATTAAGGATGACATTTTACTGACTAGAGAACTATGCCCAGGAATTACTTTCCCAAGCTGGCAGATATTTATCAAGTTCTTGGAAACCAGACATCAGCAGCCTTGCTCTGCTATGCTAGGCTACGTCCTATAGTTTAGCCATGGTCACATCTCCTGTGACGTCGCATGCCATTTCGTCTGCTGGTTAATCTCTGCCTCTATCTCCCTTCACCTTCCATTTCCACCAGCATTTTGAACACTACTTCTGAGAGCCGTCTCAAGTTGCCATAAGACTAGGTTACCCATTCCATTTACCTGTTAACTTTTCTGAGTTTCCTTGAAAGATATAAATTCCTTGAGAGTGGAGGCTGTGACATTATTGTAAATCCTGCGCATAAAAAGTAGTGGCTTGATACACATTAGTGAATAAATTATTACCATAGATTTATGATGGCATTTGTTACATAATAAATGCTTGCCATGATCCAGTTGGTTGACGTACTCCTCTCTAACCTTCATAATAGCTCTGCAAGGGAATTATCTTTACTATTATTACTACTACTATGACAATGTTATTATTATTGGCACTTTACAAATAAGGGAGTAGAAGGTCAGAGTTTAAGTAACTAGTTCTCACAATATTAATAATTAATAAAGCTAAGACACATCTTGCTTGTGACTATAACTTTGTCCCTTATTTGGATTTGCCATATGAATGTCGAGTGGTTAAGTTAGGATGCTCTTTAATTTTGCTTTAATTGCTTCTGTTGACATTCATCTTTTTCAGCCCGAAGTTGGTGCTGTTAAGAGAGAGAAAAAATCTCTACTCTTACAAGAGCCTTTGTGAAAGCAGTCTAATCTTTTATCTCCTCCTGGGAGTCTCCTGTATGTGCATAATCGTTTCGACTCTGCTGTCTCTAGTCAATCTCTCTCTTCCTAAAGTTCAAGAGCAGAGGCAGATGCCCATGTGCACACTCCATTCAGGAGTGTTCCTTAGCCACCTCATTTCTCAGTGTCTTTTGTTTTGTTCATCTGTTCAGGAAGCCTGGCTTTCCAAGGGCTCCTTTGCTGGTTAACTGCATTCTCAAAAGGCTGGCACTCTTGCTCTCCACTTCCCCATCTCCTTTGATCGCTCTAGAAATATCCGACTTTGAGTATATGAAAATTTGTTGTAACTGTAATATGCGCCTGGAAAGCAAGTGAAAGCCTCCATTGTGACTATTTAGACCTGGAAGAGGGGCTGTTTTAGGGCTGGTATGCAGTGATAACAACAACAACAACAATAACAACAACAACAACAACAACCACAAAACAGACCTTCTTTTCTCTGTATGTAATTCAGCTCAGGAGATAGGATTTGATTCATCTGATGGTTGCCAGATGTTAAACAAATGTGAATCGAACAGTTAACATATTTTAACACAATTTTTAAAACACTGATTGACTATTAAATTTCTATTTTCTAAGGAATTGTGTATTATTTCTGGAAAATTAAGGGGAAACAGAACAGAAATATGACCTCGTTTGTAAAAAAATACTAAAGGGGAGAGAGTACAAGAAAATTGAGGGGAAAAAACAAATTAATTGACATTGGCCTCAGAATATTTATCATATGTAGCAAAATTAATTTCAAAGGTAGAATTACCATATATTTAATGACTTCTCACAATTTTTATATAACTTCTCTAATAGCACTTACTATTTCCACTTTGTGTTCTAACTATTCATTTCCATGTCCTCTCACCTTTCAGTTCTCCTTACATGCCTGCTAGACAAGTATTTGAGGGCAAATTGCATGTCTTTCTTTATTATACACATATTTAAATCACCCCATGTCCTCCCCCTGACCCATCACAAGACCTGGAACAAGGTAAAATTCCAATAGTTATTTGAGAAAAATTTGAATAAATATGCATGTACCAAGGATTACATGCACATTTATTCATTCATTTATTAATTCATCAAGACATCTTGAATTATGCTGGACCACTATGCTAGATGTTAAAAATGGAGGTTTAGAACAATTAAATAAAAAGTTACCATGACTTGTCAAAGCCTTTAGATTGCCATCATTTAAATTCCCCATTATTTATTCATAACCAATTATGAAAACAATGTCTTCAGACATAAATGTATATTGACTTCCAAATTATAATCTGTTGGTGGCAACAACTAGAACAGGTACAATGACATTTTCATGAGGACTGTCATACCACTTGGTGAGTATCCTATGAAAAATACATATTTTTTTTCTTATAAAGTGAATCACAGATGCGTTAACTTAGAACAAGTAAATGTTTTATGTGCATATTTACAAAATGATATAGTTTTATAAATTTTGTGTTTTTCCCTACCTTTGGAAAAGAGGGTTCAATATATTAATCAAATTATAACATTCAAGCATTAGAAGGTACATTGTAAATCGAGACTTTCAGCTCCTTTCTGAAATGTGAATTTTTACCACATACTTATTTGACTACTTCAGTGACAATCACTGAGTTGTGATTGAGCCTGTTCTAGTTTGTGTGAATGTCTATGAACAACTTTGGTTTCTTCCCTTTGTTGCCAGTTCTAAGGCTTACAATAATAACACAAAGACAACACTGATATTCCATAAGACTTGGGGTACCATGGTCGTTCCAAGCACTCCAAGATCCTATCCAACTCGCTTTTGCTAAATTTCATTCAATGTCTTTTTAAAAGAAAATAATTACGTTGGCTATCCATAAGACTTTTGTGGCTGGCAAGAGAGATCTTATTTTATTCAAGCTTCTCTGTAGCTTACTGAAAGAATTTAACTATCAATGGGAACTTTCATTTCCAATTTCAATTTAACCAGATTTCTTAACCAGCCAAAGCCATTAGAATAATAGTTGCTATTTCTCTAACATTAAATCTCATTTTCGGTCCAGAAGTAATACATCTTATTTCCCTTTTGGAACATGGGTGTCCCTTGTTCTTTCAGAGTCTTTAATTAGGCCATCTGTTTCAAAATTAGTCAAGCATTGGGAACATATCTAGTTTTGTTTATGTGTACTCATCTGTTTGTTTATTTTATTTTTACCAATGACATTTTTAATATGGCCTTGCTTGTGGTAACCTGAGATCATTTATTTATTTTCCAAATGAAGAGAAAGATTTTATTCAGTTATTTTTCTTCTCCGCAGCCATCAAGTGAAAATATAAGCCTTCTCATTTTCCATTCAAGGCAAAACTCTTTGTAAGAGTGTCGAAAATGTAATATGGAAAAGAGGAGAAAGGAGACTATGGGCCGCATATATACCATCAAACAGTATATGACAACGGGACCAGAGAGGATTAAGGGTTTTTGAATAAACAGGTATAACTCCACCTATTAGTAAAAAAAAAAATTGAAGCTGATACTGTTCCTTCCCATTGTTGCTGAAGGATTTCAGGAGAATGTGAACCCCAATTTCCAACAGCACTAAACAGCTCCACAATGTCCCTTTGTTTTGGCTCTTCTCTCTTCCCTGCCTCACACTTTCCAGACACCCACTTTCCTTCCCTGGCATGGTTTTCCCAAATCAAATATGTTCATGCAAGCCTTGACTCAGGCTCTTCTTTCTAAGGGGTAACCCAGTCTATGACAGAGAGGGAGAAATATTAACATGCAACAGAAACTAATTATTCCCTCACATTCTTTTGGGAATTCATATACATTATTTAATCAACTTCCACATTATTATGAAGTAAGATTACTGTTCCTACTTATCAAATTTAGCGATTAAAATTTAAAGAGGGTAATATTTTTCAAAGACAAAAATTATTAAGTGATCAATCTTTTTTACTTTGAGCTCAATATTTTCCTACAAAACAGAATCGTTTTAAGGTGAAAGTACATCTACTTATCCAGTAGATTATTCTTAAGCTGGCACTTTTACCTCTGTCTTTAAAAAAAGTGTATTCACATTAGGCATTGATTTTAAAAAGTAGATTGTCTCACTGATGCTCCCCAATAAAATGCAAGCATGCACAATTTTCTCATGATTTCTCATAGTGGGAGTATTCCGTAGATGTTATTTCTATCAGTAGCTTCTTGAGACAACTTGTCGTAATACATACTGGCATCCTTTGTTAGATGCCTACTTTAGGCTTAGTATTGAGCGAAATTACTAATATATATTAGCATACAGTCTGTTGTCTTTTAAAAATATTAAAAATCCCAATTAATATAGAAGGTGTTACAAGCCTGGGAGAAGTTAAGTGACTTATTAGAGGCTTCCTTTGCTAATTAGCTGCAGAGTGAGGAAGCAACGCCAAGCCTATCTGGCCCAAATCCTGAATTCTTCCTAAGGTTTGAAAATTTACTTAATTTGAATCAGCTATGACAACATTTGAAGCCAACTGTTAGGAAAGCCATCCCCAATATTGATTTTATTTTTTTTAACAATATGTAAACTTTGTAATATTAAAAAAGGTAAGACTTGCAATAACAAGTTAATGTTCTCAACTGTTGCTATCTAAAATAAATCGAGTCTACTATATTTATCTCAAAATTATCTTATTTCTTATTTGTTAATTAGCATTCCAAAATGAAACTCATTGTGATGCAAATAAAAATCTTACCATAGCCAAAAATATCCTTGCTTCAGTTCCATAAAAAGAATAATGAGAGCTGGGGTTTCTCTTTCCTTACTCAATAAATGGGTCATTTAAGAACCTCCTCAGTCCTCTGTAGCTCTTCAGGGATTTCAAAGAACTCATACAATAATTTGAGTTTCATAATAATCCTATGTTGTGGACAATGCTGAGATTATTATTCCCATTGTACAGATAAAGAAATGGATACTCATATAAACTAGGGGATTTGTCAAAGAATATAAATACATTCAGACCTTAAAATTTTATTTGGTTTATTCCAAATAGCAGTGTTATAAACTATCTCCATACAATGAAAATTAGGAAGTCGGTTAATTAGTATATTACCAATTATTGGCATAGCCATGGCTGCCTTTTTGTATCTACAGCTGTTATTTCATTTACAAAGCAATTTCACTAGCAAGGATTGCTGAATCTTCAACCATACAATTCAATGATTAATGGAAAGATGTCATAATTGTGGATGATAATGGGAATTTTAAAATGCAGATGTGTGGGATCCTAAAGGAAATGGATAAATTGTGGAATTCACAAGTGTCTAATCAAATAAGCTGAACACAGGATCTATGGCATTCAAAATATGATAGGCAAGAGTACCATGGCCATATGAAGATAACTTCTAGTTAGTATTAGAGGAAAGGGGGCAGATTTTAACCCTCTGTTAAAAGACAAAGACAGGATATCAGGATGATAGCCAGGTAGACTGAATTCAGTTCCAATAACACCACCTTAAAACATCAGTAACTGAATACTTATTATGAAATAGGTAAATAACTAAACATATCACTTACATTAGACCCTACAGCTATCTACACATTAACTTTTGATATCTCTCAATATTTTCCATAGCATATGTTCTGTACTTCCTATGAGTTAGATTCATCAAGACAGTTACATCATCAAGTTACAGTTAAGGTAACAGAGGTTAAGAATGGTAATGAAACATTTCCAAGTTTATTCAGTTTCCAGGAGGCCACATTCTTAACCAATGTACCATGCCAGCACTTGACATAGGGTATTAGAGAATTCAGCTTTGAACAAAAGCAACAGCATCTTAACATTGCAGACTTGGTCTACATGATTTAGGTACACAGCGAGTTATGTAATTAAGTGCAGTTGTTGTGTACTGTCTTAAATGAGAATACCAGATACTACACTCATGACAATTATTTCAATTCCAGATGCACTTCATCCACTTTTACCTATCCCCCACCATGCAACAATATATAAGGAATTAATAAACTATCCCTTGCACTTGTCAGGATTTTCTTAGAATCTAGGCATGATTAAAGTTCTGGAGTACAGAATTAACATCTAAACTCTAATAAAGCCAGGTGAACCAACTGCTGGTTTTCTAAAACGGTATGTTTTCAAGCAGTGAAGTAAAACAATTCATTTGGCTATCTACAAAGCTTCTCAACTGAGTAGGCATTGTGAGATATGAAAGTCTGGGCTATTTAGTCTAGGATTCATTAAGATTTTAAGTGCCCATAATAGATTTCTTTGCTAGTTCTTTTCATTATATTTTCTTTATGGTCATTCTTCATTCAATTTTCAATCATGTGGCAGTACTTGCAGCTAAGTACTTAGGATTTTACTTAAATTTTCAAGCAAAATCTTTTTGTATGTGTGTTTGGAAATTACTATCAAGTTGTTTTATTATGATCAAGATATTTTCCATCTACTCTATTTCTTTATCCCTCAATTTAGTGAGTTTATCAAAAAAGCAATCAACTTTGTCCGGTGTAACAGGTTCTTTATAAATTTAGTATAGCCCTAGAGAATGTAATCTGCTATTTACTAACAAAGGAGGAGAAAGAAGCACATTTTTTTGTCTGTTTGTTTGTTTTAACCACACTCTTCCCAGGAATGATTGCAGAGACTGATTCCTGGTTTGAATAAGGGTCTGTTCTCCTTGAAGGGGTAGGGCCCTTAAGGCAAGAATTGACCTCTTCAAATTCAAATAGAAATCTCAAATTTTGAAATTGGATGGATATATAAGGGACTATGTCTCTAACATGAATCAAGGGCGTTGAAGCATCATGGACATGGCATCTGAAATTCTGCAGGCTGGTCAGGGCTGAAAAGCTCACAGTCAGTCTTGTTGCAAATCTAGGGTGCCAGAAAGGTCCTGCCATCTGCCACACATTTTAATTGTCTTTATCATAATATTTTTCCTGGACCTACTTAGCTTATTTTCCTTTAAAAAAATCTCATTTTGTTAAATAAATCTTGAAATGTTTTTTTTTTTCTTTTTGTATTAGAACAAGGAAGGGTAAATGCAAAAAATAAAACATTTTGAAAACTCCTGGTAAGTCAAATAGGTTTCTATGCAGATTAAATAAAATACTTCATATGAAAATGTCCACAAAATTTAAGCACTGTCTAAATTTAGCCAGTAGATGGATTATTTATTTAAAATGAAAAATTTGGAGTTCCACTCACACAGATTCTGATTGAGCAAGTTAAAAAAAATGGTAATCTTTCTTTTAAAGTATCTCATGCAGTGAATTTGATAAAGATGCCCCTAAGGCTACACGTTTAGGAGAAACAAACACAAACAGACTTGCTTTAAACAAACTTGACTTGGAATAAATTACTAATATTAATTAATTTTAATTTTATAATTACCAATTCTAAATATCTAAATATTATCTATGTGTTTACTCAAGTGTGTCTCTGTGTGTGTCTTCTTTATAAAGAGTCCTGGGGCACGCTATTGTGAGCATGACATGCTTGACAGTGATGGATAACATTTCTACTATCCTTTTTTAGGCTAGAATCCAGTCACATGATCCCAATCTAATTTTAATGGAGAATGGAATATATAATCTTCCTCTGAGCCTGGGAAGAAGATTGGTGAGTTAATTATTCCCAGTGTCTACCAATGTTCTGAAATAAACTAGATCTATACATCCCTAAATGTATGATTTAGCTCACTCTCTGAATATGAAGGAAAACATAAAAGAACTGTTCAACAGAACAGAAGTCATACAAATTACATCTTCAGACCAAAAGGGAAATAAGCAAGGAATTTGTAAAAGAATATAGCTGAAAAATTCCTCAAATACTTGGAAACTAAATAACATGTTTCTAAATAACCACTGGGTCCAAGAAGAAGTTCCAAGACAAATTGAAAACTATTTTGAACTCAATAAAAATGAAAATACAACTTTTCAAAATGTGTAAGATGCAGTAAAAGAGGTATTTAGAGGGAAACAGCATTAAACTTCTATATTAGAAAAGAATAAAGACCTCAAATAAATAATCTAAGCTGCAACCTCATGAATATAGAGAAAGAAGAACTAATAAAGTGTAAAGAAAGAAGACAAAAAAATCTAAAAGAGCAGAAATCAATTAAATTGAAAATAAGAAAACTATAGAGAAAATCAATGAAACCACGAGCTGATTGATCTTTGAAATATCCACTAAAACTGATAAATCTTGACCCAAGCTAACAACAAAAACAGAAGATGGAAATTGCCAATGTTAGAAATGAAAGACAGCCATAACTACTCCTTAGACTTTACAAGACGTTTTTTTAAAGAATACTATGAACAACTCTGTGTTCACAAATTTTATAATTTAGATGAAAAGGACCAATTCCTTCATACGATCTACCAAAAGTTACACTGTGGAGATAGAGATAGATAAATGAGGAGAGATCTCATGTTTCTACATTGGAAGATTCACTACTGTCAAGGTGTCAATTCTTTTCAAGTTCATGTACAGATTCAACACAATCCCAATTAAAATGCTAACAAGCTATTTTGTAGACATCGATTAACTGATTTTAAAATTTATAAGAAGGCAAAATCTACAACAGACAACAAAATACTGAAGAAGAAGACCTAAGTTGGGAGATTCATATTACACAACTGCAAGACTTATAAAGATACAGTAATCGAGACATAATGTTAGTAGTGAAAGAAGAAACAAAGATTAAAAGAATAGAATAGGAAGTCTACAAACAAACTGACAGGAATATAATCAACTGATTGATTTTTGACAAAGGCACCAAGACAATTTGATGAAGAAAAAGTAATCTTTTCAACAAATAATGTTTTAAAAATTGGATGCCCATATTAAAAAAAAAAACAAAAAACAAAAAGAAAAAAAGAAAAAGAAAAAAAAAAACCTAGGCACAGCCCTTATACTGTATGCAAAAATTATTTTTTAAAATGGATCAGAGACTTAAATTTAAAAGGCAAAACTATACAATTTCTAGAAGATAAGAGAAAATGCATGTGCCCTTGCATTTAGTGGTGTGTTCTTTAGAATATGACGCAAAGCAAAATCCAGGAAATAAAAAAAATGATAGGTTAGACTTTATTAAAATTAAAAAAAAATCTTCTCTGTTAAAGATATTGTTAAGAGAATAAAAAGATAAGCTACATATTGGGAGAAAATATTAGAAAAAAAATCTGATACAGGACTTGTATGCAAAATAAATAAAAAAAGAACACTTAAAACTCAACAATAAGACAACAAACTCAATTTAAAAACGGGCAATTATCCGAATGGTCACATATCCAAAGAAGATATGTAGACGGCAAATAGCATATAAAAAATATTTAACATTTTTTGTTATTAGGAAAAATGCAAATGAAAATAATGTGTTAGCACTATGAATCTATTAGAATGGCTGAAAACTATCCTATTAAATGTGACAACACTAGTTACTGGTGAGGATGCGACAGAAACTCTCATTCATTCTTACCAGGAATGCAAAATGGAAACGTTATTTTAGAAAATAATTCAACAGTTTTTTTAAAAGATAAACTTAGTCTTACCATACAATCCATCAATCATATCCCTATTTACCCAAGTGATCTGAAACTTATGTCCACATGAAAATGTGCACACAAGTACTTTTAAAAGTTGTATTGATAATTGCTCCAAATTGGAGACAATGAAAATGTTCTTCAATAGGTGAACAGATTAAAACAAAGAAGTGTGGTATATACGTACAATAAAATACTTCCCAGCAAATAAAATATTGAGCTATCAATCTATGCAGAGATGACTGAATCTTAAATTTATTGCTAATTGAAAGAAACCAGTCTTATAAGATGTCATACTGAATAGTTCCCATTACATGACAGTCTGGGTAAGGTAAAATTATAGACAGAGTAAACAGATCAGTGGTGTCAGGGGTTCAATTGGAGAGGGGCGAATGCATGAAGCACAGGGGACCTTTTAGAGTGCAAATTTATTTTATATGATACTGTAATATTGAATACTTCAGCAGCCTCTAACCTTTTTGGTACCAGGGACTGGTGCTCCTATGAGAATCTAATGCCTGATGATCTGAGGTAGAGCCAAGGAGGTGATGCTAGTGCTGGAGAGCAGATGCAAATACCGATGAAGCTTCATTTGCTCACCTGCCGTTCACTTCCTGCTGTATGGTCCAGTTCCTAGCAGGCCATGGACCGGTACTGGTCTGCGGCCCTAGGGTAGGGGAACCCTGGAATACATGACACTATGCACATGTCAAAACCCACAGACATTTACAGAAGAAAATGTAACCTTGATGTATGCAAATTTTTAAAAAATATTTAATTAGGAAGTAGGAGGTCTCAGAACAGAATGCAAACCATCACGAAAGAACCTCACTGTATTACAAATAAATGATGAACTAAACAACTTTGGGAAGTGATCAGAATTTCTAAGACCAAAGGCAAAATGAAATGTATAAAGCCTGTAGTCTCATCGACAAACTTATTTCTCACTGATATACAGATTAAAAATTATTAAATCATTATACATGTTTATTGGAATTGAACAACTAAGTAAAGGAATGATAGATGGTGAAAGATGAGTTTCTCACTTTTGGAGTGACAAGTTATAGATAAGCCAGGGAGAACGTCTGAATGATCGATATGATAATGGATTAAATCATAGATATCCATATGGAATAATGCTTAAATTAATATGGATACAGATGGTTACACACAGAAATACATATCAATGTGTTTACATATGCGGGGTAGTATATATATACTTATTTCTTTACTCTCTCAGAGGCGAGAGGCTTGAAGAAATGATGTCTCAATAGCAAGGAGCATAGTCAGCACACAGATTTTTGATTTTTAATACCATTCTCCAATATGAGAAATCAAGGCTCAAAATTTGGAGAAATGGATAATTCTATGACTAGAACTGTAAATATACAATCTGAGCCTGGAGTGTCTTGTTGTACCAGAATGTCAGGAAGTACTCAAAAAACAAAACAAAGCAAAAACAGCAAGAATAACAACAACAACAACAACAAAAGCATTGATGGGCATGTCCAAAAGACACAGGAGCCACGTGAAAGAGTTCCCCATGGCCAAAGCCAGAATAATTAAGCAACGATATAAACAAAGTATAATTGGATTGTAATCCAAAGTATAAAATATATTTCCATGCGTCTATATTGATTTAAATAAATTGACATAAATAAATGTAAGGGAAATAGAAAGAATAACTTTACAAATAGACTAATAGCACAAACACTATACCAGCCAGGTGATTAATATCAATGTCTACGATAATTAATCATGGTAATAATCTGTGTTTTTGATACAATGTGATGAAAATGTCATGTTACCTCTGTTATCTTCCTTCCAAAACTCCTAGTCCCAGTCTAACTACTAGAACAATGTCAGACAAACACCAGTCAAAGTATACTGCAAAATAATACCTGACTAGTCAAAACAAGGAACGTCTAAGACAACATCACAGTCAAAAAGAACCTAATAAGACATGAATACTAAATGCAATGTGGTATGCAATATGGTATCCTCTATGGACTCCTGGAACAGAAAACTGATATTCATTAAAAATAAAGCAAAACAAAAACTTAGAAAATCTGAATAAAGTATGAGCTTTAATCAATAACAATGCAGCAATATGGATTTAACTGTGACTAATTAATGTACCATATTAATGTACATTAGGGGGAATGGGGGAATGGTTATCTGATACATGGGAATTTCATGTTTTCTGTAAATGTAGATCTATTCTAAAATAAAGTATATTAAAATAAACAGAACATAATTATTTTCTTTCTGTCTAGAACAATTATAACATAGCTTGCCAAAACCAATTTTTTTTATCTTCTAGACATTTTGTCTTTGTCATTCTCTCTTCTCTCTTTTTCTGTGATTAATAATGACCTGCAAATACCCATTTGCAGGAATATAGCTAATTATAGATCATAGAAGGAGAAGAGAGCTTAAAATTTATTCCATTAGCACTTCTTAGTGGTTCTTGGAAATTCTGCCTGTAGAGTAAGATCTGAGCATTTAAGAATATACTTAAAGCTGAATGTATCTGAAGTGCAGACACTGCATCAGTGAGGAGCTGCAATAGTTGTTCAAGACCCAAAGAGGCAAAGGCAGTTAGCCTCTTAGTGACCACCAAATGCCCTGCTATGCTACCCACGTAGTATTCAAAACTTAACCATGTCCTTAAGAATTGATAAATCAGATAATTCTGTAGGGATTGCAGATAGTCTGCCTAGTGTTCAATGAAGATGAGATGATTGTTACCTTTTCTACACGTCTGTATGTAGTCACTTGAAAAAAAATATACATATAAATATATTTTCTCAGAAAGGCATTTGCTTTCTACAGTTCTGTACATGTAAGGCAGCTCACAGTCCATCCACACTTTTGGTAATTTTTGACCTTTGTTAAACTTGGCACATTTGACCCCAGAATCCTGCAAGTTTCAAAATCTGGCTACATAATATAGTGTATTCTCAGTATCTTTGCCTTTAATATTTAGTAAAAGCAGCATACATGTGCAGTCTTCCTGAAGGTATGCTTTTATAATTTCGTGTCTACTCACGACCCTTCATACTCCATTAACTTTAGTTTCCCACATTTTATTTTGATATTTGAGGTATTTGCACCAAGTCCCCAGGAATTTCCCAGAAGAAAAGCACAGTGCCGCTCATTTATATCGCTATTTACCCAACTCTTTATTATTAAGAGCTACACATTTTGAGACATTGGTGTGATAAAGATTATAAAATCAGTGCCATGGAGCCAACCAGATATCAAGGATTAAATTAATCATGAGAAGATTATTTGCTCTTTTATCTGAATTCTGAAAGTTTTCCCATCACCTGCTATTTTGCATGGGTGAATGATTTTGACAGAATACACTGTATCTATCGTACACACTACTTTTTACAGGCTGCCTGAGGCATTCAGCACGCTAATCGACTTTAGACCAAATAAAAACTAGACACAATAACATTAGAAACAGATGTTCTCCTATAGGATCCTATGATTAAATCAGAGAAAATAATATCATGCTTTCTTTAAAAAAAAGTCGCCTTGTTTTGTGAAAGAAATCCCACTCTAATACCAAATCCTTTTTGTCATTTCCAATGAACTCCTTGGTACCAATCATGTCACCATAACTGCATTACATTTTGTTTTTATTATGTTACCAAATAATTTAAAAACTGTTATTTTATGTTAGTGTATTTATTAAAATTAGGTGGCCATCATGCAACACCATAATGCATTTTGTGTGTGTCAGTAGAAAAAAAATGGTATAAAACAGTAACTTATATATATATATATGCTTTACATAATGTTTTCAATACCTTCAAATGCTGTTTTCTCAAAGGCAGCCACACAAATTTTCAAACACAATATAAAATTTTAGTGCCCTTTATCAAATTGCAGCTGCCATAGTGACACAGATCATGTGGTATATTTCAAATCAACATATATATATATATATATATATATATATATATATATATATATATATATATATATGGTCAGACAGAACATTTGGGGAAATAAAAATCACATAATGACTAGTTTTAACAGTTCTCTCTCTTTCCAGAGCTTACTCAAATCTCAGAGAAAACACACATACAGATAAATTTTATATATATATAAATTATATATATATAATTTATCTGTATTTTTTTTTTGACTCAAGATATCCCCTAAATGGTTTTATGAACTAGCAGGCTTTCTGAGAAATATCAAAGAATCCATGATCTGGCTGATTTTCAGTGCTATCATTAAAATCATTCTTATACCACAGAAAACAGAAAGAGAAAGAGAGAGAGAGAGACAGACAAACAGACAGACAGAGACAGAGAGAGACAGAGAGAGAGAGACACAGAGAGAGAGAAAGAAAGAAAGAAGGAAGGAAGGAAGAAAGGAAGGAAGGAAGGAAGGAAGGAAAGGAAGGAAGGCAGGCAGGCAGGCAGGCAAGCTACTCTCCCAAAAGCAAGCTTTGTGTCAACTATCTTTGGAATGTCTTTTGTGTTAGAGCTATGACTATCCTCCTGTGCCTATTTAAAGATCCAGTCACTCTAACATTATGGTGTAATTTTACACATCATAACTCGGATGTTTAAAAAAAAAAAGATAATTGCTCTTAGCTTGCTCCATATCCCCCAGTTGATGTTTTAATCAGAAATGACAGAGAAGGTGCAGACATAGTAAAAATTACATCCTATTCTGACTATTTTAATGTACTTTCTTTTTTTATTCTTTCTCAACTCATTTATTTAATCAATCATTTATTTAATCATTTATATCACAATTGATTCATAGGTAAGTATTCTCTGTTCATAATCTAACACCACTACTATTTATTTTATTGCTCATGTTTTTCCCCCAGATCTGCTTATTGGGAAGTCTTTCAGGTTGGCTCCTTTGTCTTATTAAAATATTTTCACTTTTTTTTAAAGCATTTTATTTCCCGGTAATAGATGTTGATACAGGCTTAACCTCGGCTTTGCATTTCTCCCGTACAAACTCTAAAGTCACTGTTTTCTGAAAGGAATCTTTCTGTTAATAAAAAAAAGGGTATTTGGAAGCCAGAATCTGAAAACTGGGTATGCTCATTGCTTCTGGGGTATCACTGTTTCTTGGCCCACCAAGAGAATGGAGTTAGGAAAAATATGTACATGCACATATATATCTATATGCACATATATCGATATTTTTATCTATCTCTTTATATATTAAAATAAGTTCATATTGATATATATGACTCTGATTCACAAACACATCATTCCTTCTAACATTCCCCTGATTTGTAATGTCTTTCTCTGGCAGTAAGAAATCTAGCACTCAGCTACTATATTATATTTGATTATTTCTTTTAACCTCAGGATCGACATAAAGTCATTTCACAATTTCTAACTAATACCCCTGTGATAAATACATTTAAAGTATATCAGAATGTTCATGTACGCTTCTTTTTTTCTTTAGCCTTATGTGTTTTGACAAAACATTCTATTTAAAAGTTATTTAGCTTAGTGACTATTTTCTTCAAATATGCCATTTATTTGCAGTACAATTAGATAACTTTTTCATTGTCTGTGTTACATCCTGAGGACATATACCCAAGCCCCCAACACCTAACTGGTTGAATTTGATTTTAGCTAGTAGAATTTTATGTAGATTTGAAGGGGGACAGATTTTCGACATAGTCCAATATGATATCTGCAAATTGAGACAGTTTTTATTCTTCTTTTCCCATTGGTATATGTTCTTTCCCTTTTTCTTGCCTTATTGCATTGGCTAGAATTTCCAGTGTGATGCTGAATAGGCCAGGTAAAAGAACTTCCTTGCCTTACTACCGAACTTAGAAGGAAAACATGTAGTCTCACCATTGAATATGATAGTGTTAGTCATAGGTTCACCTTGTTAGGTTTCTCATATTTTTATATACCTGTGACAATTTTTTTTTTCTTTTTTAAGTTGAACGTATGGTATAGAACAGTAAATACTAAAGTAAATGTCTTTCAAAAATCTTTACATACAAGCACATCTTTCCTTCTGCTTGGTTTTGGTATATGTATTTGCATTAATTTACTCAAGGATTAGATTAGGTTTGATGTTTTTATTGCATTGGAAGTGGGGAGGAACTTCCATGCTGATTGTTCTGTTCTGGGTCCTAGCTGACTCCAGTTGAAAGGAAATACAAAAAGGCAATGAAAAATATGGTCATAATATTTTCTAGCTTTTTTTTTTATTAAGAGATGAATTCTATTTTACTTTTTAGTCAATTAATTAAATTTTTTATGGTAACATTGGTTAACTAAATCTGGTAAGTTTCAGTTGTACATTTTAACAGTAAATATGTTTTCTTTAAACTTTAATCTGGGCTAGCCTTGCCATTGCGTTAGCCAATAGAAAGAAAAGATATTGGTCTTAGGCCTCAAAAAATGTTATAATTTCCACTCTTGATGCTCATGGAAACTCCGCAACCACCACTATGTGCAAGAGCTCAGGCTCATTTGTTATATGACGAGAGACATATGGTCTAGTTCCCCTGTTCCCTACCCAAAAGACAGCCAATTGCCAGTCAACTGTCAGATATGAGAATGAGTCTGAAGGCAAATATATGAGTAAATCCAGCCAAAACCGGCAGAAAAGCTATCTGATTGAGCATAGCCAAATTGCCAGTCCACAGGAATGAATGGTATATGCAAAAATATCCTTTAATTTCCTCCCTGTTTTCTACTTCAACATCCATAACTAAAAGGACTTTCCTCCTGTTATTGGATTATAAATTCCTTATCTTATATTTACTTTTTCCCTAGTCTATGGCTCTTTTCTCTTGATTATTGAGAGATAATTTTATAATACTGAAAATGCTGCTATTTACCCACAGAACCTACTTTCAAGATAATTGGTTTACTGTATATAAATCTGTCTATATAATTTAAAATTAAGACATCGGCAATGGATTATTTGTCTCAATTTGATGCCCTAAAGCATCAAATGGGCAGAGAAAGCTGGAAATATATGGACTAGATTCAAGGACCATTGATTCAACATCATACAAGTATTACACATTTTATCATTTATTAACCACAATGATTCCTTTCAATCTTTTCCAGGTATATCCATCACTAATTCATGGCTTGCCATTCTACTGCCTCCTAACTTGATTTGAACTTAGCCTGTTGCAGATATTTATTCTCATAAAGTCTTAAAAATTTTTGAAATATCTGAAATAATTCATAGTTAGCAGATATTTGTTGCCAATTATATTTTCTCTGTTTGTAATTGACACTTGAAAATTTATTTGAAAGTTTATTACTTTTGTTCTAATTGATAGAAACTCTTTAAGGACAACACATATTTTGTGTTATCTAAAAAGGCATGAGTGAAAAAAGAAGGGGTCATTAGCTCTCCAGTACTTTATCAAGGGAGTATACTTTACAAATATGTACTCATTGTCTGCTATGAAAAACGAATGGTTACTTCAAAAGTCCCACATTAACTTAAGGGTGAACTCCGCACTGCTTGTTTTATGAGACCGTGTAATATTGGGCTACTGATAAACTCACTAACATTTAACTAAGCCCTCAAAAGCACATTCGCTTCCCCACAACTATATTCTGTAGAGCAATATACACACATACATTGTTGTGGTGCTATTCTCTACCTTGTCTATTTAAACAGTTCTATATACATTTTTAAAATAAAATTGCCTGAACTCCTCTTTGATCTTCTCAGGCTCACGATAAACTTTTTTTTTTTTTTACGTGATATGAGAATGTTTGCACATAGCTCTATAAAAGCGTAATGTGTGACATGGTAATTGGTCATTCACATGTTAGATCTATTCAAGGACAGAGGCCTCGTCATATTATTCTCATTTAGCGAGTACCTGGAACACTGTCATCCTGTTATTTTATAAATTTACAAGAACTGAGGCCATGACTACCCTGTTTTTGGCTCTCTTCCTATCATCTGCCATAGGTCCTAATGCCTGATTAAAAAAATCAATGAATGCTTTATGAATGAGTTAGTTTGTGCATTATGTATGTTAGCAACGAACAAAACATAGCAAATACAGTCCTCAATTCATGTAACTGATGGATCATTGGTGAAGAATAGATATCAAAACAGGTTATTTCTTTACAAAATAAAAACAGAATTTCAATTAGAAAGTGATAGAGAAAAAACAATGTATTAAGACCTCCATTTTCAAAAGAGAACCATCCAAACATAGCATATGAAAGTTCAATAATATTTGAAATGTAGTATTCCAGTGAAGTAAAAACAAAATCAAAATACACACACAGCACTTTAGATAGAAATATATATCACAGAGTTAAGACATATTATGTTAAAAATGTACAATAAAAAAATGTAATGCATGGGGGAAAATACTGAGGTCATATCACATTAATTGCTGAGTTTGTGTTATAATGAAGTGGATTTTATCATCATCTGTCACTCTACATGCATTAAGACTAAAGACTGTTCAGAGTATGCTGTCTTCAGCAATAGAGGACTATTACTAAGTTTATAGAGCAGAGTGATTATTAATAGTTTATAATTCTTTGTTCAAGACAATTCTTCGGACATTTGTTGAACATTTGTTATGTAGAATACACTGTTTTATGTACTAGATATTTAGTCTGATTAAAGGAATAGAGAAATAGTGTCTGAACTTTATTTCTAGCTCAGGAATGAGAGGCCTGAAAAATTCTAAACATGAGTCTAAAAATGCTATATACTGCAAAAGTCTGATAGGTTCTATCCCTTTGAAATGTCATCAGTAAGAAAGGAATAGGTATCTATGAACCAAGTTTAGGTGATGGGGAGGGTAAGATGTCCCACAAACCAAGTACAAATCAGTATAAATCTAAAATCAAACATGGCTGATAGTGAGGTACACCAATAAACTGTAATTCAAAGGTTGGAGGCCATCTGAGATGTGCAGTTATCATAGGTCGGCAAGAAAGCCAGACAAAGGAACATATGAAGCATGTGTTGGGTTTTAGGTAAGAAGAACAGGCTCTTTATAAAGCACTAGAGTCTTAGCCTTGCAAATGTGTCCCCACTCGTTATTAACTGATTGAGGCTCAAAAATGTGTCATTTATGAATATAAAGTAAAGAGAACATTATAAGTCAAGAAAAAAATTAAACATTAGCAAAATGACAACATAGAAACTTAGTATAAATCTGCTAATGGCAGGTTTCAGATTATAGCGGATGCATCTCTTGTTCTCAACAATTAAATATAGAAATAGAAATTACCAGGCTTTAAAAATGGAGGAACTAATAATTTCCCCTCTAAATCAATTATTTTTGTTTGCCTATTTCCATCCTCCTATATTTGGAGAGAACCTATAGTTTGCACTACCAGTCTTATCACCCTCCTAACTCTCAGTTTGTTACTCACCTACTCTCAGGCCTTGGAGTCTGAGATAGGCTTCCTCACCACCCCAACCCCACCCCATTTAAGAGAAGTACATGACCCAGACAGGAGGAATCAAATTTTGATTCAAGTATAGATCTATGTGCTGAGATAGTTCAGTGCTATGGACTAAATATCCCCTCTGCCAATACTCATATGCTGAAGCCCTAATATCCAATATGATGGTATTTGGAGATGGGGCCTTTGGGAGCTAATTAGGTTATGAGGGTGGTGCCCTTATAAGAAGAGACATGAAAAAGCTTGCTCTCTCTCTCCTTCTCTCCCTGCCACGTGAGAACACAGCAAGAATACATCCATCTGCAAACCAGAAAGAGGGCTCTCTCCAGCACCTGACTGTGCTGGCATCCTGATCTCAGACTATCCAGTCTCAAGAATTGTGAGAAATAAATTTCCGTTTAAGAAACACAATCTATACTACCTTTCATGGCAGCCCAATGTGACTAAGACATTCAGAAAAATAAAACAAAACGATATGCTATTCAGATATGAAAAAAATGATAGCCAGAACTTCAATATCTATTTTCTTATTATCAGAGAAAGCTATAGGAGGTGTCAGGAATACCATTTAGAGATGAAGAAATTGACTGTGGTACTTCTATTTGCATAAATGGCCAAAATTTTGCTCCTCCTTATATCTATTCATCTTTATGTTATTTTAAGGCTCCCATAATCAACACAAGTCAGTTTCTTCAAACTCTTCAATCTAGACTGGACTTGTGACTTTCTTTGACTAATAGAATTTGTCTTAAACATCAATGGACCGGTTCCAAGCCTAATCATGCTTTATTCTTGGAACTCTGCCAGGGCCGTGCGATCAATACTTGGATTAGTTTGTTAGATGATGGACATGTGGCCAAGGCATTTCTATAGTTTCAGCTGATGGCCAGCAAACTTCAGAGAGTGAAGCCACCTAGGTGACTTACAACAGAACCGTCAATGACCAAAAGGTGAGGTCAGCTGAGATAAGAACTGCCCAGCTAGCCAGATCAAATTAGTGACCTTCTGAATCATGAGCTGTGTAAATGTTTATTCTTTCAGCTACTAAGTTTTGTTTTTTTTTGTTATGCATGAAAAGCTGATACCTTAATCAATGTAGCAGGAGAGAGATCAAGTGTGATGCTATCGCTTAGTCCCTGAATCTAGGTGCCCTTTGACATTTTAGTTTCCTTAATGAATAAAATCCTTTTTCTCTCTAATTTAGTATAAATTGGATTTTTCTGACAATTGCAACAGAAAAAAGAATCCTTATTTATTCACATACTGACCAATTGTGTGCTCCCAGTTTCTATTCCTTCAATCTATTCTGCCCACTACAGAAATAAACATATTACTCTGTTGCATAAAATGCCTACGTAACTCCTTACCTCCTTTTCAATATATTTGAAAGTCTTTGCATGGTCCTTCTCAGTTTAGGCACTGTACAAGTCTTGATATAAATTATTTATCAACAAGAAGCTTGTCACATACCCCCATATTCTCAGAATGTCATCTTAATCATAGTCATTAAACACACTGAAAAACTCTAACATACCACCAAACTTTTATGCATGACAGTCTCTTGGCCAGAAATGCCCTCTCCTTTTGGCTCCCTTCCTAACAATTCCTTATTTTTCAAGAATCATCCTTTAGTATACATTTAATAAACAGCATAGGCTTTGTAAAGAGATCATCCTCTGTGCTCTGATTTGGTGACATTGCTTTGGAGCTATCTCATGATGCTATAATTATAGGAGAGACTGTGATTGATGGATTTCTTTCTCCCCAGGACCTTGACCAGGTGTCACCGTATAATAGATGTTCAATGTGCTTTGATGAACACACATACACATAAGACCTAAATACATTGTTCAGTGTACTTAGATATTCTTTATGAGATTTAAAAATTTTAAGGTACAACTTCAGTTAATAATTTGGTCATTCCCTTTTCATTTCCAATTAAAATGGTTGATAAGCAGCTATTAATAAAATTGTCTAACAATTAAACTCTAAAATTATATTAAAATTGTAATGCAAATAAAAAGATATTAGGAGGATAGTCAAGGAAGTATATCTATGAAATAGAAATTGCCACAGGAGCACTTATTAATTGCAGGCATATAAATGTATTACAACATCTCGAAACACCTCAAATAAAATCCAAAGGTTAATTTTTCTCTGCCTGTAGTTCCTTGAACTGTTCTCTGTATAATTGTGCTAGATGTTTCTTATTTTGCATTCTTATTTCCATATAAATCAACATCTGTCCTTCTTTAATTAGGATACCCTACATTCTTCACACTTACGGTTTTTAATAATTTTACCCAATACTCATTATTTTACCCAATACTGATTATATTTTTTAGATCTACAAAATTAGACTTTTCCAAAGTCTAACATCCTTAGAATGTTATGCCCTTAAAAACATTTCTTTTTATATGAAATTAGAGAAGCCTTTTGAGATGATTAGATTACTGTTAAATGGAGGTAGTGTATATCTAAAAAACTCATCAAGAGAGAATTCCTGTATAAATTCTTGGCATAAAATGACAAAGGAAGAAGAAAATTGGCACTTTTAACTAATTTAATAAAGTTGCCAAAAATTGGTAGAAAACGATATGTTCAGCATTTAGGATACAAAGGAAACTCTGTAGTTCATGTTATCTACATATTTAGCTTACTTTCTAAAATGAGGCTGTGTTTATAAGAAACAATTCAAGTAAGTTCATTAAATTCTGTTTTAAAAACAACAATATAAAGTCTATATTTTTTCCCATAAAATATAGTGTTTCAAATTGTCTGACTTTATAGTTTCAGAGTTTTTCAAATTTCCTTGATTGTGAGTAGACATAAACTTTTGGGGGGACACTGTCAAAAATCAGCAAGTGGAGTCTTCAGTTATAATCGAAACATATTAGTATAGCTACCTTATAGTTGCTAATAACTCATTAAAAGCATAAATCTTATTGTTTCTTAAAAAATTTTTCTTCCATAATATGAAATCACTAAGAGCAGTCCTATTTCTATTAGATTGTGAGAGCTATTTCATATTAAATTATAAGTTTGCAGAATACTGGCTTCTTTTTCCTGTTGATGTCATAGCCCTCAATGTGCCTTGCATAGGAGAAGTATCTGAAAATGCAAGTTGAACTCTTCATTTCTTATTTTCTGCAAATTTGAAACTACTCAATAACAGCTGAGTGGCATACTTGAGTAACAGAAGGTTTGTATCCAGTAACCCAGGTCTTGTTTCCAGCAACCTAGGGAATGTTTTTGATATCTCTGAGTCCACTTCCTCAACTGTAAAGTAAACACAATAGCACAAGTGTTGTCCACAGCACAAGGTTATTTTAAAGATAAACAGATATAAGAATGTCAATGCTTCGAAATATACCATGGCTTACCACATAAAAAAGAATATCAAAATTGAAATATTAGATGGCATTTTTGTCTCTTCCAAATCTGTCATGAGATATCTCTGACAGTAAAAGAAGGCATGTAAATGTTAACACCAGGCAGACAAAGCAGATTTGACTTTTTAAATAAAATATAGCACTAATTTCCAAGAGTATTTATGTTATATATATTATATATGCAACACACATATAGTCTCAGAGACTGTGTGTATGTGTGAACACTTGAGGATGTTGTTTCTTATTTAAGAGGACTGACTTAAGAATGCAATATAGTAACACTCACATAGGCTTTATTAACCCAACAAATGCTGAACACACAGTCATTGATGATATAATTATTGTCTCTATTTATTAAAAGGTCAGTGCTCAGTGCTGAAATGAAATAAGAAAACTCAAACAATCAAATACAGGACAATTGAGGCTGAAGCTTCTGTCTTAAGAAGTAAAACTAACAGATTTTAAAACATGAAATCTAGTAAATAAAGACAAAAATTAAAAGACAGAGTTAGGTGTGGAATCACGTCACAAGAGTATAATGATAAAAACTTCAGAATCAGATAATACTGAAATAAAATAGTAGGCTTCTGGTTCATCAATGACAATGAAGCTAATTATGCACCTACAATGTAGTGTCTTCCAAATTCTCACAAAAGAAAACATAAATATTAATAAAAATCAAGCATATAAATTTTTAAACAAGCACTAATAGCCCTATCCCAGAACATGCACTAATAGTCTAATACTAGAAATTACAAAAGATCCTAAGTAAAAGACATTATTATTAAACACTATTCAGCTATTGTCATGTGAAACTGAAGTCTGCCTAAAACATGAAGGTCATGTAGTTTATATTTCCTCTGTTACCTATCCCTGTCAATAACTCATGAAAAAGTGGACAGCCATCTCACCCATAAGAGGGTTATTGTGTAGGTTGCTAGAATATTGTTATATCTTCCCAATCTAGTCCATGCTGACCTGTGTAAAAGCAAGTTAATTGAGAGAGGGGTGACTTATTCACTCCTACAAAAGTTTTTTTCCGGAAAAGTTGAATCTTGTTTCTTCTGTATCCCTTCTTGACACCTAATACTACAGAATAAGACGTCACTGATAACTGCTTTTTTAACAATGGTAATAATTAAAAATAATAGAATGCAAAATCGTATTCAAAACATATTCATAAAGAGAGTAGGCACATACCTATTGTCTTTCTTGATCTTACTGCTCATGCTAGAATGAGCCCCATTATCTCTCTGGAAAAATACAGTAGTTTAACCATGTAGGAAATGACCAGAGCTACCCACGAACACCAAATTATTCCTAACAGAAATGTCAATTTCCAGATCATTAACTCAATATTCTATCCTTGTCCAACTTTCCAACACAGAATCTCCTGTCCAGCTGCAAAGCAGCATGAAAAAGAGTTTTAAGGCTAATGCAATGGTTATAAAACAGATGACATTTTAAAACTCACTCCAAAGTAAATACTTCATTTGAAAAGAAAAACAGAAAGGAGGTATAGACACAGGTGAATGGCAGTTTAAACACACACTTATGTCCACAAATGTTATCATTCATGTCATTCATAATCTTAGGAAGTAAAATACTGATTTATCTATCTCCTTTCCATGCACTTCAAGCTCTTACAGTTACAGAGTGAGCACTTTGAAATTCTTATCAACATAGAGTAGTTAAGCAGGCCCACATCCTAGGCTCTCCATTTTATACCTGTGAAATCTTCGGGATATTATTTAACCTCCTCATGACTTGCCTTTTCTCATTTGGGCAATGAAGATAAGAATAAATCTCACTTCATAGAACTGTTGAGAAGACTAAAAGATTTAATAAATAAAAGTCATTTAGAATCATGCCTGAAGGTCTGCAGTAAGGGCTCTATAAAAGATACTTATTCTTTTATATTCTCAGAGCCCAGAATAAAACCTGGTCTATTTTTTTTTTTTCTCTATATGCTTTATTTTTTTTTTTTTAACTAAATGTTGGTTTTGGGGTTTTGTTTTTGAGTTGCCTTTCTCATCTTGAATTTCTCTCCTTATTCTGAGAAATATATCAGAGGCTGTGGCATGAAAATACAGTTATATAGACTGGTGTCCTCCTTCATGCCTGAATTAAAGAAAAAAGCTTTTGTAGGGGAAAGCAAAATGGCAAAACCAGATCAAGTTGACTGACTTTTCATTCTGAATGTGCTGTGCATAATTAGATTTTCACTTCTAAACCAATAAAATAGATCTCGGTAAAAGAAATGAACATATAATTATGTTCTTTCTTTACATAGGTACAGCCAAAGGGAGGCAAGAGGTGAGGGTGGTCTCTGAAAGCTTGCCCATGCAACCCCGGAATGGACATTATGTCTCTTCAGAGCTAGCTACTCAAAAGAGGCTAAGCACGAGACTTGGAAGTTGGTTGGGCATAAGCAGTATGTCTTTCTCATCTCAATGAAATACTCAGTACTCATTATAGAGCCCAACATATGTTAAGAACTCTGAGAATACCTGCATTATTAAGAATATGGCCTCTGAGAATACCTGCATTATTAAGAATATGGCCCTAATATGTTGACCTTCCTGCAACTTGGTGAAAGTCCTTTGTACTTAGTGTAAGAGTTAGCTGACTGTGTATCAAAAGTGCCTGCCCAATATCCAGCCCCACTTCTTACTATGTATGGTTTTCTATCCAGTACAATAAGTCAAGAAAAAGAAATAGAACACATTGAGATTGGAAAGTAAGAATTAAAACTGCAGTCATTGACAACATGATTGTCTTTGTAGAAAAAAAGTAATAAAATATAAAAAATATGAGTCGAAAAAAATAAGTGACTTTAAGAAGGTTATAGGATACAAGCAATATTGAAGTCTATAAAATATAAGTGAGAGAAATTAAAGAAAATCTAAACTAATAGTGATACCATAGTTTTAGACAAAAAAAAAAAAAAAAGGAAAATATAAGCCTTTGGTCTTACATGGAATGACAAAAGCACAATTCTTAAAATAATAAACTAACAAATTGGGCATCTAATCATCAAGGACACTATTAGGAGAATAAAAAGACAAACTGCACACCAGGAGAATTTTTATGGAAAGCCCATATCTGATAAAGGTCTTGAACCCCAAATATATAAAAACTGTCAAAATTCAACAAGAAGAGAACAATCTGGTTTAGAAAAAAAAGACAATTATTTGAAAAGACACTTCTCATTGGAAGATATACATACAGATGACAAATAAGCACACAAAAATGTCTTCAATCCATTAGCCATTATGGAAATGCAAATTTAAATCACAATGAAATACAACTGCACACAGAGTAGAATGACTAAAATAAAAAAGAATGATCATACCAAGTATTGTCTAGGATACAGAGTAACTGGATCTCTCAAATGCTGTTGGTAGGCATGGAAAATACAACCAATTCGTAAAACAGTTTAGCAGTTCTTAAGAAATTATACATATGCTAACATATGATTTGGCCTCTGCATTTATTGTGTTATTTACCCAAGTGAAATGGTAGCATATTTTCATACAAAGACTTCAATACGAAGATCATATACTGTATGATTCAACTTGCATAAAATACTAAAAAAACAAACTAATCTCTGAAGACAGAAATCAATTCAGTGGTTGGCTGGGGAGAGGGAAGGGATAGAGAAGGAGATTACTAATAGGCAAAAGAAAATTTTTAAGTGTGATGGATATATTCATTAATCTTGATTTTTGTGATGGTTTCATAAATGAATATTTATGTTAAAACATCTAATATAGCACTTTGAGTACATGTAGTTTATTATATGTCAATGACAGTTCAAGAAAGCTTGTTGAAAACAAAATGAAACAAAGTAAAATATATTTGGCTAATATGTTAAGGGTGGCAAGTTGCTGAAGCAGATTCCTTCCAGAAAAGCAAATTCAGAGCCCAGATAAGGAATTAGTGTCTCAGATCAACATGGAAACACTGGATGTGGAGCATAACGGTAAGATTCTAGATGTATTTGTTAAAAGATCCAGTATGATTTTCTGATTCATTAGATGTGGGATGTGAAAGGAAGAAAGGAGTCCAAAATTACTCTAAAATGTTTGTGTGAGCACTTAAAAAATATGGTATACGTAAATGGAGATGGAGCGGACTGAATGAAAACAGGTTTATTTGAGGGGCTTATCAGGAGTCTAACTTTTGAGAGGTTAACTTTACATGTCAATTAAATGTTGAATGGGGTGTTTAAAAGAAAGTTGGATGTATATGTTTGAAGTTCAGAAGTGAGGCCTAGATGACAGATATAAATTGCTAGTTGGCATAGAAAGATATAATGGTAATAATAGTCATACTAGCTTCTGGCATGTATTGTTTACTGGGTGCCTGGGTACCAGGAAAAAAATGCCTCAAGCCCATTTCAATCAATTCTCTCTGAAGCCCTGTAAAGTCAGTACATTGACTTTGTCCTAAATCTTACAGATGAGTAAACTGAACTTTAAAGCAGTTAAATTGTCCAGAGTGGTCAGTGGAAGAGAAAGAGCTCATTACGCATCTCTCTGAAATCAAAGACTGAATCCCTAACTCTTACACTGTTCTGTTACCTACTGAAAAGCAAATATTTTCTTAACACCGGATGAGAATGACTGGATAGAAGTACAGACGAATGAAATGGATGAATAAAATAATTTGTATAAATCTAAACAAAACAAATGTTAGCAAAACCACCCACTGCTTTAAGAAGGCAAGGGGAGGAGCAATCAATTCTGACTGAGATCTGAGAGGTCAACATAAAAGGATTAGAATGAGGGCCACAAGTAACAGGATGTTGCTAGGTATGAAAAGAAGAGCTTGGCAGTACAAACTGCAGAACAGTAAGAGCAATGACTTGAGACATTAAAAGGGATGTTAAGATCAGACCGAGATGAAGAGTTAGATTTGGCTGGGCCACAGGGGGGAATGTAGACAGAAGTTGCGGGAGATGCATTTAAAGAGTTCTAAGAGAAGCCAGCATCTCGGTGCCTAGTATGATGTGTTAACGTTCTTCATTCAGATCCGCTATAGTCCTCTGCTGGAGATTAGAAGGGAAAATTGCATATGGGTGACATATTGCCATACTTAGAGAATATGATTAAATAAAATCTGTGACCCAACAACTCTTTAAAAATCCCCAAAAAGTCTCTTGCGACCAACCATCAGTCACTGATCGTTTTATTGGTAAAATTAAGAGAATCTGTCACATATAATATATACCTTTTCATACCTTACTAACTGTAATTACTATTTTCATAGACAAGAGAATATGAGATTTTCAAGATCTTACATCTGCTTATTTAGCATAATACTGCACTTAGTTTGAGCTAATTCTTTCATTGAAATGTGACAGATTTCTGCTATAATATTAATATATACTAAAATATTTTAGTATATATTAAACATATTAATATAGCGAATAGTTTAGTAACTAAAATGACCTCAGGAGCTTCCTAAACAGTTTATTTTTTCCATTTTCCCATTTTTAAGACAATAACAGTGACGCTCAAATAAACTATAAAATCATTAATAAATTATGGAAATCAAGGTCATTTACAAATATTAATTCTTCCATTGTTGCAATTTTCTCTGATCCAGATTCAGTCAATCTGAACTTCAGCCTATTTCCTATGATTGGAGCATCATGAAACTAAATATCTGGACCCATCATATATATGCATTGTTCAAGCATTTTCTTTAGTCTGAAAAGGTCTATAAATAACAAAAATAAAACAAACATTATAAATTAAAATTAAACTAGTTGGCTATTTACTATGCTGAGTAGTGTGCCTTAGACACATCTGGCTTTATTTACATTTATAGAATTACAGACATTGTGTGCTCAAAGTCTTGAAATGATCTCACGATCCAGGTACTCTAGGTGTTCTTATTTATGTAGGAAGAGTCTAAGAGAGAGTAAAAATCAACATCCATGATCGCGATCACACAGGAGCTCACGGACGATATATCTCAGAGCCTGACTTCTGTGCGTGGTTTGTCCGATAGCCAAATTTTTTTCTCTGAACTACTATGTAGTATGGTCGTCTTCATAGCTCAGTTCAAAGTAACCATTTTGGGTAACTCCACCCTCACTTATCCCTCATGAATAAAAATAATCCCTTCTTTTTATTGGATGAATATCCAAGAAAATAAGGGCTAAGAGTAATAGTGAAATTTTTATATGCTATTTTTTCCCTCGTTATCATTCTCATCAGCTAAAAGATTCATGCCTCAGAGTATGGGAACACTGCGTCCTTCATCTCCACCTGCACCTGGACCCCTGTTCTATTTGGTCGCACTCAGTTTCTCCTGCATTTCACTTTTGTGGTCATTGCAATGTAAATATTTTGCAGTTTTATTATTATTTTTATTTTGTTTTTCTTTTGCCACAAAAGAGGTCATGTGAGATTGTATTACATTAATTACATTTATTATATTATATATAAAATATATCTTATATGTCTGTATCTATAAAATTTACCGGCCTAACTTACTTTGACTGTTAGTTACCATTCAACAGGGATAGCTAATCCTTCACTTTGTTAATAATTCCCTGATAAGTGGTTTCTCCACACTTAACTGGAATTGCACAATGGTTTAAAATTCATATAAAAAGAAATGGGCACATGTAACTCTCACCTCTCAAAAAATGCCATGTATGAAATTACTACCACATTCCCTCATAATGAAATTGGTGAGGCCTGATTATTAGGGGAAAATACATAAATTGGTAAGATAACAATTTAAAAATGATTAATGTAATTCTAAATTGAGTAAGCAGAGAAAGTAACGATTAAAGATATTTGCATATTTCTCTGTGCAGCCCACAGTAAAACTCAGAACCCCTATGAGTATTCTTGAACTGAAATTGAGAAATCTTGAATTTACTCAAACACAGAGTATACATTCACCAAAGGCCAGTCAAGTTCAAGATCGTGACTCTCTTCACATTGGTTTTTATATGTCTGAGGAGCTGGTACACAGTTCTTCTGGCACGTCTCTCATATCTCTTCCCCCATTCAGTGGTAAAAGTGGAGAGAGTGCCACAGTAACAGCAGACCGTGGGTGGAATGGCTGGTCTGCCACCTGTGCAAGGTGAGCATGAAGGGATATAGAACTAGTTGAGAGAGGGGGGCGATGGGGAGAAAAGCGATATGTGACAATGCAGAAAGGAAGACGCTTTAAAAAATAATAATGAGAATAGGACAGTAGAGGAAGATGTTGTTGTTGTTGTTGTGGCTGATATTGTTCCTATCTCTTACCTTCTCTTAAAATCAAAATTCAAAAATATCTTATGTAAGTTTTCAGAGCAAGAATACGGCCTTCCAAGAAATAATTATTCTAAATATATCGGACCACTTGAGGGCACTGTGGCATTGCATTTTGGTCAAGTGACCTTTTAAATCAGTGAGAATAATCTAGTTTTTCAAAACCCAGGATGAGCACACACATGTACTCTGGGGGAATGTCTGCACATGTGGATGGGCATAGCAGTGTGGACATATAAATCAGTTAGTGCCCCAGCGAGACAGCTCCAGGACTGGAGATTGCTTCCACATCCGGCCTTCGCTGTATGCTTCAGAGATTTCCTTTACTGGTTGCTCAGGCTGAACTATGATATTATGATTTTCCAATCACAGTGATAATAGATCATTTTTGGCATTTCCCACTCATTAGAATCTGTGCCAGTGTTTTATGGATTAATTTAGGGGCATTTTCTATCCTTGGTATAATCATTGGAAAAGGAATGAGAATGGCTGTGGCATTTGGGTAAAATACAGCACAGGGTCCAGGATGTAGCTGTGAAAAAGGAGAGAGGGAGGGACAAAAGGAGGGAGAGAAAGAGAGAGAGAGGGAGAGGGAGAGAAAGAGAAGGAGAGGGCGGGGGAGAAGGGAGAGAGAGAGACAGACAGAGACAGAGACAGAGAGACAGAGAAAAAGAGAGAGAGAGAGAGAGAAAGAGAGACAGAGTAGCATTAGAGACAGAGAGAGAGAGAAAGAGAGAGACAGAGACAGAGACAGAGAAACAGAGAGAGGGGCCAGAGACAGAGAGGGAGAGAGGCAGAGAGAGAAACAGAGAGAGATGGCTTAGCTGAGCAAAGATAAAAGTCTCAGTTTGATGGCTGGAATCAAAATCAGTGGGCAGGTCACAGTGAAATGCAGTGCTAATATTGGAAAATGTTCAAAAGTATGCTAATAGACCTGGATTTTCTCATGCAGTGATTTTCCTTTTTATTAAAAATCAACTGACTGCAATAAAATTTTTTAATTTGCATTTTTTTACACTTATAATTCTTGTAGTAAAAGAAATATCAGACCTGAGTTTTAGTCATGTTTCTAGAGTACCCTATATCAGTAAATGTGTTTGATAAACATATATTGAATACCTATACTGTGCTCAGCATAGTTATAAAAATGGGAAATGCAGAAAGTCTTAAGAGCTCTTCCTGCCTTTACATACTCTTTAAGTTGAGATATATTTTTAAACAAATGAAACAATAGTATAATAAAAATTAGGTTCCTATGATCTCAAGTTACTCATCTTTTAAATTTATTTAAAAGATACAAAATTCTAATTCTATATATTTTTTTAAATCCTGAATAGAAGAAGCTTGAAATTCAAAAGCAGTCTCCAACCTCACACATTTGATTAATTAATATTGCCAACAGCCTTGGAACAGTCCCTTATGGTGCATATAAAATAGTGAGCAGAGCCTCCATTTTTGACATGTATATGTTGAGAAATCAGAAGAAAGCCTGTTAACAGGGAAAAAGAAAAGGCGAAGTAGAGAACGTGAGAATGTGACAGAGTTAAAAATACAGAAGAATATAGAAAAGAATGGCTTATTTAAATATTAATAAATGACTATGAACATTTAATACAGATTCACATAAATGTGGAATAATGAAAGCTTTGATGGTTCTATCATGTGGCTCTGTGCTCAGCACAGTTATAAGAATGGGAAATATGGAAAATCTTAAGAGCTCATCTTGCTCTGATGCAGGACACTCTGTGAAAAAGTCAGAATACTATTTTTTTTAAAGATTGCTCTAAAATTACCCATTCAGTTAACTCATTTATAACATTTAAGATAATTCATTTTAGATTTTCATTTAACTATTTTTCCTTTTAGTTGTCATTTCCTATAATCCCTTCTTATAGAACACAGATTTGTTCTTATTCCTTATAATTTATAGAATCCTCTTATTTGAAGCAGAAGTCACCTCTCTTATCAAAGGTCTCAGTAAAAGCCATGTGTCCACCTTCCTCTTTTGTGTTCTCTTTCTCACCAATCATCAGTGCCATTCTGAGACCATCTTCCAAGCCATCTTCTACATTAGGGGGGTTGTTCTGTCCATTCATGTTGCACAGAGAAATACAAACTGAATTCATTAATTCAGAGTAAAGTTATCTTTATATGTCTTCCCAGCAAGCACACCCTTTATGCTGTCTTATTCTAAGAAAGCATGTCTCCATACATAATTATCATTGAAACAAAAAGCTTTCCAACTCAAGGAATTGCAATCACATTAGACAAGCATGCCCTCCAAAACACTCTCCTTCTTAATCTTAGACCCTGGAAATAGATGTTGAATAGTGGAATTTGAAACGGAAAAAAATGTCTCTATATTCTGGCAGCCTTGTGCTTATATGTGAATGTGAACAGACATTTGCAGACAATACTATCAAAAGTTCATGAACAATAATTGTAGTCTTCAATTGATTCCCTATTTTGCCAGTTTCTCTCAAGATTAAATGTGAAAAATGCATCTGAAATATATTTGATGTGCTATTGTGGAAGATAGAGTCTTCAGCACTGTTTTCAGACTCAATTGAAGATTTACTACATAAAGGGGTGGAGATGATTATAAGTGTAAAGTCTGCCATGAAAAATCTATTATTGAGCTTCTGTATATCTAACTGCTAATTTGCTGGCAGGTGCTATATGCACACACTCTCAGTCTATGTACACAGATTATACACACACACACACACACACACACATATACATACATACATATATACATGATGACCACACATCACAATCCGATATCTTATTATGTCTTAAAAATGTCTTTTTTCATTGAATTCCTACTTATCTTTCCAGGCACACATCTCGTAGCTTCCTATGTCATAGTCTTCTCCCCTTTCAGTTCTCTGAAATTCTCCATGTCCTTTCTGTTACTAGACTTTACCCCATGATGATCTTCTGCCTGGGATATCCGTTATCTTACTCATTCCAACTCCCAGTATCAGCTTTAAAGGTATGCCCTTTGAGAAGCATTCCAGAGTCCTCCAAATCTAGGTGAGGTGTCTTTTCCATGTGCTTTCAAAGTGCAATTACTATTGATCGTCAATGGTTGGAAGAAGCCCCATTAGATCGTAAACTCCGCAAGTACTGTTATGAAACTTTATTAACTGTTGTATTCCCAGTGTTTTAAACACAGAGAAAGAATTTAATGAGGATTCATGGAGTTAATGTTCAAAAGAATTAATGAATCAAGGGATTTAGGCAGCTAAATTTGGGCCTAAGATACTCCTCTTCACAAGAACTGGAGATCAGAAGGAAGAAGAGACAGGACAGGCACTTTCTTCTCTGCTGGAACCATCAAAAATGTTTATTTTTTGCCAAATGTCTATTTATAAGAACATAAGCTCAACCATTAGAGTGATTCCGGTGGACAATTTGGCTCTACCGATCACAGATTTTTTCAATGATCAGGATGTTGCCAATTCAAAGACATCAGCTAAAAACAAAACACTGCAAAATGTTCACCAGCAGTTGTCCTACCAGGTGCTCACAGGCTCCCTCAGAGGAAACTGGCACATGGATTTGGGATGGGGACAGTGTAAGCATGATGAAACTAATTGTTAACCTACATTTTGTTCATTTTTTTCTCAAGTTAACATGTAACCTTTTATTAATACCACTATTGTTATTTTTAAAGCAAATTTTACAAATTTGGGCAGATATATATTAATCTTTCTTTTCCTTAACTATTATACCATTAGAGGAGTAATTATAGAATCCCATGATATATCAAATGTTTTCATTTAATTATAATATATACTATATTTACAGTAGTTCATAACATATATAAATATATATAAATATTTATATTATGAACTACTTCCACTATTGTGAAAGAAATGCATTATGCATCTCAGTATGCATGTGTATGTTTGGCCTGTCACATAATTAAATCCAAGGGAGCTTTATTTTGCCACGAGCTGTGTGACTATTGACAGAATATTAATTCTCTTTTGGACTCAGTATTTTAGGTCTCTCTTGGACTCTATTTTTCTTCAGAAATGAGGTAATTGAAGCAGGTGATCATCTAGGCTTCTTTAGGTTACATGATCTAAATCCTTTGAAATGAGAATTTTTTTCAAAAAATTTGCTTCTCCATTATCACAGGTTATTTCTTTCTGAAGAAGATTCAAATATTAATCTATTATTTAGTTTTATTATGAAGTATAATTTAGCACTGTTTTAAGAAAAGAAGTTTTAATTGACTAGGTTTAGAGCACTGGGATGTGATTGCCACATACTATGTGCCATTTGTCCTCCTTGCTATTCATTTGAATTATTCTATCAGCCACATCAAGAGTGTCATCATAATTTGTCTGTATTTCCTCGTAATTTATGCTATTGTTCCAAGGGGAAGCCCAATGCAAGCAAAACATGGCACATATTTATAATTAAATTCACCTTTTCTAATGCATTTAAAGCATTTCATTTTTAAAATCAGTTTTTATTAAGATGTTGCTAGTTCTATACTTGAATTTAAAAAGCAAAATTGGTTCTGTCATGTCTGAGAATCTCAAATATAATCTATAATTTTAAGTGTCTTCTTTTCCACTTTCATTATTTAAGTTAAGCAGTTTTTAAGTCCCTTAGAAAATGGCTTGATTTGTTGAGAAATCTGAAATATGCTTGGCATACTATCACTTACAACATGTTGGCAGCATTAAAAAAATTTGTGTGAATGTAGGCAATAGAAAGTAAAATACAGAGGTGGAGAAGTTAACTTTACTTCTTAACCTAATATCAAGTAAACAGCATGAGAAATTTGAATGAGAAATAACTAGCAACACCGAAACTAAAAAACAAACAAACAGAAACCTCTCTATTCTCAAACCTGCCTCCTTCTAGGTGGAAAAACTTAGACATACTTAGCCTCTTTGGGCTTCAGATATTTTCATTTAGTAAGAATTGTTTGTACATCATTTCATGTCATTTCTTGATTGTTATATTTAATATGTTTTTTAAAAGCAGGCATTTATAGGCTCTCAAAATTAAATATTAGTATGAATCTCCCATAAATATAAGGATGATAAGCCTCAAGCTGTTGTGATAATTATATGAATTAGTATTTATTTTCGAAATGAAGTACTATGTGTGAAAATATTAAAAAGTAGAAAAAATAAGTGTGTTATGGTTAAGTAGAAGTCATAATGCCTATGTTCTCAATTTGACTTTGGCATAAAAATGATACATAAAAAACAATTTCAGAGTACATAAGGAACTTTCTAAATATTATGCAATATTTTTATTTTCCCTCATATTCATCATGAAGGAAATGAACATACATTTGCATTTAAAAAGGTGCAGACTATAATGGTATGACCCATAGATAGCTTCATGATCCCATTCAATACAAGTTGCTCTCTCAATGAGCCAAATCCTTAATAACATGTTCTTCTTTGAGCAATAAAATGAGAGCCACAGATGTTTATATAAGACCAAACATGCCACTAGGAAAGAAAAAACAAATGAAAAAAGACAAAGAAGTAAGGAAAACAATCCAGAATTGGAAGAATAAGAACACAATACCTTCATTTTGTGTAAAATTGTATTATCGATATATTTTAAATGTCTCATATATTGCACTGTCATTGGTCATATCATTTCTTATTTTACACAAAATGAAGATGTTGTGTTCTCATTCTTCTGATTCTGAATTGTTTTCCTTCTTTATCTTTCTTTTTTTTTCATAAACTGATACTATAAATATTTATAATTGTGAGGTTTTAAACAAACTAATTTACAAACAGGAGTCTGTGTTTAGATCTATTATTGAATATGAAAATTTAACTTACGAATATTGTAGGGGCACTGTTTTCTCTGATTTTACCATTATGCTTCATTTCATTTTAATATTACTCAAGTACAAAACCCAAGCAAACTTTAGTCTGAACCACCACCTTCTCAGACTCATGGGGGGAAAAGTGATGGATTCTATCCATGGACTGATCAATAGTGAACTCTAGGCTGTAAGGTTCAGTGGCAATTGAATAAACACACATGTGCATACACACACACACATACACATTTTATACTATATTATATTTAAATTAGATTATTTTATCATTCGAGTAAAAACTCTCATAGCTAAATAAATTGCTGTTGCTAAACTAGCTTTGGTCTGTGAACATTTATTTTATTACTGGCCTACAATAAAATAAACATGAATAAGTATTTAGCAAATTTTATATTATTTCACCAATACACTGGTCTCACTTTATTTTTTATTGGGTTTTACAAGATTATCAGCCTAACATTAAATTAACAATAACAAGACAAAACAAAACAACTTGTCTTTCTCCATAGATAGTTTGAGAAGCACTGTCTTGACAATTATCCAAAGCTTTTACTATTAAAAAACCCAATCTATCTCCAGTTTTCAGTGCCTTCTCATTCTATTCTCATTCTTTTCTACCAGAATATAGTCACACTGGCTTCTCTTTCTTTCTGGAGCTTGAACTTCACAAGCTTATTCTTGCCTCTTGAGTCCTATTTGCAGGCATAGGTGCATATGTGCATGCATGTGTGAGTGTTTCTGTATGTAACATTCTTCGCTGAGTACCCCATGACCGGTCACCATTATATCACTGGTGATCGTTCAATCTAGAGATACCATGTTTCCCACCAGCCTTCACCCTGTAGCTCATTTTTTTTTATTATATCAATGAAATTTAATTTTTTTCATAGCACTCATCAAGCTATGAATTATCACTCTCATTTATTCATTTTCCTCTTCATTTTCTCATTCTCTAATCCAGAAGAGGAGTCCATGACAAGAAGTATCTGGTATATTTTGTTTGTTGGTCTAACCTAAGAGCCTGGAATAGTGTCTGGAAGAGAGTAAGTACTCAACAAATACTGGCTATATGTTAACTATTACAGGTATACATAGCACTTTATGAGTTCAAAAAGTAATTGCACATATATTATCTAACCTAATTTCATTAACCATGAGAAAGCTATTACAACTTGAAATAATGTTGGGTGTATTAATATTTCTCCATTAATGTTCTCCAGAACATTTAGTTTTATCTTTAGTTAAAACATGTTTGTTTGAATAGAAAGTGAAGCATAAATCATGATTACATGAAAAAAGATATTGGAGTAGACAATCTAAATAGGTCAATCAATCCAGGACAATTCAAATTCCCTATTATTATTTGAGTTTTGACAAATCCATCTTCTGGTACATTCTGAATTCCAAATCCCTCATTTGAAATAATTAACATTAGATCCACATTTCTAAGTTTCCAAAAAAATTCAAGATCACATTCCTAAAATCATCAAACACAGAGTTTGACATGTGATATATTTTCTCAACTATCCCCTAAATCAGTAAGGATAAAGCTCATTATTCCTAATAAATTGATAGCATATTTATTAAAAATTAAATCATGTACCTGTTATTTATTTATAAAGGGAAACTTAGTTCCCTTTCAGCAATATTATATATCTATATACTTTTTTATGCAAAATCTCTCTGCCTTATAAACAGATATATATCTACATATATAGATATAGATATACATATACATATTAAAAATGGATTTAATTTTATTATCCAACTTTAATTTTACCTGCCGATATAGCCTTTTTCAATCACAAGCAATTTTTACTTAACTTTGGAAAATATTGTTCACTGTTAGGGCCATAATTGTAAATCTAACTTTCCATCCAGCATTCTTAGGAATTTACTGACTGCTTAATTTGATGGTTTGGGACCTATTCGTAATCATAATAAAAAATACATGTTAGAACACATTTCTGAATGACACAGTTATTTAATGACTGTCATTTCTACTAGCCAGAAACAGCATTATTGTCGGCATTTAGAAAGATATACGGATTTACTGAATATGATACAATGAAGAGAATGTAATCTGGATGGAATTTTTGCATTCACTATGATTCTTGTTTCACATCCCAAGCTTTATGTATTTTCTAATTCATGCCTTTACTTATTTAGTTCGTATCCGAGCTTAAAACTAATTTCACAGCTCCATTATCAAAATCTACTTAATTTGAGTTAAAATCAGGAAATTAGAAATGAACTGTTATGTAGTAAAAATATTTATCCATTAGTTAGATTTCAGAAATATTTCCCTGGTGGACATTTTAACAAGATTGGGTTAAATGAAAGTCTATAGAATTGCTTCTTCTAACTCATATTTATAATAGAAAATGTTCCTCATGAAAAAAATCAGATATCCTAATTTTCTCAGGAAAATAATGTATTTATATATATAGGGAAATGTAAAATATTTGGGATACATTACAGGAATACTATTTGGCAAAATCTGCTTTACAAGTAGATAATGATATATAGTTATGTAAATATTTCCTAAGGGTATATATTTGTGGACATGGATGAGATATAAGAGATTCTAAAACAAATAGGTCTACTCTTTAAATGTGCTCTCAACATAGCTGTGGTTACAATAAGGGTTAATTGCATTACGGTAGAGTGAATCATGGAAGGACCTCTGACATGGTCATAGAAATTATTTCCCTCCTGTGATGCTGACTCTTGGAACATGAATAGGAGTTTGTCAAGCAAGGATAACAGGAGGACATTAGACAGGATATCAAGAAAAGCAATTACAAATAGTACAGGCTGATTGAAAATACAGGCAGAGAAGACTAGTCAGATTGAGTAGGAAGCAGATGAAAATGGAGTATAAAGGCAAATAGTTTTAAACCTTTCCATGAGATCAGAATGGAAGAGTTTCAGAATGGCAGGAGAAGACCTTCCAAGCAGATATAGGAAAGTTCAGGAAAAGTCTCATGTGCCATGACTAGCAGTTCAGAATTGTATCCTGAGTAATTAAAATGGGAACCCAGCATGGTTAATTTAGCATTTTTGAGCACTCATTCAAGCAGGTTTGTTATCTATATGTGCTATGTTTTTGTTTTATAAATGAAGCTGAGGCCTGGTAGTTTTTCACTTTCTTTTATCCTCCCATATTTGCTTTGGTTTAAAGCTAAAGATTAGATTCACATGAAAACAGACACTTTCTTTTCTTATAGTCTTCCCTACTTACTCTTCTTAAATTCACCATGACTTTTTAAAAACAGAAAAGAGATTGCATTTTGAGAAACACAATTTCAACTCCCTATTTTATCTCATCAAAAACTCCACTAGAGCAGGAAGGAATGAAAGGTGACTCCACTGTGACATTACCCTTGATATATAATAGAATGTGTCTCCTGCAGACAGCACATGGTAAGTGGAGGGATAGAGTGAAGAGAATGGACCGTCTCTATTACATTGTGATGTCTCCCTTAAAATTTTCCCTATTGCTGTTCCCATGAACAGCAGAAACTATATGTGTTGTGTGTATGTGTAATATCCTTAAATAATTATGAGTGTAGGATGGTTTAAATATGTAATTAGTAAAAGTTAACAATTAAAGAAGAATTTAAAAACATATAATTAATCAAGAATTAGGAGATTTCTAGAGACTCTAATGATGGTGTTCTCTCTATCTCTCTCTCTCTTTCCCTTGCATACACACACACACACACACATACACACGCACATATACACACATAAGCACACTATCACATATGCATAAATTTCTGTAAAATACAACTAGTGTAACACAAACACACACACACATAGACACTCATACACCATAGTGTAAGTATTCATTGCTGACCAAACATTTCAATGTTTGATGTCAACAGTAGTCTTTTTCAATAAACAAGCAAGAGCTACTTATCCTAAAGTAACCAGTTTGCACAAAAATCCTGTGACAAATTCCTCAAAGTAGATCAAGCCTTTGTAGAATTCTAATAGTGATGCTTTCACATATGTTTACTTCTAGTTTGAACTTAAGTCTTTGAGTTTGTTATAGGTCAAACAGTAATACCTGTCCCAATCAGAACACAAGGGAAGAATGACTGCAGAAAATTGGCTCACATCATCTTCTGTTTCTGTCCACTATATCCTCAATTAATAAACATAAGCATTCCTTTCGAAATCCTATAACCATTCCTTGTATATTAAAGTGCAGTTCTCCAAAAGATATTCTGAGCAATATTAGCATCCCCCAAAATTGTGATCCTGAATTGAATATATTTGGAAACACTCCCTGAAACAAAATATCCTCTTCTGAGAAATTCGCAATTCCAGGAAATATACTGCATTCAAAATAATGCTGTTTTGTTTACTATGTTTTACACAGGATTTTTCAAACTTATTTAACAACAGAATCTTCCTTCCTTTACTGTATTTGCACACATGCAAACACACATGTACACCAAATGGTAGCATGAGAATCCATTTTTAGAAACGCTGACCAAGAAAATACAATAATTCCTAAATCTGTTAGTGTGGCATTCATGGACTCACACAGTCTATTCTAATCCTTCTTTCATAACCTCATTTACCCTGAGATTTTAAGATCTGGGAGAGCAGAGTTCACTGTTATGACTTCTCAAGTCTGTTGTTTATGTCACAACTCAGCCTTTAACCTCCCTTGTGCCACTCCTCAGTGCCTCAGTGCATCATGACCTCTGCTGTCTCTAGAACCTCATTGTGCTGTCTCTCACTTGACACTTAAACATACCGCTGACTTTTTGCATGTGTTCAAGAAAATGGCTAAGTAGAACAGGTGTTGGTGTAGGAATGTCACAGAGAAGGGCATCTCTAGACATAATTTTAAACACTTTTGATGATCTCAAAAAACATATGTGGTAGAGAAACATATGCTCTCAATTATGGTTGAGAAAGAACATGGTATGCAATAGAAAAAAAAATCTGAGATCTGGGTTCTGGTGCTTATCTTGCCACTTTCTACAGAAATGATTATGGTGGTCTTTATTTTTTTGGAATTCATCACATTTCCATTGGGATAACAAAATCTTTTTCAAGAAACTGCTTTGAAAATCAAGTAAAACCAATGGTGTAAATGAGGACATTTCAAGTTTTAAACAAATATATCATTTCAATCCAGAAAATTAAAGTGATAATAATGATAATAACTAGCATGTATTATGATTCACTGTGTGTGATTCAATGTGCTATATAAAAAACATACAATATTTTATTAAATCTACTACCTCTTTTCTATTTCACAAATGGAGAAACTAAGTTTTAGAAGTTAAAGATCTGCCTCAAGATCATAGAACAAGTAAGAGGCAAGACCCAGAGGTCATATTTTTAATCAGTAAGCTTCACTGAATGCTTCTAAGGTACCCAATCTATCATATAAACCTATTTATCCTCACAAAGCCCAGCGCAGCATTGAGCATGTCCTAGTTAGTGAGAAACTAACAGATTTATTTATTCACAGGGATGTAATGTCTTAGTGCAAATTTTAGCCAATGGAAGATACAACAAACAACTGCTACCTATTTAGTCAGCTGTTACTTCTAATTAGCCAGAATTTGATATTAAATCCATTGTTTTACATCACAGTCTATTAGTTCCCAGAGTAGAAAATTCTGCTCTCATGGTACATTTGAATTTGGATTGGAGTCCATAATATATGTATCATCAAATACATTTATTTAGACATGTAAGGTGCCAAAATTCATATAGCTGAGTTTTCTTTTTCTTTCTTCTTTTTTTTTTTTAATGTGAGACTAGAGCCTTCTAAAAAAAGTTACTATATTGAAACTTGACATAACATTAAAAATCACTTGATTCTAGTACAACACAGTTGAGAAGATCAGGGCACAAGAGGAGAAATGAGTAATCTAAATCTTAACATGTTAGTGGCAAAGCTGTGATACTTGGTTCTGTGTCCCAGAAATATTTATGGGTATAGTTTTGACTTCTGGTCATTGGAATGTCATTTAAATAATTATTATTGAGATACCATGGTGGATGGAGAACTTCTGGATCAGATAGAACCCCGAAAATGAAATGGAGGGCAATTAAGATGGAACAGTCCAATATCTTGAACAATATTCTGTACAAGTTTTTTCTTAATGAGGGAGTTTTTATTATTTTTCTGTTATTTTATTGAGCAATCAAGAAACTGTTGAAATTTTTCATGACAAAAATAACTCCCTGTCAATTTTAAAGGAAGCTGAGACCTCCTAAGGGAGGAGACAAATGGTTGAAGGGCACATAGACCAAGTACAAGAGATACCTTGAACTCAGACCTTCCAATGACCATTGTCATTCGCTTTTGCTTCTTTTTACAATATAGGGTGTAAATAATAGTGTCTTGTCTTCCTCTTCCTCTTCTTCGCCATTATGTTTTATATTACATTTTATATAATGGCGAGGAAGAGGAAGAGGAAGAGGAAGAGGAGATACTATTATTTACGCCCTATATTGTAAAAAGAAGCAAAAGCGAATGACAATGGTCATTATGTTTTATACAATGGCAAGGAAGAGGAAGAGGAAGAGGAAGAGGAGATATATTATTTACAATTTATATTACACTATATATATATATATATATATATATATATATATATATATATATATATATTTTAAATCTGCAAACTCCCTGGGTTCTCTTTTGATATGGATGTTGCAACTGGAGCCAGCAAAGCCCAGAGGAGCCAGAAGAGAACTCCTGGAACTAGTGTCACAGACAGCAAAAGTGATGGGGATTTGGAGAGTTTCTCTACAGCTTAACAAGAGACAAAGGGAGGTGATTCAGCTGTGGATGACCCTGTCTAGAGTCCAAGCATTAATTAGATCAGCCAGCAACTCAAAATCTGGGGCCAGTGAGAACACAGCAGATCGAGGATACAAGGAATGTTGCCTTGCAGACTAGATGGGATCCAGAGTGTGCCTCTTAAATTTATAGGTGCTTTCACCCTACTGCCAGGAGGTCATATGATTCTTTCTTCACTCCAAAAATCTTGGAGAAGTAAGGCCATGGTACTTAAAATATAGAGCCTGAAAAGTCATTCCCCAAATCTAAATATCGCTCACCTAGACTTTTTATTTCAACCTCCTCTCTTGCTCTAGTCTCAGGATTTGGAGGGAAGTTGATAGGGCTGTGCATGTTAGAAAGTCTAGATTCCTAACAGATCAACAAAATTGTGTTTGTTATGCCAATCCTATCACAGTTAAACTCTGAGTTAAGATGAATTTTGCTACTTGTTTGCTAGCCAGTGATGTTAACCACTTTACTGTCACAGTGCGCGATTTTTCAAAACAGATCACAGTCTATAGAAACTTGTTACACTTAATTATGATCCCAGAATCTCACATTTGAGATTTTGTATCTCTCTTTCAAGGCAAGATTGAGGGAAGTAGATATATATATATATATATGGGAGACCAATAGAAATTACACAGATATAGTTAAAGCTTTGAAAACCACAGTACATCAGAACAAGAATAAAAAAATGTTTTGGCTTTATTTCTAAAAAAGAAAAAAAAAAAAGGTGGTGATACAACAGCAGTGAAACACTTAGAGAGCCTCAGAGGGAGTCCTAAAAGACATCCCATCTCTCTTCCCCTGAGGTTCCTGGGGACTGCCCAGAAGGCCAGAGTTATCGGAATCTGTCTTTCTTATAGCACAGACAACCCATCACACTTTCTCATATATCGTCTAAGCCGCTGTGTCGTATATCTTCTAGAAGGTACTAAAGAGACCCTTAAGAGCTATCTTTACATCTAAAAATGTCGTCTTCCTACTGAGAACACTTTTGAGATATTTTTGAAGAATGTAACAGGAAAATACACAACTTAGGACAACAGAGTCATAAGTTGATTTAAAATAAACCAAAAGCTGATCGTTACAAAGTATTTCTTAGCAATGAAGAAAAGAGGTTTCTGATGAGTAACATCCTCTCCAACTCTGCCACTTACTTTCTTACTTAATAACAAGGAAAATAATGGTAACTCGGATTATTTTAATGACAGTTGAGGAGATCATAAACATGTTAAGCTTTACAAAGTAGCCTCTTCAGCTATTCGTCAAATTAGTTAAAGTAAATTAACTAATCTTTAGTGAGCACATTTGAGTAGTTTCTATGTTCCGGGTACTATTTTTAAGCACTTTAGATTTAGTAATTAATATAATCTCCCTAATAATGCCAAGAGATAGTCACTAATATTACCCTATTTTATAGAAAATAAAAGCAAGGCACAGAAAATTCTACTGAGAGCAACTCACTTTCACTGCTTGAATGGCCTTTTAGAGATGTCCTAAGTTGAGGAAGGAAGACAGGCCTTGATGTCCTTGCAGTCAGTGAAAATGAGCTGTCCCCAGGGAATGTGAACTGTCTGAGAGAAGAGGGTAAATCTTAGGCTGAGGCCATTTCCTTCTGTTGAGGGCAATTACAGGGAAGTACTCAACTATCAGCACTCAGCAGCTAAAAACTCCAGCTACTTGGAGAATTGGTGCCTCAGTCCAGAAAGTGGATCTCAGCAACGCACTACAAAATCCTCTATACCGCCTAAGGGATAAACTCTAGATGTGTGATGCAGCCATGGATAACCTTTATGGATAAATATTAATGTCATTGATATGTTCTGTGACTTTAAGTAAAATGATATATAACAAAATCAATTTTACCATAGGCTAATTTATATGAAAAATGTATCTCATCAACATTAAAATGAAATGATATTGAACTAAACTATTCAAGGACCTGTGGTACTTATTCTGTCTTCCTAGAGTAGTATCATGTTCATCATGTTCAGATTTCCATCTTCCATTTGGAAGAAGCACAGTCTGAGTGATCACTGAGGAATATTCACATACTCCAAATGATGAATATGGAACATCCAGTGGAACAGGTAGTAATAGGCTTTTTAGTAAAGACAACTTTGGCCACCCAAGACTACAGAAGGAAATGAATTGTCTCAAAAATTCACCACAAAGAATAATAACGCTAGAGAAAATACTGAGATTAGACTGTCATAAACAGAACAACAGAAGAGGAAGAGAATTACTAGATTATGAGGTCTATACTGTGTTTCATTTTTATTATAAAACTCCTTGAATATTAGGACATCATAACCAGATGAAGAAATAAAGGTTAAGAAAAGTAAGTTGTGTAAGGTGACATAGCTAAATAGTGATGCACCTCATATTTAAACAAAGTATGTATAGATCAGAATTCAATAATCTTATCTTAGAAGCTATAATTTCTGTCTCTAAATTTAAAAAAGTTTATTAAGCAATCTTGATTATAATATGTCAATAACAACCATGTTACAATTTGTTATAAAATACTATTTTTGTTTTTTTGTATCATTTCTTCATAACTTGTCTGATAGGTAAAGCAAAAAAAAAAAAAAGATATTTCTTGTTTTACATGGGAGAAGGTTAAGGCTTGGATAAGGAATCTTTTTGTCTTTTACATTTTCTGGGCTGTTGTGTCATTCTGTCATTCATCTGGAATGATAAAATCCCCATCCTCATTTTTCACCAGAGCTGATGCCGCTTTAGACATGTTAGGCATTTGGGGTTGAATTTTAACAGATTGAAGTGAGCAGCATACAGGAAAGGCACAGTCATATGGCTCATTTCTTTGGTGATGTCTTCCCTCCAAAATCATACAATAAAAGGATTTCAAAGAGGCTAAGTGACTTGTCCAAAGTGACTCAGCTTGGACATAGCAGAGTCAAACACCAAACAGGTTGTCTGTTTCAAAATTGTTTGACATTTCTTGACAACGACAGCTGTAGCTCTTGATGTGCTAGCAAAATAGTTCTTTTTTAGTTTTTCTGGGTTCCTGCTTTTTCTAAAATGCATAAACTCTGCTTCCTCCAAACTGATAACGAAGAAGTGGAGCCCAAGCCATACAAGACCTGGGGTAATCTCCTGCCTCAGATAATGACCATACTGTCCTCTCTGTCTACTCCTGGAATCTCACTGATACCTGGGAGCATATTGTTTGTTAACCTACAGAAATGTAGATATTTCCTCTTGCCACAAGAAGAAAATATTTTTTTTAAAAAAATGTTGTTTTTTTGGTCTCTCCTGCATCTTCTAGTTCACATAAAATTCTTCTGAAGCCAGATGGCCTTTGCTTTGATCACTTCTAATTCCATTGCACCCAATAATCTCTGTATTAACCATTTTCAACTTTCTATGTCAAAGGATTTGTTTAATCTTCAACTTTTTTCTATTCAGATATTTATTTCAGGGAAACATTAAACTTTTATGAGCCAAATAATTCACATGTTTTTTCTTACACTCTGTTCTGTTACATATATATATATATATATATATATATATATATATATATATATATATAAAATCACACATCACTAAGAACAGAGAGAGAAAGAGAGATAGAGACAGACAGAGACAGAGACAGAGAGACAGAGATATCATATTTAAATAAGGACAGAGAAGTCTGAGAATCTAAGAATCTGAAGTGAGCATCGGTAGTATATGGAGAAATCAGCTTTAACCAATTCTAAAAAAAATGAAATTTGGGGCCAAAGCTCTCATTCACCCATCTATCAATTAAGCTATCCATCCATTTATTCATGCAATATTCATAAACACCTAATAGATTCCAGCTACTAATAGATCATTCCATTGCCTTGATTTAGTTGCTACATGCATATGTCTCCCTCAGAAGATATCACTAGGTATTTAGACCATAATCTGACCACAGATTCTAGCACAATGTCAAATATATTTTAAAAAAATTGATCAAAACAGTTAATTTTCTTAGTGTTAGAGCATTTTTTTCACTTTATTTGTTTTTCCTCATTAACTTCCTCTTTGAACACTTTCTCTATTTCTTAAAATTTTAGAATGATTCATTTAAGTGAAAGGCAAAAGTAATTTTTAATTTTCTGAGTAATCTCAGCTTTGTTATATACCTGTCCTGAGGTAAGCTTCACATTCTTCTCTTATTAAATGTAGTCACTGAGGGTTTCTTTACCAAGAATGGGTTATTCTCATCTATTCAAATTAAGGATAAAAGACAGACACACTATTATTAATTTTACCTCAACTTTCAAAGACATTAACCCTCACAAAATACTTCAGAGAGACGAATCATTAAAACATTTTCACCCAAGAGAAAACGGAGGCTTTCAGAGTTAACTCACACCCATAGGCAAGAATTTCATTCATAATGAAGCTATGATTTACCTTGGTCTTGTCTAAATCCAAAGCCTTTACTATTTCTGTCAGACTGAAGTAAGAGAGGGCTATTCACAACTGCAGCAACCATTGGATATTGCCTTGAGATCAGAGCTCCAGCCGATTTCTACTCCTCATGCTTGATATTTATGGTGACTATTTTGTCTCAGAGACTTCCCTGGCGACTTTTCTATCTCTCAATCCACTGGGTCATTATGTCAGTGAATGATCTCTTCTTCTATTAAGGCAGTTGGCACTTCCAAGCTTGAATGTTTACATGTATAATTTTAATACGCATGGCCTCTTTCCTCTCTGCCACTAACCCCCTCTCCGTTTAAATCACGCAAGGGGCCAAGATCTACCATTGCAGTGGTTAGTTGTATCAAGTGCAGAAATAATCACAGGTCATAAAACTCCCAAATAATTTGTGCTCAAATAAGATGTGCATAGGAATTCAAGTTCTAGATCACATTTATTTCCAAGATGCACTGTGTTCACAGCATTTTCCTCTTGTTCACATAATGATCCTTATTTCTTTAATGATAGTGATCAGATGACTTAAATTACCAGAAATAAAATCCATTTCCCTCAGTACTGGGCATATATATGAAAGCCTTCAGTTGTGTATTCTCCAGGCTCTTTTTTATAATGCTACTAAATACATATAAACAAGCATCTGTTGCAGTAATTTAGATGTTTTCTCCTTATGTACTGCATGTATATTAAAAACAGAATGTGTTATTTAAAATATTAGCTATGCTCATGGGTTAGAATCTTTATTTGGGCTAGAACGAGCACATAAAGATCACCAAGTGAAAATAGCAGAGTACATCTTTCTGACTCAGATAGGCACATCCTCCATCTGACTGTGTGTGTTTTACGTTTATTATTCAGGATCATGTTTCAAAGTACTTAGAATTTACATCTACAAGAGTTCATGCCTCTCCTTGCCTTAGGAGATTTTAAAGAAAATAACTACTTTTTCTTAAGCTATCCAGAGATTCAAATGCAATTTTTCACATTTGCTGCCTTGAAATAATGGTGCTGATTATAATTAAAATTAGAATAGAAATTGAAAATTAAAATGACAAAAAAGAAGTCCTTGGAGTTCAGGAAAATATATATAAAATAGGGTCATAGAAGGAGAGAATAGTTGGAAAATAATATGCTGACAGTAATTTTAGAAATAAATGTTAATAACTATAATGAAAGTGTACATATTCTATGTAGAATGAGGTGACTCTTACCCTACTATTTTGGGTGCAGTGATACTTGATGTGTAAGAAATTAGATAGAACATAAATTGTTCACAATAAGAAAGGCCAGTATATAGACATCATCTGAGTTTTCTTTCATTAATTTTACTGCTTACAAATTTAAGTGGGATTGCAGAATAGAGGCAATTTTATAGACATTCAATTTGACCCAATTCCTACAAAAATAATATTTAACCTCTATAACCAATCTAAAATACAGTGCTTCAGCCCTGCATTAGCCAATAAGTGGCTTTTACTCTCTTCTCTACTTTGTGTATTTTCTATGCATGTATTAAATATCTATAAAGCAGAGTAACCCGAAATGAAGACTAACTCCAGGATGATAGATTAACTAAAGATTGACATACCAATTAAAAACTAATATTTACTTTTAAAGGAAATGTGTAGTTTTATCCATATTCGGGCATTCTGCCATTCATTTATCCAGATAATTCTTTAAAGACTGTACTAAGTCTCTATTTCTGTGCAACAAATTACTACAAATTTAGCAATTTAAAATGCTGAACATTTGTTATCTTATAGTTTCTGTAGGTCAGAAGTCTAGGCAAGGTATACTTGGATTCTCGGTTCAGGGTTTCAGAAGACTAAAATCAAGGTGTCCCTACAAATAGCTGATCTGAAGCTCAGTGTCCTACTCCAAGCTCATTCAAGTTGTTGGCCAAATTAAGTTCTTTGTGGTTATAGTACCGAGGTACAATTTTCTTGTTAGCTTTTAACCAGAGAGCAGTATTAATTTCTAAGTAGCCTCTAATAGCAGTTTATAGCAACACTGTTTGATTTCTTCCAATCCAGTATATGGGCTCACCTCTAAGGTCTTTCTCTAAGACCAGCTAGAGGAAATGTTATAAAGGGCTCACCTAATTAGGTTAGCCTCACCCAGCATAATCCCCATATTTTAAGGTCAATAGATCTGAGACCTTAATTACAACTACAAAATTCCTTCACAGCAGTATCTAGATTAGTGTTTGACTGAAGAGCCAGCCAAGACAATATGTACATACTCTAAGGGTCAGGAATTTGGGGGGGGCGAGATTTAAAAATTTTACTTAACTAAAAATATATGAATGAAAGCTCTTTATGTAACAAAGCCTTTCACTGGGAAGAAGCATGGCCATACATAGTTTCACACACACACACACACACACACACACTTGGACCCAGACTACCTTTGGTTAACATTTAGGCTCTTGAGAAAATTTTTTTTCCTCTATAAAACTTCACATTTCTATAGGTAAAATGTCCATATATCTTGGTTTACCTAGGAAAGTCCCAGCTCCTCCTGTTTTCCTGGTGATATTATTAACAGTGCTTCCCTTTATTCTAAAATGCATCCATGTTTGAACTATAAATCACATGGTCTACTTATACGTCTATTGTGAGGATATAGCATAAAAATGTGTGTAAAATCCTTGAGTGTTTTTGGCTAATAGAAGACAGGCAAATACCATTAGTATAGACATTTTTTTACCAGCCTGAATTTGTGCACATGTTATTGTACAAAGGGTTTGTGTGTGTAAACACTATCCTATGCTCAATGGTAAATATAAAAAGATAAATAAAATAAGAACCTAAGACTTAAAGCTCATGAGATATAATTAGAGATGTCATAAAATTAGAAAACAGAAATTAAGAGCCAAAAGTTATAAGCAAATTGATATTGGAAATACAGAATTAGAGTGATCAATTGCTTTGAGGTAAGAAAGCTATAGAAGAATTCTTAGAAGAAAGAATTTGAAACAATTCTTAAAAGATGAATAGATTTTTCATAAATAAAGAAGAAAGAGGGGGGCATTTTAGTTCAGAAAAATTATATCAAGCCCAGAGAATGGATTCGAAATTCCATGTAGGCAGAATGCAGAATGACAATAGGGTCCAGTGACAGATGGAGCCAACAAGGCGTAGTTCATTCCAAATAGTAAAGGATTTTGACAGCTGCGTGAGTAGCTTATATGTTTTTAATAGGTGACTGACATAATAGAAGTCTGTCAAATGATTGTAAGGGGCAGTACTGAAAAAGGAAACAGGATCAGCAGAAACTTCTAATAACCTGAAAAAATAATGGAGTCTTCAGTTAAGATAGTAGTGACTTTAAGAAAGAAGAAAGGGAAAAATGCAAGAAATGCACACACACACACACACACACACACTCATACAAATATTAATGAAGTATGTGTTGAGTGGAAATAACAGTTACACTAAAGGAGCTATTGCATAAAAATTGAGAAATATGTCAAAGTTAAGTAGTGGAGATATTAAGATTAAAATGAGCAAATTTACAGAATATTGTTCAATTAGTGAGTCTATAACTAGGTATATACATTATTTGGGGAGTGAAGAGACCAAAAAAGGTAGAACAAAGCAGAGTTAAGTATAGTTTGCACTTTATTAAACTGAATAGTTAGTGTTACTAAAAGTGCAGTTAAAAATCTGACCAGGTAGAGATAAAGGTTGTTTTTTAAACAAGTGTATTTCTTATCAGACTGCTATGTTTTGTCAACAGGGCTCCTATTTTATGGCATACGTATTATAATTATAAAAACTAAAGCAAATTGTTATGTGCTATCAGAGGTGGGGCCACATTTTGCCTAGTTAGAGACAAAATCTTCAGAGAAGTTTGAAAAAAAGGCATACTGCACGAAGCCCTGAAAAACAGACTATGACCCAGGGACATCGAGGTTAACTTGAGTCTGAATGCTTAACATATATAAAGTATTACATATACATATGCGTGTGTTTAAATGTATATCTTTTGCTATGAATATGTATAAATGCATAGAAATGTATCTGTGTGTTTACGTGTGTGTGTGTGTGTGTGTGCATGGATGTTTGTGTATTTCTTTAGTGCCTCATTAGTTCAACTAACTAATAATCAACATGATGGAAAAACTAAGAGGACAGGGAAAAGTCAAAGACAATATCTGTGTGGGTGTTAATTTCAGTTGGGCATAAACTAGAAGTCTATTGCTTAGATTATTTTTCTTTGTTTGTATGATTTTTTTCTATAGTCCTGGATGTTTGGGCCCACCCAGAATAGAAGTTGAACAGAGTCAATACTTTATGTATTCTCAACTCTCTTAAGTATTCTAACTATTTAGCCTGCTATTTTTCATCCTATTTCTTTCAGTGATCCAGAGAGAGTATAGGTTTCAGCAGCATCCTTGATTGCCTCTTTTAAACTCCAAGGAAGTGTAATGGTCTCCCTCTGCATCTGGTAAGTGATACCATTAATTAGACCTGACAAATTAATGATAGGCTATATTAACCACATTTGTCTAAGCATTTCACAGATATCTCCTGCTTCCAGTAGGAATCATTTAAACTAAAGAAAAATATTTAGAATGCTGGATTCACCCGTAAAGTTAGGTTCCTTAATCTCAGAAGTATCTCAAATAGAATTTAACAAAGGTTTGAGGTAAAATCCATTGCATGCATTTTGTCCAAAAGCAGCAGTAAATTTATAGACCAGCCAGTTTGAAATCTCATCCTAATGGTTAAAAATCATGACTGATTCTCTATTACTTCTTATCTAGACAGGCACTTCATGTTCTGCCTTTCCTAATTTATGTCTTTCCTTTCACACAGATTATATTCCACACTAGCTGAAGTACTTGCTTGACTGTTTCCAGATAAGCAAGATTTGGCTGTACCTGTTTGGTTCATCCATATTTTATATATTTTATATCATGAGAGTGAGACAAAGCAGAAAATACACAACTCCATTCTTATGTTGTTCCAATGTCAAGAAATAGGTGATAGTCTGGGAAGAAGAGCTGCAAGCACCTTCATTTGCTCATTTAACAAACTTCCTGTTAGGAGCTTATACCACAGCCTGTGTGTCAAGTTCACTCATCAAGGGAAAAGTAATGACAATCCCAGCATGCAGAGTTCCAACTCTTTCTTCTCAGATCTCAGGTTATTTAGACAGTAGAGATAGAAAAGCTGAGGGAGTAGGGGACAGGCAGAACCTTAGGCTCTAAGTAATTTAGCTTCAGGAAGAGAAGTGGGACCAATTAAAAAATTGGGTTATAAAGCAATCATAGCTACTAGCTGAAACCACATTAGAACTGAATACCTCTTCCAATTTACTCCAAGGTCAGTGCTAAATCACCAAGTCTTATAATCTGGTACTAGGTACCTTAAGTAATTCCATGGCCAAGCAGGTAAGGGCTCATGTGTCAGTGAAGGATCATATTGTTTTACCTTTATTTATCTGGACTCTCTAAGAAACAACAGAGTTGAGGGGTATAGTGATGGTCCTAAACATTTAGCTACAGCACTCAAAATATCTTTCTAAATTCATCACCTGGGTGGGAAGACGTTGAGAGAAACAGAAGAAGAGAGTTATATGTCAACCAGTACCCATGTGTGATTATAAGGGATTCTTTCCAGTGGTGCTCACAGACCAATGGTAAAGTTCAAAATCTTCAGTGTCTAAGTTGGTAAATCAGGACGTGATTCAGAAACTACGTGTAAGTTTCTGTGTATTCACTAAAAAAGACAAAACAAAACCAAAAAAAATCCATTAATTTTTCTCTCCTGTTAAATAGAGAAATTAATACTGAATCTTGGAGTTGCCATGATTACTAAGTAAGAGGATAAGGAAGGGGCAGTGGAAATGCTATTGATGTTTATCTCACACCTTGTGTCTCATGCTGCATTCACCTACAACTTTGATAGGGTATTTTCAACATGCTGATAGCTCCCTAACTCAATTCTCTGCACCTCTCCGCTTCTCTTTCCAAGAGTGCTCTCCAGCTAAACTGAAAGCGGTTCTCTGTTTTGGAATGTAGGGAATTAAAACCTAGAAGGCAACTCAGCACCATCTGGTAGTAGGAGCAGGTGTATCAATGGACCAATCTGCAGTCCTCTGGTCTTATCATTCTGAGCATGTGCCCCATTATTTTTCAACAGGTTCTTTATCTTTTTCTTGGGAAACCAAGTTGCTGAAAATTCTCTTATAAAAGGCCATTCAATGTTAATTTGCAAATTATAATGCTTATAACACCTTGGAGTAATATTTGGATCCACAATGCTGTTTGCTTCTCTCAACAAACAGACAACTCAACAGGTAGAGTAAAAGCTGATTCTGCTTCTTGTTCATTATCATGCCTGAACTTATGAATATTTGATTTTATTCTGGCAATTAAAATATGAATCAGATACATTGTCACCATGAGTTTCCCCATGGGAGACATCTTTTATTACCTTTTTTCCTTTCTCTCTCATTTTACTCACTCCCTGACTTGTAATAGTCGATCACCTCCTAATTGAAGTACCTACACTCAAGGCCTTAACTCATTGTCTCCTTTTGGGAAAGTCCTAATTAAGATGGAACTTTCCTCCTTTTTATTCTATCATGTGACATAATTAAGGTGTACCTATTTAAAGATTTAATTTAATATTTTTATTATAAATTCACTTGTCTATCTTTCCTACAAAAATTTAAGGCCTTTAAATATAAAAATGAGATTGTATTCTCATTTTAATATTTCAATCAGTAAAAGGTTGTAGAATGAATGGGTGAATGAATAAAAAACATGGAGATATAAGTCCATGAGCTGTTCTATGCCTTACTGAGTATTTCTCTGACCAATATAGCAACAACTCAGTTGACAATAGCAGATAATAATTTCTGTATCCTCCGAGGATTTATTTTGGCTCACCACAGGCCTAATTTCAAGGAGTGAGCTATCCTCTATTCCAAAAAGGTAACTAAGGTAAACAATGCTCAGCCATGATAATTGTGTACACATTTGTCCATCCCAGGTAGGTTCAAGCAAGTATATTCACATGATAGTAGGTTAGACTAAGGAACACAGGGGCATTTTGGAAAGTTTGAGAAAATGAAATAAATAGGTGACTTTGGGTGCCAATTTTTCTACTCTTTGAACTAACCCTCTATTTGGAGGCACTTCTTTCCATCTGAAATAGTTGTTCAACAGGTTGGAACTGAACTGACAGTAGATAAAATGTTTTACTACCATGTGTCAGGTAGCTTGATGCATTTCATGCCTGAATAAATGCAAAATGAAATTTTAGCTGAAGGAGATGGTAGAGCAAATGGTTCTTCACAGAGCAGGGAGTAGGAATATGTCTCCCATAGAAAAACTCATGGTGACAATGTGTCTGATTCATATTTTAATTGCCAGAGTAAAATCAAATATCCATAAGTTCGAGCATGCTAATGAACAAGAAGCAGAATCAGCTTTTACTCTGCCTATTGAATTGTCTAATGTTTGTCGAGAGAGCATTGTGGATCCAAATATTACTCCAAGGTGTTATGAGCAATATAATTTGCAAATTAACATTGAATGGCCTTTTATAAGACCCCTTTGAAATGACACTGAATCTTCAGCAACATGGTTTCCCAAAAGAAAGAGACATGTTAAAATGAGTTGCTGAAATTTTCTATTGAATTTCATTAAATTGGGATACATTATAAAATCAATCTCACTGTTGATTTTGATTGATTATAGTATATTTTAAAAACTGGCTTAAATGAATACTGGTTTCCTGTTTATCACAGAATGATAATTTTGTCACTCTATCTCCTTTTAAAAAAGATGCCATCTACTATATTTTATTTACTAAAGACAATTTATTTGACTTTTATTGATTGTCAATAAAAATATTACTACTAACTAATGCTTTTACTTCACAAAAGAAGTTCATTTTTCTAAAATGAGTCAGTATTATTTCAGTTTAAAAAATTAACACGCATTTAATGCTTTAATTTGTCCAATTTGTGTGTGAGAAAAACACACAATCTTAAAATTATACAGTAGCTCATAAGTTCTCTTTGCAAAAATTCTATTTACTAGAGAATGTTGATGTTATTTCTGTAGATTTACTGTCATTTGAGAAGGGCAATTGTGAGTTGTTTTGAATATATCATTTATTCCATGATGTTAATTTTATAGGAAATATGAGTAAATTCTAAAGGTCCCCAAAATCAGGCTATTAATATTTTCCTCCAAAAAAAGATTTTCCTGAATTATTCTGGTTTAGAAAAGTAACAGTGGAAGATGAAAAGCAGCACCCTGTCCACATACTCAGATGCCCTCATCCAAGCTGGGATCTGGGAATATAATACAAGCGGAATATATTTGGCTATCCAAGTGCGATATAAGGATATGACAGATGAGAAAAACTGAAGGTAATGCATATTTTACAATTTTTTCACTCCAATATTAAATGTTTACATTAAAATTCATCTATAGCTACTTAAAAATTCCTCAATGATCCCCCAAAAAGACATGGTAGGGACTATAATTATCGTGTGCCTATCTGTGTGTGTGTGTGTGTGTGTGTGTGTGTGTGTGTGTGTGTGTGGGTTCTATGTCAAGCATACTACTAGACACTAGGGGACAAGAGTGATATGTCCCTTGTCCCCATTGTATTCATATCACTATGTTTATGTAGTAAGAAGGGAGGTATAAGGTGAGAAAGACAAGAAACATACAAATATGCACAAGTACTATAATGAATATCTAATAATCTAATTTTCAGAATGACTGGAATTTGGGAGGCTGGCAAGTGGAGGTAGGGACAAGAGTATATCTGTAGGATGGATATCCAGATACACTAGCAGTCATAAATATATAAGATACATATACATAGATACATATGCTTAATAATATATACATACATATATATTTAATAAAGTTAAATTAAGATGTACAACATGATGATTTAATGTACATACACAGAATGATATGTTTGCTATAGTTGAGCTAATTAACACATTATACCACATAATTACCTGTTTTCATGTGTGTGGTGAGAGCACCTGATATCTACTCTCTTAGCATATTTCCAGTATTCAGTAGAGTATTATTAACTATATTTATCAAGCCTGTACATTAACTCTCTAACCATCCATTCTACACAGTGTTACTTTGTACACTTTGAGCAACATCTCCTCATTCCCAACCCTCCCAAACCTGCGGTAAGCACTGTTCTCCTCTTTGTTAATATGAGTTCTTTTCTTTTTTTTTTGTTTTTTAAGATTCCATATATAAGTGAGATTATGTGGCATCTGTCCCTTTGTATCTGGCTCATTTCACTTAGCATAATGTCCTCCGGGTTCATCCATATTGTTGAAAATGACAGGATTTCCTTCTTTCTCATGAGTGAATAATAGTCTATCATCTATCAACAAACACTATGATTTTTTTCCATGTCTTTGTTATTGTGAATAATGCTTCAATGAACAAGGGAGTGTGAGCATCTCTTTAAGATACTGATATCACATCCTTTTAGTTCTATTTTCAATTTCTTGAGGAACCTCCACACTGTTTTCCATAATGACTACTAATTTACATTTCTTTCAATAGTACATAAAGTTCGCCCTTCCTCCACATTCTCAGCAACACTTGTTTTCTTTTGTCTTTTTGATAATAGCCATTCTAATAGGTGTGATATGATGTCCTAATGTGGTTTTGATTTTCATTTCCCTGATGATTAGTTAGATATCCCTTAACAGATATATTGTTTGCATATAATTTTTCTCATTCCTTAGGTTCTCTCTTCATTCTGTTGATTGTTTCCTCTGCATGCAGAAGTCTTTTAGTTTGAAACTATTTACTTGCCTATTTCTGCTTTTCTCACTTGTGCTTTTTTAGGCATATCCGAAAAATCGTTGTTTAGATCAATGTCAGAACACTTTTAACTTATATATTTCTTTTCTAATAGCTTTATCGTTTCGAGTCTAAAATTTAAGTCTAATGTATATTAAGTCGACTTTTTTATATGGACTGGGTGAAACATGGGTCTACTGCATGTAGAAAACCAGTTTTCTTATCACTATTAATTGAAGAAATATACACACACACATACACACACACACATACACACTTAGTTGCAGTTATATACATAATTCTTCTTTTAGTATATCTTATAAGTTGAGTCTACTAGTAACAGATTTTCTCACTTTTTCTTTACTATAAACTATCTTTATTTTATCTTTATTTCTAAGGATAGTTTCACTGGGTATAAGAGTCTTAGTTTATGTTTTCTATTTCTTATAGTATTTTGAATATGTCTTATCATTGCTTTCTGGAATTTATTTTGAGTGATTGGAAGCCAGACGTTAATTTTATCAAAGGCCCATTTTACACAGTGAATTGGTTTTATCATGCTGATTTTAATATTTTCTCTTTGTGTCTTACTGTTGTTTGGACTGCATAATTTCTATCAATCTATCTTCAAGTCTGCTGATAATTTCTTCTGTCAGTTCAGATCCACTTTTGAACCTCTCTAGGATATTTTTCATTCCAGGTAATGCAACTTTACATTTTATTACAGAAATTTCAGCCTGACATTTCTTGGCTAGAACCTTACCATATGAATAGGTAATACCTGAAGAAAGAGAGCCCCTGACTTCTTGACAGCATGCATTTGAAATTCAGCCTTTGAACTATGACACAGAGTGGGAGAGAAAAAGGAAGAGGAAGATAGAGAATAAGAAATTTTAGTAGTCAATTCTTCCCACCTGGAGTTGAACTTCTATAATATTGAGCTGGCAAGAAGATGAGTGAGATAGTACCTCATGGCTCAATTTTCACTAATTCTCACTAATCTCCTTGAGACAGGTTTTCTTGAATAAATGTTTCTTCATTTGCTGTTATCCTAGGAAAGTTTTCATACACTGTACTTGTTTATTTTTTAATAATTTTCATCAGTTTCAGTTGCTATATAGGGGATCAGATTCATGGAGGTTCTCACACAGTCATTCTAGTTGTCTCAAAATAGTTATCTTTTTTTTTTTATTCATATCTGATGCCAGTATATGTTTATATAGCCTAACCCATATTAAATGTTTAAAAAAAATGCTTTTGTAAGCAAATAAATTGATTAAATTTTAAGAGAACAAGGCTGAAGAATCCTAATATGTTGGAATATGTTGGCCAGCATTAAATGTTAGTGAAGTTGACTGGTCTCACATACAAGGGTTGGACACATTACTTTTTATTTCTTTTGAAAATGATATATAAAAGATATGTTAGGTTTCAGTTCTAAACACCACTTATAACCCAGAATTTAAGTTTGCCAAGAGAGTAGATTTGATCACCATGGAAACAAGGCATCTCTCTCTCTCCTCTACATCTTGTTCAACCAATAAGAATCTTTCAATATTGATTACTCTGTGCCTTCTAGAAAAGCCTGTGTTATTATTAATTCAAAATAAAAAAAAAAGAATGCACAAAGGATAATGAACATCCTATTCCTCATATATCATGCTAAGCATAACTCTACAAAGAATCTTTAAGCAGTATTTTCAGAAAAACAAGATTTATTTGTATTTCTTCAATGAAAAGAATTGATTCTCCTGTTTGCTGTCTGATATTATCATGTCTAATACTCATAAAGCTTGAGAATTGAGGTCTCCAAATAACAAACAATTCAAGTAATAAATTAAGAAGTCAGCAGTCTAAGTCAGGGATATCTGCAGTTAAAACATATTCTCTTTTCCATAGTTACTGCGTTTCCTTCCAGTGGTAGCAATAAAATAAATTTATAGTACCTTAAAATATATATATATTTTTTGCTTCTGTTGCCAATATACAAAAATGGGTTATTTCAACCATGAGACTAAAACACCCTGGGACTGAGTAAACAGTATTTAGTAAAACCTTTAGTATCCTGCATTGCTTTTTTGTTTCATTATGTATTTTTCATTTTTAGTTTATCTAAAATTTAGCATTTAGATGGCCAAAGGAAGGATCATTTTCTTCCTTTAGACATTCAAAAAGAAAACAACTCAAATGCATTTTTATTATTGGTCCTGCTACAGTAATGAAACAAGTATGTTTAAAAATAACGTAGTGTAGCAGAAAATGGTCTTGATATCAGACTTACCTCACAAATCTCAGCTCTCCCACTCTTTAGGCAAAGACTTTGGATAATTACCGTTTTGAAACACTATAAAATATGCCTTTATTATATTTTGCATTAATTTAGTCTTGGCTTATTTGCCTTTTCTCATATGTGTATGGGGAAACTTTGTGAACAACCTACACTAATGGGGAAAAATGAGTCAATAAAAATATCAGATATCTTCTGTATTATATATTTTTTTAGATATGACTATAAGATTCATTTAAGTCAATCAATTTCTCAGGGTTTGTGCAGTTTTAAGATGTGATAATAATTATTATCGAATGATTATCTCAAATAATAATTGACTGTCAGTGAGCAATTAGGTTTATTGCTTTTAATGCAAAATAATTACATGAATTTTGAAGAAATCATAATGAAAATAATATCCATTTTATATATGCATATATATATATCATGATATATATGATATAGATATGCACACCTAAGCGCTTATATTTTTCATATCATTATCCATTAGTAAAAGATTCAGTTTCCTTCTTTTAAGACATATTAAAACAAAAAATCTTTCAAATCTTTCACAGTCCACTGAAATTCATTTCTAAAATCAAAATAATGGTCACTTAATAAAAAGTTATAAAATTATAAACCGTGAGAGTAAATCACAAAAACAGTCTTCACAATTTGTATTTTTGAAGTCACAAAATCTGAGCTAGATAAACTTTATAATTAACAAGTGCAGTCTGTACAGAATACATTTTGTAAATCACAATTATAGTTTCTATTGTTTATAATTTGTAAATCACACATATGTTTTATGTTATTCAATTAGCTTGGAGCAATCAAAGTATGTCCAAAGGAAGGATGTCGTGATGTGAGGAGATTTGTAAGCAAGTCCTACAAGCAATCATAGAAAAGATTTTTTTTACCTTTGTATTTTTTTTTGATAAAAAAAGACTGGGTAGAGATGGTAACTCTCTTAGAACATCACAAAGATTTTCGTGAAAAAGAATACCACTTTTTTCTGTGTGTGGCTCTGGAAAAAGAAGTGTATGTCTTATGCGTACAGAAGATACTAATCCAACAGAAAATGAACGCTTATAACAATCAGTATGCAAAAGATATCTAAGTGGTTGAAAATGTCGTTTAAATACTTTATATGATAGTGTTTTAACATTGAGACCCTAGAATTAGCTAATCCATTCCTTTCTTTTTCTTAAGTGCAATTTTAAATGATTTTTTTTTCTCCAAGCACAATTCCTGGGGCAGAAGTCATGTCTCCTGCAAAACCAGACTTAGATGAATCCATTCCAATGCTCTCTTATTTCAATTTCTCTGTTAGTAACATTAAAACTTGTGAAAGAGTACTATTTTCTTTCTTAAAGCCTGAGTCCAAAGCTTCTTTACACAAACTCTCTATATGTAATCCCAGTGAAGTTCACATTTTCTATTATCAGGGTATCTAAATTATTTCAAATACACAATTATAGTTCAGTATATAAAGAAGACAGAATATCAACTTTACTTAGTATTAAGAAATTGAGAGCCCTCTAATAGGGCAGTTTAAACCGATCATGTCATTTAATATATATAACAACTTTGAAAAATAAATATTATCATACTTTTTTTTTAGCAGAAGGTAATACCAAATCTCAGCAAGATTAAATAATTTGTCCTAACTTGTAGGTCTGCTTTGATTCTCAATGATATTCTCCTTCCACATGTTTAACATATGATCTCAGCTCTCGTGGCTTACAGGAGGTTAAAATCATCTGTAGATTCACTTACTCGTGTCATGTGTCTGGTGGTGGTTTACTTTGGCTATAACGTTGTGTCTCCTTAGAATTGGCTTGGAATTCCTTACAATATAGAAGTTTGAGTCCAAGGGCAGAGCAAGGAGAGAGCAGGGATGGGAAGGGAGAGGGAGAAGGAGAGGGAAAGGAAGAGAGAGGGAGGGAAGGAGGAGGGACAAAGAGAGAGAAGAGAGAGAGAGAGAGAGAGAGAGAGAGAGAGACAGAGAGAGACAGAGAGAGACAGAGAGAGAGACAGAGAAACCACAAGGAAGGAAGGAAGGTATAGTGTTTCTCATGATCTAGCCATGAATGACATACACTGTAATTTAATATAATGATTAAGGCAGTAATAAAAAGGAGAAGTAAACTCCAATTTGGCTAGATACAAGAAGAACATGTGATACTGAATACTGTTGTGGACATTTCAGAAAATGTATTCTGCTACAAGGTTATTCATGGCCCAAAGAAGACCTCCTCAGACTATTATGAATTGTTTATTTATTTACTTTTCACTTGTTAATATGAACCTTAGAGAGTGAGCAGAGTCCAAAAAGCCTTCTAGAAGTCAAATCGAGTTTCATTAAGTACAATTATTAGGTCTGTGGGAGATGCTGTAACAATTTTCACTGACCTTAGATTCATCCAGCACAGTGCCACATTGATTTTACAACTCAGGCCTTCAGGATAACTGGATTTGAACCAAGTGCCCCGCACCCCCCCCAAAAAAAATACAGTATGCCATTTAATCTTCTACAAAATATCATGATTGCATTGTAGAAAAATATTTGATATTTAACCAAAACTATAGTCTAATTTTTGTAATTGTGTATTGTAGTACATCCATGCAATGTGTTGTCATTCAGCATATCAATAAAACATTTCTCCCTAAAAAATGATCTCTCTCTGTGTTTTCAAAATAATCAGTGTTTAATAATTAGAAGAATATGAAATATCAGGGCCAAAGTAATTAAGAAAATATAAAGCGATTAAAGCGAAGGTCTGCATTAGATAATTTATGAAGCTATGAAAGAAACATACTCATTGTCTGTGCTCAATATAACATATTTAGAACTCCAAATATTTGAATCTAAAAATGTTTGCTTTACTTGAAATTCCTTCAAAGATCCTCTTTTTCTTCATTCCCATACTGATCATCTTTGGTTCTTCTCAAAATGTTCCTTTAGGAGTTTATATATCATGCGAATGTATATTTTTGAAACATCCATGTCTGGAGAGATAAAGTGGATGTATGTTTCCTTATTACTCCTGCTGGTACAACTAGAATCCTAGGATATTTACATAAAACAAACATAAGGACATGCTGAAACATGAAGAGGGAAAGGAAGGCTAGCTAGGGAACTCAGGGCCCTAGGACTGATACATTGGTGAGCTCCTTGGGTTTCCTTTTTGCCTTATAAATCCCAGATTTAGAGAAGAAATAGCCAGCATTCCAGAAATGCCAATGGGCACAGCCAACGATTGCCATTGAGCACCTGTTCTCTGAAGCCAAAATACTAAGAAAAGGGCAGCATACAAAGAAAGAAAACTTGTAGACAATAATCAACCTGCTCTAGCCAAAAACCACAGTCAACATGGTGGCCCCACTTACATCCATACCAGCCAGGGCTGGGTGATCGGTCTGAACACCCACCCTTGCCAGGCTAGAATGAAATGTTCCAACGCCCCTGTCAGGCTGTTGTCAGAGAAGACCAAGTAAAGAGCCAGGACTTTATTTCTTGATAGGTGATAACTTTCATTCCCACTTCACAACACATGGTGTCGGAGGAGACAGTGTAAAAAGCCTACACTTTCAGTCTCTTGCCTGTTAGCAATAATAAGTCACTCTTCTCCCTCCAGCTGTGGTGGTGTCAGAGAAGACCTAGCAAAAGTTTAGAATAGTCATCACCACCAAGTGGTAATTATGCCAATACCCATTCCTCGTGACGTCATTTGCAATATCAGGAACGAGGAATACCAGTAATTGAATCAAAAATAATCAATAGATGTCAATGCCGAGATGACAAAGATGTTAAAATTATCCGATAAAGATTTTAAAGTGATAACATAAAAGCCATTCAGCAAAGAATCATAAACATATTTGAACTTGATGCCAATGCTGAGATGACAAAGATGTTAAAATTATCTGATAAAGATTTTAAAGTGATAACATAAAAGCCATTCAGCAAAGAATCATAAACATATTTGAACTTGAAAAAGAGCATTTAGAAAAATTAACAGCTAACATTATACTTAATAATGAAAGGCTGAATGCATTCTTACTATGATCAGGAACAAAGCAGATATGTGCTCTCACAACTCTTATTCAACAGTGCTGGGATTTCTTGCTTGTATTATAAGGCAAGAAAAAAGAAACTAAAAGTATATAGTTCATAAATAAAAAAAAAATTCTATATGCAGATGATATGATTATATACATATACAATCCCAAGAAATCTACCAAAAATTTATTCAAGAAATAATAATGAGTTCAGTATGGTTGCAGGATAGATGATAAACTTACAGAAATCAATTGAATTCCTATATATTTAACAGTGAACACGTGGACACAAAAAATAAACAAAACAATGATATACAATTATTCAAAAAATACTCAGATATAAATATTAAAAAATGTGCAGGAGTAGTGTGCTGAAAATTATAAAATTATGATGAAAAAATGAAAGAAGATCTAAATAAATAAAGAGACATACATAATTATGAATTAGAAGATTCCACTTAGTAATATATCGATTCTCTACAGACTGACATAAAGGATTTATGCAATTGCTACCAAAATCTCAGGAATAATTTTTTGGAGATATAATTGAGATTATTCAGAAATATACATGGAAAGTAGAGGATCTAAAATAGTTATAACTATTTTGAAAAACAACAGTAAAATGGGAGTGAAATAAGAATAATTGTACCTGGCTTCAATCCTTATTATATAGCTATGGTAATCAAGACTGCATGGTTATTAGTAGGGGGTAGACTTGTAGATCAAGACTACAGAACAGAAAATCAAGAAATAGATCCATACAAATATACTCAACTGATTTTTGATGAAGATGTAAAAGCAATTCAATGGAGCAAAGATAGTCTTTCAATAAGTGGCGCTGGTGTAATTGGACTTCCAAAGGCAAAAATGAACCTTGATCTAAGTTTTACATCTTGCAAAAAATTAATCAGAATGGATCACAAACTTAGCAACAACAACAACAGCAACAACAAACAGAAAAATTTTAGGGGAAGGAAAAAACAGGAGAAATCTTTGGTATCTAGGGCTAGGAACAGGCTAACATTAGAATTCATAGACCTGATACCAAAATCACAACCCATAAAATAGAAAAGAAAAATTTCATTTTGTAAAAATTAGTAAATTTTGCTCTATGAAATACTCTATTAAGAGGATGAAAAGACAAGACTGGGAGAAGATATTTACAAAGCATATATCTGTCAAAGGACTAGTCTCTAGAGTACACAAAGAACTTCCAAAACTTCACATTTAAAAAAAAAATGTTTTTTTCAATTAGAAAATAGTCAAAAAGCATAAAGAATATTTTACCAAAGAAGAAGAATCACATGACAAGTAGTTCAATATCACCAGTCATTAGGAAAATGTAGATTAAAGACACACGAGTTATCACTAAACATATATTAAAAAGGTCACATAAAAAACATGTCATGATAACAGTGAATGCTGGTGAGGGTACAGAGAAACTCATCCATTTATATTTTATTTGTGGAATTTAAAATGGCACGGCCACTCTGAAAACAGTTCCTTAAATAAAGAATGCAACTATCATGTAAGCCAGTAATTGTATGCTTAGGCACATAGTCCTAAAGGGAAACATGTTCACACTGAAACCTGAACACAGATGTTTATAGCAGCTTTATTTGCAAGAGACAAAAACTGGAAACTACCTAGATGTCTTTTAGTGGATCAATGGTGAACTCATCTGTTGTACATATGTACTATGGAATACTAGTCATCAGTAAAAAAGATATCAAACTATTGGTACATGCAAACTATTCAGATGAATCTCCAGATAATTAAGCTCAGTGAGAAAAATTAATTCTAAAATGTCACATACTGCATTATTCTATTTATATCATGTTTTTGAAATGATAAAACTATAGAAATGGAGAAGAGGAATAGCTGACAGGGCTTAAAAAGGGGGAAAGGACAGGAGGGAAGTGAATAAGGCTTTAAAAGTGCAAGAGGGAACCTTGTGGTGACAAGAATGTTTAGTATCTTGTCTAACTAGTACCATATTGATTGTGATATTATACTATAGTTTTGCAAGAGCTCTCCATAGGGGAAATTGTGTAAACAGTATGTGGGACCTTTCTGTATTATTTCTCACAACTGCATACCAATCTAGAACTATTTCATAATGGAATATTTAATTAAAAATTTGATTCTCTAATACTTTGCTAGTTTCACACACCACCTTTAAGATATCTATCTGACTAAAAGCACTTTGAAAAAAGGAAACGTTATTTACAGTCCTCACACAATTTTTGTCCTCTTCTCTTGACAACAATCAAAGAATCTTAAAAATACAACACTCAAAGAATCTTAAAACAAGACAAAACAAAACAAAACAAAAACAAAAACAAAACAAAATAAAAACCTTCCTTGGGCTTACATTGCTTTTTAATTAAAGATCAGCATAGACTTTTGAGACCAATATGAATTGTTCCCTCTATTTCTTCTGTAGTATCTCACTTTTGACTGTCACTCTGTCGATACTTTAGGCAAACCTAACAATCTTGATCATGTTAAAATCTTTCCAAATGTAGGTCTTGTTTCAGATTCTGTAAACACTGGTCTCTCTTCCTGGAATGCCCTTTAAGAGACTGCAGTCAGTGGGGCAAATTGAGTTGCATACTGCTTAAGATTATAAATAGTGGGCAATGGAACCATAAAGAAGATTTAAAAAATGTGTCTTTGTAGGGAAACAGCAAAAGTGGGAAGTCAAGCTTAAAAGGAACACATTTGAATCCAGCCTTAAGAGTCTTGTCACATAATAGGACTCATGATAATACAATAGTATAATAAATGAGCATGAGTGATGTAAGTCTCTCCTTTAATTGGGCAGAGTAAGAGACTTCATTCTAGAAATTTTGTTCATGCTTTCCTGATTACTAGAAATGCATAAATATCTATCATCTTTAGAAGTCCCCAAAGAGATTAAAATGCCAAGAATACAGTAACTTGAATTGCTGAAATATTTAAAGGTAAATGTATTTAATAGTGACCTCTTTTTAAAAATGAAGCATAATTTTAACAATGAAGGTCCTTCAGCCTTAAAAGACCATGATACTTCCTCCATAACCCTTTGTCTAATCACTATAACATGTGGTCCACAAAAAAGTGCCCTTTCACTATAGTATTTCTTTCCACATATTTCCTTAGTTTAATTGCATCAGGAAAATCTCATAATAATTTCACTTTCAAATCTCGGATCTGTCAGCTTTCCCCAGATCTAATTGGCTTTAGAATTTAGGAAGGGTTGCGGAAGGAACTCTGATAGCATCGATTCTAGGGGTGAAAATTTTTACCCTTTCAATGAGCTGGATAATCTCACAGCCTCAATGAGGAACTAACACCTGTGAGATCCATGGTGATTTGCAAGAATATTTAAGATAATCCACATGAGATCAAAAACATGAAAATTGTTTTAATATCCACATTATGTTTCACCATTAAGGAGATCTTTGAAATCATTGTTGATAAAAGACCATCTTACCATATACCTGGAATATACTCACACCCATACCCATATCTTTTCTGTCATCTTAAATGTCAAGCACAGATTTCAAAATTAATTCATAAAACTATTTGGTACAACACTATACAATTTAATTTGTCTCTTCTTCTTCTTTCCTAGTGGCCCGTTCTCATTTGTCCTTCTGATCAACAGTGTTTTTGATTTCTTGGTCTCGAAGCCTAATTCTAATTTAACTTTCTTGTGTTCCCCCAAATCTTCAGTTTGCCATTCCATTGACTTGCCGTTTCTAATCACAGGCCACCAGTTTAATGACAGAGAGCCAGTGACCTTCCCTGCAAGAGGTCCCCAGAAATCTTCTCTCCTGAGGTTAGTGTGAGAGATAGAGTGACCGGAAGAAATTCACAGCCGTGGCTACTAATGGCATTTAGCAGCAGCATTAAAAAAGGAAGCCCCTTGGCACAGTCAACAAAGGTCATGTAGAAAGCACCAGTGCCAGCTTTCAGCAAACACCAGAGCTGCTTCCCATCATAAACCTAATTACTCATTCCTCCTGTGTCTCACGGTATCTGTAACCATTCACTAGCAATAGATCTTAGACTATGGCCACCAATAGTGCCATTATTCTTAAGTCAGGAGAATGACTTCGGTGCTTAGACTTAAAATGAAAAATAAAAAGTACTGAACCTCGCTCTGCAAGAAAACAAAACAATTTCCATGGCTCTGCCACTTCTTACCACCCAGACTTAGACTATCACTTCAGCTGACTCTGAATCTCAATGTCTTTATTTGTAGAACAGGGATAAAATTCCCATATTGAAAGGCTTTGTGCGAATCAGAGATGATTTATCTGGTATTTGACACCATGTTTGGTACAATGAAAGAATTTTATGAAGACAGTAATATTATGTTTACTGTGATTTCACAGTATCGTATCTCCATTGTACTGAGTATTTTAAGAAAATCTTAAGACATCTATTTAATCATTGCTATTAGATGAAGTTTTTTTTTTCTCCTAAGAGTTACAAAGTTTCAGTGAAATCAGTGTCATCAAAAATATCCTTACTTGCAAACCGTACATTTATAAGTGCTCATCAAATATTTTCTATCTCAGCTAGCCAAGGTACTAAGAAGAACAGACTTGTCCCAAATTATAAAAGGAGTAGCAGCATAAATGGGTAAAATTAGTGAAATATATTCCAAACAGTAAACTGAGAGAATTCTGAGACCCACTGCAAAAATTAAATGCAGAAGCCAGAAGGTGAAGAAGGTTTTTTTTTTTCTTACTAGGGAGTTAATATCAGAGAATACATTTACAAAATCTTTGTTAGATTGCAAAACTATTATATATTACCTATATAAGGTCACTTTATTGCCTGCAATTTGTCTCTTTGAGGTTATAAGCAGTCACTATCTACAAAGGATAAATAAATACAGATTTCCTATTAAACAGATTTTGTAAGAAAATGTTGGTTGTTTTGGAATCCTCAACAAGCATAAATATAGCAAGTGCCTGTTTGCATTATGTTTAATTCTGGGGTTCTGAAAGTAAGACATGTGTTCAGTCTTCAAAATGTTTATAGTTCAAAGAGAAGGCAGGCTTTGGAACAAATTATTATTTAATAATAAAATTATCATAAGGGGATGCGATAGTAATGGTTAAGAGTAATTGTAGAAACCTTCGCAGACAGTTAATATTTGAGATAGGGGGTAAAGAATGGGTAGGATTTGGCCGGGTATACAAGTTGTGCAAGGGACTGAGATGTTTTAGATAGTATATGTGTGCAAAAATATCCCTCACTTCCTATTCTTCTTCCTTGAGAAATAATGGAGACTGCACATCCAGGGTCATGATTAGGGAGGTAACAAAGACTAGAATGCAGAGAGGCAGCTACAAAGATAGTCTGAGATCCTGAAGCCCTCTGGAAAAAAAAAAATATAGGAGAGACAAGGTAGTGACTAGGCACCGAGAATTAATCCACAATGGAAAATGGAGAGGTCTCTGGCTTTTTTCACTATTTATTTTTTCAGAATGGTAATTGTCTTGCTTACTCCACAAAAGGGCCCTTGACTTCTGGCAAAGTTGATGTTAACAGCTTTTAAACAATGTTGTATTCTGAGAACAAAGGGCGGTGTCAGCATGCCTTCTGATACAGAGGATTCTCTATATTGAGCAACTTTCTGAATAAACTAAAAGTGCTTTAGACCACATTTATGCACTGACTATGCTGGGAATTACATGCTATTCTTCCCTATTAGACGAAGACTCCTGAGGGCCAGGGTTTTATTTGATTTACTTTGAATGGACAATGTGGGGTCATAACTAGCATTTTTCAGTATCAATATACACCTAAAGGATAAGAATCCAGTGATAAGTGGAGAGTTCTGAAAGATAGGGGGTATCTAAGTCAAGGCCATCAGAAATTATAGAATGTCTGGTTAGGGGAAATTTAGAATATCAGACAAAGAAGTATTGCTCTCCAGGAGCATTGCAATTTAGTTGTGATGAACTAGGGCCCTAGCAACTACCAGAGGACAGATAATTACTCAAAGAATGGATCCATCGATATCAGACTGTAAGCAATTATTATGTCTCATACCACCACTAACTAACTACAAAGAAAGAGCCTGGAGTTTAGAACCTGTGGGATGTAATTATAGTACTGGCTTTGCCATTTTATAGCTTTATTATGGTGAAGTTATTTAATACAACAAAGTCTCAATTCCCTCATCTGTAACAAAAACAGAGACATATGTTTAGTCTTCAACATTATTGTAATAATTTGTTAGGACTGTGTCTCACATAACATATGGACCTTTTATATATCCTTTCTTTAATGCCGAGATGGAGAACTACTGAAGAAGATAAATATCACACAATCCCACCTGTGGCACTGAACAGATGTACAGTAAGGGTTGAGTTGAGCTTTAAAATAGTTCCTGGTGTGTGTTAGGCACTCAATAAATATTTGATAAAGCAAATGAAGTGATATAGTTACTCTTCAATATTAGAAGGACTTGGGTGGGGTAGATTTGCTGGGAATGGCATTAAAAGAAAGTTCTATAGAAATGGTTTACTCTATTGCTCTCTTTACACAGAGGAAATTGAGAAAAAAAAGAGATTAAGCATCTTCTCAGGACAGCCAGTTAGAGGCAAGGCTAACATTTAAACTATGGTATTAATTTTTATTTGTTCTCTTTATATCATTTTGTTTTTTATTAATTAGGTTTAGTTATAAAATAGATAATCCAAAAGATACTTAGGGACATATTTATTCTTTGTTTGGTTTCAGATAATTAAATGTTCTGCCAGCCCAATGGTTTTCAAAATGAAGTGTGTAATACACAAACACACAGAATACAACTCAGGGATCATGTTGCTATTTGCTGTTGTTGTTGTTGTTGTTGTCGTTTGTGTGCGTGTAATGTGTACATGCACACAGGAGTTCTTTTTATTAGGCTCACTCCTCTTAGATGCCAATTTATTTTATTTGAAGTAGAACCAAGACATCTGCATTTTTATATGGAACAGAGGTAATTCAGAAGCAAATTGTTCTATATTTGAGAAATTCTGCTTGCATGCCTTCCTTTTTTCTAATCATTTATTCACTCAACAATTATTTAGAATAATAATATAATAAACATTTGAGTACCAACTCCTAACTAAATAAAATCGTACAGTGGTACCACTAGCTTCATAGTTATTTAAGTGGAATTGAGATTTCCTTTGTAAATTTCCCTTAATTCTATTCCCATCTCCCTACTCAAAAGTAATTACTCTTCTGATTTATTTTCCGCCTTCATACCTACAAATGTTTATTATATTGCTATAATCTATGTTTGCAACTGTCCTTCATATGCTTAAACATTATATAATGTTATCACACAGCATGAATCATCCAGCATCTTGCTTTTTTTGGTAAATATTATAATTTTAGGATAGTGGTACATATAATTTCAGTTTATTTACTTTAATTTCAGCACCGGATTCTAGTCCATGAATATCTCATACTTTTTAAAATCTATATCCTATAGATGTGTATTTATGTCATTTCCAATTTTTGTAATTAAAAACAATACAATGAGGCTGCAACGCAAACATCCTGCATAAGTTTTCTAAGTGTATGCCTAGAAGTAATATCTTTACTGGATATTAATACATAGATCATATCTAAAAGCGCTTGGGATAATAGTAAGAATTTTAGGCTGTTTTCTTAATCTGAGTGAGCCCAATTTCATTGCCTAAAAATAAGGATAGTAATTTGTACATGATTTTATAGAGATCAATGGGTCATCTTTTGGGAAAGTCATAGCAAATTGTGAGAGACAAATAGTTTCTCCCATTTTTTCTTTCTTATTCTAAATTGTATTTATAGACAGAGCTGAAGACATGGACTGTCATCGACACAGTCAGCATTTCATATGTTTATCTAAGTCAGAGAAGTCACCCATATAAATGAGACATCTGCATTCTGTCTGAGTTTGTCTGAGTAACTTTTACTTTGATATTCAAAATCACCATCTTTGAATTTCTGAGTTTGTGACCTGCACATGTGGGTGGCATGTCTATTCCTCTGATTTAAAAAAAAAAAAAAAAAAAAGAAAGAAAGAAAAAAGAAATAGTGCCATCAAATCTTATTTCTTATTCTGTCCCTTTTCTCCTCCACTATTTTATATTCATTTGCTTGTCCTTGCTAAATCTTCTCAGGCTTTTCAACCAAATGCAAACATTAAATGAAAGTTTTCCTGCAATTTCAAAGCCAAGCAAAGCAATTCCCCTAAAGGGAAAGAAGGCAGTTGTTGATTGTGCACAGACACAGTGACGCTCAGCATGCACCTCTGGAAGGAGAAGTGGTGGGCGGGGGTCTGAACTAAGAACAGAAGGCCAGGACAGTGATGCTGTCTGATACAAGTTGTTGGGACAGGGAGGAAAGGAAATCGAAGCATACAGATTATACTCTTAGTGTGTAGTAAGCTCTGTCCTGGGTGGCCTCATTGCTTTTTCAAGGGTAGATGACTGCCTATGTTTGCAGATTTTAATGGTATGGAGAAGGCCACTGTCATTACTCCACTTACCCCTGCCTCAGAAAACCTCATTTTCTCTCTGATTGTTGATTCTTGATCCCCCCTGCCCCTCAACATGCCAGAGCCTACTTTACGGTTACCAAACTAAAAAATTATATGCATAATTTTATAGAATACACAATTTTCCTGAACTAATATACATAAATACAGTGTTTCTCCTCAGCTGAGGTTCTCTACTTCTATAATATAACATGAAATAATGCTATGAAATTAGGAGAAATAGTTATATGAAAAGATATTTATTTTGACATTCTTTAGACTGGCAAAAAAAAAAGGAAACCATTAAATACATAATACTTAAGAAATAAGTAACTTAAGTTGCATATATTCATATTGATGACTTATGCAGACATTAAATTAAGGTTTATAAAAAAAATCCATAAATGTAAAAAAACTTATCACATGAGGGTAAGGAAGGGAAATGAGATAAAAATGCAGTTGGATTTCAATTCTGTAAACATACATCATTAAAAAAAAGAGAATATATCAAATGACTAAAAATGCAAATAAAAGCAAAAATTGTTTATATTTCTTTGTAGTACTATACACATATTGTGTGTATTTTTGACAGATTCCTTTTTTTTTTTTTTTACAATAGCTATGTGTTATTTTATAGGTGGAAAAACGTGTAAGTCATGGTGAAAATAAAATATTGCTATTATTTACATGTAGTTTTTTTTTTCTTTCTTTTTGTAGTACAATTAAAAGACTTGGAAAGTAAAAATTTGGGAATAAAAAGTTTTATTAGCCAAAGATTGGCTACAAAACCAGTTAAATTATTTAAGTTCTAGGCTTCATTTATAAAGTGAGTTTACATAATCAAACTTGCTTATGGTTCAGTGGTATTCAAAGTGTAAAATGAGCAAATGAGGGTAGAAAAGCTTTGCAAACATAGATCATTAAACAAACGCACACACCACATTTTGCCAAAGCAGCCCTAATTTTTTCGTATGAGATAAGAGATCATCTTTTATTTTGTCTAAAATTCCTCTCTGGCCTGAAAGTGTTGAGTAGATGAAGGACAGAGACAGTCTCCCATGAATGGGTTTCTGCTAGCAAGTTGCTGTGGTGAATGTGTGACCTTTTAAATGAAACATCTGGTGATTTGGGAGAAGGTCTGAAGTCGTCTAACCTGCTTCCACACATATAAGCTAAAATTAAAATCACTCCTCTAAAAGATCAAAGGTTGATGACATCTCTGAAACAACTTTTTGGCATGATCTGAAACAGGGGTTTAATAAATATGTCACCAACTTTTCCAACCTGTAGCAAGCATTCTGCATTTTTTATTTCCATTGGTGGAAGTGATTAAGCAATATGCAATTATGTAAACACGAATGAGCTGAAATAGCAAACAAGGAATCAGAATAAAGGGACCAAAATTTTGCCACCCTGAAACTGCCTTATGAAATATTGATTTAAGCTATTTATTCAAAAACAAGACCCAGAAAGAACCTTTGAGCCCTCCCCAGCCCCCGCCTTGCCTACCCAAGAGATTCAGACAGAGAAATCTGCTTTAGGAAGGGAGCCTTGGCTAAATCACCTTAAGGATCCTCACCCTGGCATTTGCTAGGAGGACTCTAAACTTGTTAGCTAGATATCCCATGTCCATTGTTTCCGAATTATCTAGCAAGAATTTGCTTGCCATGCATGTTCTGCTTTTCTTCAACTACCTGTAAATCACTCATTCTCACTTCGGAAATCTATTACCCAATTTCCCCTTCCCCTTAAGCCCAAACATGTCATATAAACTCAATGCTGCCTCATTGTCTTTGAAATTTTCATGCTTATGTAAATTCCCCATGTATATGCATTAAAATTTTGATTTTCTCCTCTTAATCTGTCTCTGTTAATTTGATTATTAGCCCAGGTAGAAGAACTTAGAAGGTGGGAGAAAAAGTATTTTTATTTGTTTAGCTTCCACAAGGGCATAAAATAGTTAATCATTTCTCTCTCTTTCTCTCACCCTATGAAAAAAAATTACTTCCCATATTAGCCACTTGAGGTAATTTCTAGTTGGCAGTCATAACTTGTTATAACTAGCTGCCAAAAGACCAGAAAAAAAAAACAGTAAAAGTTAATATGGTTCCCTTCTTATTATGAATCTAATGGGGACGAAAGTCATGAGGACATGGTGGAAGGAATGTGAGGTTTCTTTTGAGCCTCTTTTATAAGGACATTAATCTCATTTATGAGGGCTCTGCCTTCAAAACCAAGTTACCTCCCCAATGGCTCAGCTATTAATATCATCACATTGGGCATTAAGATTTCAACCTATGATTTTTGGAGGTACATGCATATTCAGCCTACGGCATGGATATATGCCCAGAAGAATTGAAAGCAGGATTTTGAGGGAATATTTGTACACATATTTTCAAAACACCAATATTCATTATAGCTAATATGTGAAAGCAACTCAGGATCTATCAATGGATAAATGCATAAGCAAAATGTGGTATATACACATACAATATATTATTGTACCTTAGAAAGAACAGATATTTGTCATAGCAACAATATAGATGTTGCCTAAGGGCATTTTGCTAAGTAAAATAAAGCAGTCACAAAAAGACAAGTACTATAATATTCCACTTATATGACATACTCAGAGTGGTCAAAATCATACAAATAGAAAGTAGTCATGCCACCCTGAACGTGCCTGATCTCGTCTGATCTCAGAAGCTAAGCAGAGTCAGGCCTGGTTAGTACTTGGATAGGAGACCACCTAGCAAGACCAGGTGCTGTAGGCATAAAGAAAGGAAAGAAAGAATGAAGAAAGGAAGGGGAAGGAAGGAAGCTGAAGGAAGGAAGAAGGAAGGAAGGAAGGAAGAAGGGAGGGAGAGGAGGAGGGAAGCTGTCAAGGGTGGAGGGTGGAGAATGGGGGCGTTATTGTTTAATTGGCATAGAGTTTCAGTTACAAGATGAAAAAAGTTATGGAGATAGGCAGTAGCAATGGGTGCACAGCATTATGAATGTGTTTAATACCACTGAACTATACTTATGTTACATATATTTTTTTCACAACTTTAAAAATTAAAAACAAAGAATATATAAATAATAATCTAGGGGGTAAATAAAATCAGAGAAAAGTAATAGATCAACCCAAAGGAAGGTAAGAAAGAGAAAATAAACTGGAACAAAAATGAGTGTGATAAGTAAACCGATATTAAAGAAAATTTAACCCAAATATCATTAATTACACTAAATATATGTAGATTAAAATTTCCATATGAAGACAATGCTGGCAGGCTGGATAAATAAACAATATGCAATTACACATTGTTTATGAGAAACAGAATTTAAATATAAGAACACAAAGATTGAGCATAATTGAAAAAAGATATGTAATGCAGATACTAAAATCATCTATATAGCTGTACTAACAATAGACAGATTAGCTTTTAAGACAAGTATTGCAGGATGTGTGGAAGAGTATTTCATAATAATAAAGGTATCAATCTATTAGGCAAATATAATAATACTAAGTCATATTTGTCTAAGACCATAATTTAAAATATCTGAAGCAAAACCTTGCCGAGCTAAAAAAAGGAAGCAGAAAATTTACACTCTTGGAAAAAATATATTAACATATCTCTATAAAAACATATTCTAGTTTAACAAAATGATTAACAAAGCTAACCTAACTGACGTATATAGAACACTGAAAAAAATAACTGGAAATGCACATGTTTTTCAAGTGCATATAGAAAAAATTATCAAAATTGACCATATTTCTGACCATAATCTGAGACTAAACAAATATTAAAGGATTAAAATTTATGCATATTTTTATATCCTAACTCAAGAGAATTAATTTAAAAGTCAAAAACAAAATTTACAAAGAAAACTCCAAAGAATTTGAAAATTAAGGAATACACTTCTAAAAAACCCATGGGACATACATGCATAAAGTCACAATGAAAATTTGAATGGCTACCAAATATAGTAGAATGAAAAATGATGAAAATAAGAATAAAGTCTGACAAAGTGGAAAATATACACCTGAAAGAGAAAATTGTGAAGACAAAAGTTGGATTGAGATTGGTTGTAGAAGAAAGAGGAAACATAAATAACCAGTATCAGGAATGGGAAAATCACTAAATTTCTACAGATATTAAAAAAATAATAATGTTTTATGAACAATATTATGGCAATTTATTTGAAAATTGAGATAAGACGAACAAATTTTTTGAAAAATATGAATACCAGACTCAAGAAGTAGAAAATTTGAGAATTTTATAACTATTAAACTGATATCATGTTTAAGTCGAACTTTTTCTAAAAATGAAACTCTATTCTCGGATAGTATTACTTGTGATTTATTCCACGACTTAAATAATAAATAGAATCAGCCTTAGAACAAAATTATATAGAGAACAGAATATAAAAGAACACTCTTTAACTCTTTCTATCAATCTATTTCATATAGCCTTGATACCAAGAACAAGGACATTTTAAAAAGGAAAATTCACAAGGTAATCTCTTGCATGCACATAAATAAAAAAAAATCATAATAAAAATTTTAAAATGAACACTACATTATTTAAACTAGTTGATACGCTATATCCAAGTGCAGATTGTTCCTGAATGCTAGGTTGATTTAACATTTAAAGTTCAATCAATGCAATTTACCACCCTAAGTAATAAAGGAGATATCATTATCTCAATACATAAAATAAAGCATTTAAAAAATTCACCACCCGCTTATGAAATAAACTCTCTATAAACTAGAAATGAGGACACTTAATCTGATAGATTCTATAACACTTTATAGGTAACAATGTACTTTGAGGTAAATTATTAAAAATTTTTCCCAGAGATTAGGAATCAAAAACAAAAGATTTCACTGTTAACTTCTTCCATTTAATGAATATTTTATTGGAGGATTGCTGTAGTCTAAACGTTTGTATTTCCCCAAAATTCATGTTGAAATCCTCACAGCGATGGTATTAGACGGCGGTGCCTTTGGGAGGTGACTAGATTGTGAGGCTGTGCCCTTATGAATGGGATTAGGGCCATTATAGAAGGAGATTCCGCAGAGCTCCCTAGACCCTTCTGCCACATGATACACTGCAAAGTCTGCACGCTAGAAGAAAGCCCACATCTGATTGTGCTGACTTCCAGATCTTGAACTTTCCATTTCTAGAACTGTGAGAAATAATTTATGTTATTTTAAGTTATCTAGTCTGTTGTATTTTGTTATAGCAGCCTGAATGGTCTAAGACAATGACCTGATCAATATACAAGAACAAGAAAAAAAAAATAATTTTATTATTTTATGTAAAGATGGGGAAAGGAGAAATACAAATTTCCATGATTGTTTATATGAAAACTTTTTAAAAATGATAGAATTTAAGTAATATTAATATTACTTAAGGAACTGCAATATATATGCAATTATATATTAAATTTCTATACACTAGCCTAAAACAATTAGAAAATGGCAAAATAAAAGGCAATATTTGCAATAGTATCAGATATAACATCACATATGAAGGGGAAATGTGATGTGAGATATGAAAGACCTTTACTTAGTAAATGAGAAAAAGAGAGAGAAAAGAAGACCTGAATAAATGAATAAATATATAATAGGAATAATCTACTTTTAAAAATATGAATTAACAACAAAGATTTTAATTTGTTGAATTATGTCTTTTTTGCTTTCAATTTACTAGTTGTTTTACATTTTATATATAAATGAAATGGATAATAAAACCAAGATCCTGTAAAAGAACAGCATAACTGGATAACTTGAACTACCAGATATAAAGCCAATATAAAGATATACTAATTAAGTCAGTAACATAACATTGGTCCAAAGTTAGACAAATGAAAAATGGAACAACATATAAATCTAAAGCTGCTCCAAAATAATAAAGTCTTTTAAAACAGATAAAACAGCATACAAAGATCATAAACAGCCCCATACATGTAAAGTAGCATGATTTATGACAAACGTACAACTCGCGGCACTCGAAAAATGTGTGTCTTTTTGGTAAATAGTAAACATGCACTTGCATAACCATAGTGGAAAAATAAATTTATACCACACGCCAAAAGCAAAATAAATCCCAGCTAGTTTATAAACTGAAATGTGAAAAGTAGAACAATAAGGATTCTAGAATGCAACACATAGCATAATTAATTTACTACTTGGGACAGGAAGTAGTACTAACCATAAAAGAAAAGTTTAATAATGTGAACTGCGTTAAAAATAAAATTTTTTATTTGGAGTAGAAGATATGTCTAGAGAATGAAAATGGAAGCCACCAAGTAAGAAGATACATTTCAAAAAATATATTTGGCAAAAGACTCATACCTAGAATATATATGAAACTATCACAGATGAATAATAAAGAGATACAACCCCATTGAAAAAAGATAAACGAGAGAGGGAGGGAGGAGGGTATTGGTATGTCCTTGAATAGGGATGTTACAAGAATCGTGTATCCAAATGTTCAACAAATATGTGAAAAGTTACTTAACACCACTGGTCAACAGAGACAGTCAAAAGAAAACAATAAAATTGCATTATTAAGCCACTAGCATGACTGAAATTAATATAATAATTCTAAGTATGCACGGAGATAAACGCTCTTTAGAAATATGTTTGATGTTGTTAAAAGCAAACGTATTATGAGTAACCCCACTCCTACATATATAAGCAAAAGAAATGCCTACATATGCACCACAGAGGCTTGTATAAGTCTGTTTATAGAAATAGTACTCACAATAGTCCCAAATTGAAACTGCCTAAATATCTATCAAGAGTATAAAATAGATAAATAAATGGTGATATAGTCATACAATTAAAATATATAGTTATAAAAATGCACAAACTAAAATTATATGGGAATTACATAAATAAATCTTACAAACAGAAGGTTAAGTGAAAGAAGCTAGACTTAAAAGCGTATATTGTGTATCATACCTATTGGCAGGCATCTTGAGTTCTGTTATGTTTAATATCTTGATTAGGATTGTGGTTACATGGATTATTCTTTTCCTTTTGGCAAGAATTTAACAAGTTGTACATTATAACGTGGGAACTTTATTTTACAATATACTTTAAGTATTTTACCTAAAAAGTGAAACTATGATCTTATGCTGATTGTGTGATGAAGGTAGTCTACTTAATGTTTTTTTAACAAAAAATTCTCATCCATAACGTGGGTATTCATGTTTCTAAATTTATAGGGTCATATGAAATAAGATAGGGAATATATGTTTAGGATTTTATATATTAGGCAACATCGAGATCATCCATGTGGCTCTCAATCAATACATTTTTCTAAGACTACCTTGAGTTTTCTTTCCAAAACACATGTGATGTTTTTAATCTCTCGGATGATAGCAAATCATCCAAAAATATGAGGACAGCTTTTTTTATTTGTTTGTTTCAGTAACAGCCATGAACAGGAAACTGTTATTAATACCTCATTTTCTTCCCATTGCTTGGATCATTATATAATATATTATGCAGTTGTCCACTAATAAGATAATTAAATAATATCTAAAAGTAAGCACAACTGAAATACAATGAGAATATATTTCAGATTATGGCTTTAGCCTAACTATAAAGTAATGCTCTGAGATGAATTCCAGAAAGTATCTGTAAAATAGTGTCCTCAATTGACTATTCAGGATATAGACATATTGGTATCTTTGGCATACTGACACATAACGTACACTGTTTTATAATTTGGATATAGCATGTTGTACTTCAAAGTTCACAAATTTTGACATTAAATATTGTCTGGATTAATTGTCATTTATTTTTTTCTAGTTAAATGATTTTGGTTAAGTTACTTAAATGCTCTGAGACTCAGTTTACCAGTGACTGCTGAGTTCAGTTCTTAACTGAGGCTGCTAAACTAGAGTAGGTAATATTCCTAAATCCTTTCAGTCATCATAATCTGATGAAAGTTAAGCTCTGCACCAAATCACTTACCAAAATTATAGCAATCCTCTGATTCTTATATCCTTACATATATTATTTATTCTTACATACAGTCTTACAAGTTTTTATTGTAGGGATTCAATGTTCTATGAAAATTCGTCAGGCTAGCAAAATTGAAGACAATTAATGAAGAAACACAGCGAAGAAGCTGAAAGTGCCCTCAGTTATTTTTAGTCCAGGCTCTTCATTTCATAGAGGAGAAAGCTGAGGCCTAATGTTACTCAATGGTCAGGTTGGAAGATGAAATAAATTGGAGATGATTTAATTTGATGATGGTTAAGTCTTTTTTTCCCCACAGTATACATAAATAATCCTTAACTTTATTGCATTTATACTTAAAAAAAGAAAAAAATAAAAGTACTAAAAGCATCCTTTACCAATCTGGGTGGTATTGGAAAAATACCAGGGAAATTTTATCCTCTTGAGAATAATAGTTATCATAATTAAGAATTTATTTATTTATATATAAAAATACAGAATTAAAGATTGCTTAACAGATATTTGGATTTAGCAAATTGAGAGTCATTTAATAGGAGGAAGACTAAAAAGCTGACCTCACAAAGCACTATTCAGAGTTAAATTCAATAGTGTTTGAGGACTTCTGGGTAATTAAAACATTTATTAGCTATCAGATGATTTTATATAAAAATTAAATACATAATTCCACACTGTGCTCTATAATTTTAAAAAATAGTTACTTATACAATTAGTATAAATTAATTGTAAAATAACTAATATAAGAGAAAAAACAATAACTATAAATTTATCTCCCAAATATGACTACTATAAAGAGATGAATAGATAGATAGATGATGAATAATATGTAGATGTAAATATACCTTAACACTTGCAGGCATTTGCTTTGAGTAAAATATAAATGCATAGAGATAGACATATATGTTTAATAATGGGATTATAAAATCTATCTCATCAGTTCACTCATCTATACATTCCTCTAGGCTTATGTATTTCTTATTAAACTTATTTAAGTTAACTAATAATCATGAGGACATGGAATAATTGATAGAGACAACTTTCACTCTAGTAGAAGATTAGAAAATATTTTTATCATAATCATTTTTGTCCTGCTACTATTGACCTGAGAAATTCATAGTAATGAAAATTAAAACAAAACAAAACAAAACAAAAAACTGAAGATGTTGAGAGAGAAATGTATACAAATAGAATTCATGCATCTGTGAAATACTAAATATCAGTACAATTCATAGTTATTCTAAATTCATTCATTTTATATAAGATGTTAGGTCTTGATCATCCTTCCAATTTAACATTGCTACTCTGCTCCTGATAGAATTTTTTTTCAAGTAATGACTATGCATGTAGATATAGCAGCAGTGTAAATTTTAGCTTCACACTAGTGCAAACAGTACCCAGGTCAGGATCCCAGTGAGTCGAAAAGAAAACAATATTTATAAAACCCAATATTTTGATATTTTAGTTAAGTATTCGTTTTTGTCTATTATGTTATGCGTGTATGTGTGACTAACTATTCTAGAAAGAGACGGAGATGAAATTTTAGAAGTTTTTTTAAGGCAAACTTAACATTACAGAGCGTGAGGATCAAACCCCGAGTGTTATGTTCTTTTGCAAAGCAGTGCTATAACAGGATGGAACCACTACCATATCTGGTAAATAGTAAGCATTTTCATGACTTAGCTCAGTAGTGGGTAGCTCCACAATCCAAATGTTTCACCCCCACAATGGACAAAGATGGAATGAAATTAAAAGAATAAGTGCCAGATATGGTCTTAAGTAAGGCTGAGACAAGTAGCTTTATAGAGAGGCAGTGATCTCATGGAAAATATATCAAGAGGTTGAGGATAAATTTCATGGTAAGAAGCCACATCAGTTCCTCAGTCTGTGATTCATTGTAGTCTTACATTGAGACAACAGACTTAATTTAAGTTTCATTTACTAGTTTTGAATACAAAGGTTCTACAAAGCTTTATGAACTATCATCTGAACTGGTATCCTTGATATGGGGCATGCCAGATGTTAGAAATTTAATTAGCAAGTGTTTGTAGGTCCAAATAAGAATGTTGTTTGACATTTGATCATTTCTTGCCTAATTTTATAAATAATCTCCTTTGTCTCCATACTCTATTTGTTCTTATAATTTTTGGGTGGGGGAAATCAAGTGATTTGAAAAGTATATTGCATTTTGAGTGAAAAAAGGAGCAGTGATATCCTATTCAACTTACTGTATGGGAGTTTAGTCAATTTACTTAAATTAATTGAGTCTGGCTTCTTCATCTCTAAGTTGAAGGTAATTATCCAATCTGTCTTTCTTGATATTGTTTTGGAGATATTTTGGATATGGAGGGAAAATGCATGACATGATTACCATTATTGAATTATTTATCTTATTTTATCTTTCTAAATTTGAATGCCTGAACCTCATTTAAGGTACAATGAGTACATTCTGGCAAGTCTAAAATTCTATAGGCTTTTTGGTATTAGTTCCTGTATATAGTGGGCAGTTTTTCTTCTAGAAGTATTAAAGCTAGTATTAATCATGAAATTATTTAAAGACTTTGAGGTTTTATGAGCCACAGGATAAAAATGAGACTATTCATAAATTTAATGTACAGTTGTGTTATATGAAGCACAAAACATTCTTTTGTAATTAAAAAGTTGTATTTATGCTTGTGTGTATAAAAGGTGTTTATATGTATGTATAAATGAATGTATATGTATACATACACATGTGACTTTGCAGTGTACACAGAGCTCTTTGTAAAAATGAATAAAAATAATGAGATGGACCTCTCATATAAACATCTGCCTATCTCAATCAATATCACTCTTTTAAAGTATATATAGAGGGATTTATTGAATATTTGTTAAAAATATTTAAAACTATAGAATAAATATATAGAATTACTCAGATAATATAAACCTATTGATAAAGGTCAATTACTATTGCAGTTAACTAGTAATTGGATTGACTCGGGATATGAAAATAAACATTTCTAGTTGGATTACATATGCCCTAAGGTGAAGGCCATTTTGAACTAAATGCATTCTAATGCCCATACCAGTTAAATATTACATGAGTACCATTCACAGGTGCTAGTTCAGCAGGAAGCTTGAGCAGAGGAAATGACTTCCTTGGGTAAAATGATGAGCTCATTTAATCAGCTCCTAAGTCTTGACAGGAATTAATCTTCCATTAGGAAAGCAGGAACCTTCGCCTTAGACAATGCATGGTGGGTATTGTCTGCCATTTTAACAGAGAGGTTTGCTTTTTATCACAGCCATCAATGCCTTCTCCATTAGCACCTTACTCATAATTATTTGCAGCTGAATAAAAACTCAATTATATTATTATGAGTAATAATAACTATTTATTGAGTATAAATTATGTTAGGCACAATGTTAAGCACCTTGCATGCCTAATCCTGTTTTTGAATAAATTGATTGTTAAGTACTATTAACATACTAATCTTAGTGTTGACTTGCCTAAGTCTTCAATGCTAAAATGGGGTGGTGCTGGAATCTGAAACTTTTCAATTCATTTCAGAGATTATACTGCTAATTCGGTAGCCATTTTTCTTACCCTATTTCTTCTTTGTGATACTAGGGCACTTGGAGACAACTCTAGAACTGAACTTAAAAACTTTGGGTTTGAAACCTGATTTCTCCTTTTTTCATGTATACAAACTTGGTTCCTTAATGTTATCAACTTAAGTTTGTTTGTGGAATGGTACTATAAGAGCTAAAATCTCTTGTATCTATATTGCATATATTTTTACATATAGTCCAGCCAGTGATGACACATCCTCATGATTATATTATGCAAATTTGTTAATGTCTCTAATAACATTTTCTTATTTGTAAAATGAGCATTATAATTGCAGCTGTGATGACTTATTCAGGTAATGGCTATGAAAGTACTTGGTAACTGGCACAGAGCCCTTACCAATGAAACATTTGTATACTCACTGAATCCTAGAAACAATAGACAAAAATTATAATCAAATTTGTCTACACATAGATTGAGGATCCAATAAATCATGGTTTCTCAAACTGAATTAATGTAATGTGCACTCTAGCAAGTAACAAAGAGATAATAGTGGGGCATGAGGTCAGAATCAAGGTGTTGCCCTGGCTCAGATCTTTGGCGTAGATGCAATGAAAACTTATTTTAGATAGAAAGGAAAACTATGGACAGACTTATTAACTTGAGCTTCAGTATGCTGCCCAAGAACTGAGTCAGAGTTCTTGACTGAATATTTCTCTTCCTAGGACCTGCGGAGGGGGCAGAGTATACCAGGGGTCATCTGGATACGCAGCAAGGAAACAGTAAGTAAGAGAAAGATTTCTGATAAATCTCAATATTAATTTTCTTGACTGGTGCTTGGAGGAATGGATCATATCAGTGACATCCACAAAGAATTGGTTAGAATATGTGTTTCAAGTAATGATATCTTTTGTTTGATTCAGGGCTATTTCCCGGACCTAATTAATACTTGCATACACAAAAGTATCATGGCTTGAGCTGTTGTAGGTAAAGAATATAAGTAAAAGGCAAATAGAAACAATATCTTGTTTTAGAATTCTTATAAAGAACTGTTTTTTTTTTCCAGAAAGTGTTCATGATTATCACTTAAGTTCCTCTAATCCCTATACTTCAACATTACACACACATACAGACATACACACATTGTCATGCATGTATACACATGCACAGCTATTCAGCCCCTTTTAGCATGGATTAGGGAAACAATCATTTAGTAAACAGATTCTCATAGTGGAGAAAGCAGTCAACACTTCCGATTTCTTTGCTACTTATACATTTCAAAGTCTTTCTGTTGATAATTTTTAGTTTTGTTTTATAACTACATGGAAATTTAGGTGTAATCCGTGGAAGAAGTTATTGAAGTGAGAGCAATGCATCATAGAATAAATTTTCTCAATGAAATCTCTTTTAGAAAACCAATCGCCCTTATGAGTACCTGGTCAAAGTTGTATAGCAGAGGACATGGTCAGAAATTCTTTCATAAGGCAGAGACTTGGACAAAACAAACACACTCTCAGAGAGTAGGGAGATGGAGGTAAAGAGATATTCATTTGTGACTAAGTGGGCTTATCCAGTGTCACATCTCATAAGGATCCAGTAGATATAACTCACTAATAGCTTCTGGGAGGAATTTGGAGGCGTTAGAAGCCATGGGTTAGGGGATCATGAGACAGAGATCAAGCCATTTACTTTTAGAGTAGATAAGTGAGCTAGAGAAACATGTTATAGTTAAAAGGCCTTGATGACAATTGGTATGTGCTGGGCAAAGAGGGTACCGTGTTATGCCTGGTCATTCCTAAGACAGCAACAACAGCCATTGCCAGGGCAGAAGGGACCAATGAAAACAGGGGCTTCCCATTGGATGTAAAATAAACCCTCTGTTTCAGGGAAATGTTCCTTGATGCCATCCTAGACTAGGTTAGGTGCCTATGTTACGGTACATAGCACCTGAAGCCCTCCTTCTGAGCTTCAATTCATTTACTCAATAATTCGTTTACTAATCTATCCATTAAATGATTTATTTATTTGATCAGAATTTATTGAATATCTACTATTTGCCAGGCACCATACTGAGCATGTTACCCTGCTTAGATTCAATGTTGAACAAAATACATATACCTCTTACCTTCATAAAGCTTATAGATCTAAGGGAACATTTAACTCATGAATCCCCAGAGGCTACATATTTTTCATACATAAGTCATCAGAGTCAAACCCATTGTCTAGTATGTGACAAATGAACTTTATAAGATGACAGAATTTCACTAAATGATCCCTCAGGACTGCCAAGCTCTACTGTTCTAAAGTAACAAGGATAATGATAATGACAACAATGACAAAGATGCTGATGCCAACTGATGATAATAACTAACACATTTCATTAACCAAATACTCGGCTCCCAGCTTATTATCTTATATGAATTCGCTTATACGATACTTAAGACAAGCATTATTATTATCCTTTACATTTTACGTATGAGAAAAGTGAGTCCTAGGTTAGCAAATATGGACAAAATCTTGAGAATAGACTCTTGCGCAACTGGGGTTCCAATCCAGACATCTGACTCTAAAACCATCAAATGTTATTACCTTCTTTTTGCAAAAAAATTTGCCAGTGATAGATAAATATTACTGTGAGTAGTGGCAGCACTGGAGTAAAAATATATTCTTTGAAAGCAAAGATTTTAAAGACAGAAAAACATGTCTGCTAGATACAATTTGAGATTTTTCTTCTATCCATTGCACTCAATGAAGTTAAAATACAGACAACTTTTTTACAGCCTCCCTTGCCATTTAGCATACCTCTCTATTACTTTGGCAAACACATCACCATGGCAACGAGTCTCTTCCAATTGTGTTTACACTAATGTTTTCATTTTAACTACTGACTTTGAGAGTATGCTCTAACTCTGGCTTAACTGTAAGTTAGGAGGACATAGTTTTAAATAGAAAAAAAGTACAACCAAAAGGACCCAGAATCTTTTGCAGAGAAAAATAATAGTAGTTGTGATAGTAGTAGTAATAATAGAGACTACTATTTATTAAATTTATATGACATGCCAGGACATCTGGCAAGACCCCTAGATATGCTATTCTACTTCTCAAAATTGTCCTGTGTGATTGATATTATAGATAAGGCAACTGAGGCACATGAAGTTAAATAACTTACCCAAAGTCAAACAGTTAGTAGATGATATAGCATATCTATCTAAACTTTTCAGACTCTATATACTGCTTAATTAAAAAATGTATATATTAATGGCCTTTTCAGTGTGTTCTTAGGGACACTTATATCTGCCTTAGAGCAGGTTAATTTCTGGCAAGTAATTTCCATGTAAGTTTGTTTCTAAAAGCAGAGTCTGAGACTGGGGTTCTTTTGAAAGTATTTATTAAGAATATATTCCCAGGAAAAAAGTACGAATGGGATACTACAAATTCATTCTCTCTCCTTCCTCTCTCTCAACACACACACACACACACACACACACACACACACACACACACACACCATGTACATAAAGTTTTGTGCCAAACTAAATTCTAGATAAAAGTTTGTATCATTCAATTAAGATCAAATATCCACTCCTGGTTCCATGAAATCTAGCCAAGAGGACACGATCATATAGTAAACATATTGAGTCTAGCAGTTTAGATGAGGGTTAATTTTCAATAAAAATGAATAGATAAACATCTGAAAAGTACATGTTTTCAGCCTAAAATAAGTACTTGGAACGCGTAGCAGATCATAGCTGTCAGCATGATAGACCCGTAAACTCCGTTAACAGCTTTGATGCAGTTTGCGTTATTTAACTACGGAGTAGCCCTGTGAGGTAGATGTGATTTTCCTCATTTCACAAGTAAGCGAAGAACGCAGAGAGCCAAGTAATGGACCTAAGGTCACAGAGCTACAGCAGCAAAGTCGCATTTCAAGTGCTTTTTGCCACACCGTGTAGCCACACATCCAGCTGCCTTAACAGATCCAATATTTCCAGAGGAATTGCTGTGGGAGCGTGAGAGTGTATGTTTCTTTTATGATTCTCACCATCTTTCCTCCTACATTAAAACAGAGTCAAGAAGGCAAGCTTTGGCCACGGCAGGCTCTTTTTAAGGAGCAGCACCAGAGTTCCCCAGAAACCATTCATCCCCCGATCCCCCATACTGGGAGACCTTCCAGAGTCTGCCACTCTCACTGCCAGGCTATTTAGATAACTATCTCACAGATGATTTTCCTCTCTGTCTCTCTGTCTCTCCTTCCCTCTCCCCGCTTCTCTCTCTCTCTCTCTCTCTCTCTCTCCTTTTCTACTTGTACACCCCTGTCCTTCTTCCTCTTTGATTTCCAAAGAATTAATCTTAGATAAGGGCAAGAATTTTCAGACTAGAAAGAATTTCCATGAATTCATTTAAAGTCTAAATAACTCTCAGAAATCCAATTTCACTGCTGCATATGGAGCACTTGCTATGGGCCAAGTACCAGAGCAAGATTTTAAAAGGAAAAATAAACGGTGTGCCTTAATGTTGAGGAACATTAAGGAGTTATTAAATAAACCTTTGTAAATAAGAATAAAATGATTTTCTAAACATCTATGCATTACTGAGGGCTGACTATGTTCCTATTACTATACTCTCTGCTTTACAAATGCTTTCTTATCTAATCTATTTAACAACTCTATTAGGTATGCATTATCATTGCTATTTTACTAACAAAATATTAAGACTCATGGTCATGGCTAAATAACAGTACCATGTGGGATCCAAACATGCATCTTTTAGTTTTTAATATCTTCTTTTATCTGTTCTACAGTTCAGTGAAACATAATAAAATATTGAACAGAAGGGTACAGTAGTAAAACACACTAAAATGCCACATAAGACAAAGAGATGTATAAAATGTCACATCTGAATGTGGAATTATGAATTCTATTTTGTACTGTGCTCTTTATAATAGAATTGTCAGGGGTTAGTATCCTCAGGCAAGACTTCAATACAAATCACAGGTCATGTGCTTTCATCTGTTTATAGTAGACTGTAGTTTTGTACTCTAAAGAAGTAGGAATCAGGTGTCTAGAATGAAGCACGAAATTATTGGGGAGGAAGAGAATGAAGTTGCCAAGAACCAGTCAGACAGACATGGAAGGTCACTGCCATAGATCTAGAGACTGGGAAATGGGAAAAGAGACCGAGAAAGCAGGCTGGCAGCTCAGCACATCAGAAGGTGGTAGCCCAAACTCTGAGTTCAAGCCATCTGAGTTTAACTCCACAATACACATTTCGTTTCCTATATAGTTTTTTTTTAATCTAAGATATTTACCACTTAAAGTTTTGGTTCCCTCATTTTTATGTTTGTTGCGAATGATCAAATGTAAATCACAATGCCTAGTATTAGATAAGAATTCAAAACATATTATCTAAAATGCATAGAATAAATCTGCAAATTTATCTCATCTCTTTTCTCTATTTCACTTATATTTGAGTCCTACCTGCCTCCATCTGTCGAAAGTATCAGGCTTTGGTGTCTTGCAGGTGGCAGCAGCCCTAGAGAATGAAAGAGACAGAAAATTTAATCTCTAAAAATAGGAGAAGAAGGTATATATATATCATATTATACACCAATTTCCCATTTTAATCCCACTAACACATGCACAGAGATAAATTAGCGGTCACTTGGGAAATGGAATAATTTGCCTTTTGATAGCAACTGCTTCCCTGATACTGGCCATTGGTTCTTCCAAAGGGAAAGAGGGACTCTGTTTTTTGCAAGGCCTTTAGAAGAAGGAAAGTCGTTATGAGCTGTAAACCATGCTGTAGAGTCAGTCGGACCACATCACAACAGCCACAGATGGACGTTGATAGAAAATGAAGTGTGCCATGGAAAGGCAACATGTACAAGGAAGAAAAGAGGGTTTTAAGTAACAAAGTCTTCTTTGAATCAAGAATATGCTGTTTATAGGATGATATTAGATAAGAGCTATACTCTTTGATTCTCAGTTTCCTCATCTCTAGAACAGAGATAATTGACTTTGCTTGGACTTTTCTAACAAGGCTTTGTGTGTGTGTGTGCTTGTGTGTGTCTGTATGTGTGGAGGGTAAGGCTGCAGAAATGATAATGAATCTGCCAGTACTTTTTTAAACTGGAGAGTTCCATATACATATGTAGTATTATAATTGAGATGATTAAATCCATAGTTCTAAGGATATATCTTGTTTGTGCTAATCCTCCATGTATTAGAACAGGAAACATGAAATTGTTAAGCCACTTAAGAAACATTTATAGATACTATATCAGAATTATAAAGAGACTCTTCTAAATCTTAGAGAATAATCTACATATGATATGATTAAAATATAATAACAATCACTTTCTCACCACCCCTTTTAAAATTTACTATGTTGACCTCTTACTCATTCTTCCAGATTCATTCAATTGCTTCCTCTTTTTTGAAACCTTGCAGAATCCTTCAAGGTAGATTAAGTTTCTTTTCGCTTCATGTTCCTGTAACAACACTTAAAACTGCACTGCAGTGGGTTTCTTTGTCATGTCAACCTCTCCTGCTAGTTCCCTGACCTGCAGAGGTCATTTAAGCCAGCCTATATCATCCATCGCCTAACCATGCGACCAGAATCTTAAAGTATGCTAAACCATTTTCAGTGGTGATATCCAAAGATAAAAGCAAAATTCTAACATCATCTCCCATCTACCTGCTCTTCTGAATAATATTTAGAACTGATTCTTGCCTCTGAATGAATTTCCTTAAATATGTCTTTGCCTGATCTTGCTTGGTACCACTCCCCCCCATTTTGATTTGGTTCCTCTCCTCAGGTATGATTTAAATTCTATCTCTAACCAAGTGGTCTCCTAACTTAAAAGTAAATACTCATAGCAATCATACATGACTCCAGCATTCTCACAGGAGGACATTTAGAGGAGCCTTTCATAGAAAACTCACACATTGACCCAAACATAAAAGTGGAGAGCCTGCATATAATCTCATGGCTAGTGGTATATATTCCTATATTCCTTTATCCCTCAGGATCTCTGATGTAGTTAGTACATAATCACTACACATAGTAAAGTTAAGTATGATGCTCTCTGATGATCTCATTAACATCTCAGCTTACTATAAAGGCCTGCATTAACTGCATTTCAACAAAGATATAATGGGCACCAACTGTATGCTACACAATGGAGATGTAGTTTTAAATGAGACGTTCTGGAGATGCTTACAATATAGTCTGGGAGACAGAGGAGTAAAAAGATTATTACAATACAGCCCACTGGGAAAGGATTTTGATGGAGAAGGTCCTGGATGCCAAAGGAATAGAGGAAGAGAACCTACACCCAAAAAGGAAGAGTACAAGGGTTGATTCTGAAAGGAGATGATTTCTGAATGAAGACTGAGACTGAGCCAGGTGGAGAGAGAGGGAGAGAGCAATCCTCAGCACTCCTCTTATTTCTCTCTACTTCTAACACTTTCCAAGGCATAGTGAACACCCTGCAGGGTTTTAAACTATTTCTGTACAATATGCTCCCTTCTCTCCACTTTCTTTTAGCTTTTGTCTTCATTTGCAAAATCCTCTCTGTAGTTAGTCAGATAGCATAAATAATAAAGCAATTATATTTCAATATTGCTGGTTATAAATTCAAATAGATTTGATTGGGCCTATGACAAAAAAGATATGGGTTAATGTTGGAAACTATTTAAAGTGTGATCTTTGGGCTGGTCCCTCACCCCTTGTTTTATTCAAAAGACACAATTGGGTGCTTTCTGTAAAAATTGGTAGAATCATATCATTCAGTGACTACAAAAGCTTGGTTCCTCAGTATTTAAACTCAAGTTCCAACTAATTTGTGACATTACATTTCATTCTCTGCTCTTAAGAATGGAGGTAGAGGGTTTCAAAGGCTTATTATAGGTTTTAAAATACAAGTCATGTTAGCACTGAGTAACAAAGCTATTTAAAAGAACTAAGTGTTGTCACCCATAGAGACTGAATGGGTCAAAAGGTCCAGAGTAACTATTGAGTTCATCTATATGCAAATACTTTCCTAGAAGTGTTATTCTTTAGCTTTGACTTTTAGCAAGACTCTAGAGGAGAGTCTAGTCCATGCATTATTAGCCAACAAAATCTTGATTATAATACACATGGAGGAATAGTGCATAAACTTCAAGTTAAGAATGGTATAAATGATAGTGAAAGCAAATTCTCAAATTTTTGTGGGGTTTTCAGCTTATTCAGTCTTAGTCATCTACGATAAAGAACAAAAATAGCAATCATGTATTAATCGTGTATTTTCTGCCAAGTGTCTCACCTTTTTAATTATATTTACGTCTTATAACAACCTTGGAAATTAGATATTATCATTGTAACATAAAGATGAAGACACTGAAAAGTAACAAAGTAAATGAAAACAGACCCACAGATACAGAGGGCAATCTGGTGACTGCCAGAGGGGTGAGAGGTTGCGGGGTAAGGAGAAAAAAGTGAAGGGTAGAAAAAGTACAAATTAGTAGTTAAAAAACAGTCACGGGGATGTAGAGCACAGCATAGGGAATATAGTCAATAGTATTGTAATGGCTGTGTGTAGAGCCAGATGAGTGACGGAGTAATCGGGGGGATCATTTCATAAACTATATAAATGTCTAACCAATATACTGTATACCTGAAACAAACAGACAATCAAAAAATTAATAAAAAAAAAAATAAAGACTCTGACTTGGTTTGGAATGCAATGTACCAAATCAAGTGCTTAGCATTGGTTCAAATCAGATTAAAACCATGCTGTCTGGTAGCAAATAATCAGCTTTTTCTTTCTGGCATTGGTCTAAAAATGGTAGAGACTTTAAATTAGAAGCAGAACAAAGAGCAAATAAACTGATTTAAGTATCATTGGTCTTGAGCAACTCCAAGGGCAAACAAGTCAGGCTGAGGTTATGACTCTCTCTTTGAATTAAAAAAATGCAGAGCAGAAATCCTCTTGCCTACTGAGAACACATTTTGCCTTGGCAAATGGCCATCACCAGACATATGAGGAGAGTGACTGAATCACCAACAAGTGAGTAAAGGTAGTGAAAAGGAGTAAGTGCATGGTAATGTTGGGCCTCTTCCTTCCCTATTGAACTTGTTTGAGGCTTTTCCATCCCCGTGGGTCTTGATTTCTACAGGACAGTCATTCTCTACCTCTCCCTAAACAGGACTTTTGTCCTTCTCTCTGACCTCTCTCTTCCTATGAGGTACTAAGTTAAGGAGCATCAGCATCTGCTTTGATCAGTCCCCAAGGCAAGGCTAACTGGTCATCCTCTGCTTCTATTCATCTGGGCTCATCCTGACCTCTGAAAGTGCTCAAGCTAGGAAACAATAATGAAACTAACAATAGTCCTGATTACTTCTTTTATAGTAACCCAGGTCCTGTGCCGAACTCAGCTTAACCAGATGAGCATCGTTAGTATTATTTCCATTTCCTAGATTAGGAAATTAGATGTTAAAACTAAAGACATATAATTGGCCATTGACTTAGCTAGATTCATAATCTATTTTTTTTTATCGCAAATGTCACACGCACTCTATAAACTAGGAGAAGTCATTCTCTGTGAATCTGTTTGTATATCTACATAATTAAAATCAAAATCCTACCTTGTACTATTGTTAAAAGAAATAGATTAATATTGCAAAGTAAATAAAACACACTAAGAGCTAAATAAATGGCATTATTTTTTTTAAATGTTCTACTAGATTGCTCGGTTTAAGAAGTAACATGTTTTATAATTTTAGAGTAGCCAATATATGTCAAATATTTCAGACACACTTCTTTTGTAAAGAAATAATTTGTCAAGTGAATAAATTAAAAATAAAAAAGAATACATGGATGAATGAAATGAAATCTCTTGATAGTCATTTTTTTTCTTTGAGTTCTTCTACATTTTTAATCCCTTCAGTCTTCTGCAGACCAGACAAGAGAGGTTTTTAAAGGGAGAGACTACTAGGTACCCTTCTGTTCTCTGGATGAATTATAATACTTCTAAATATTTCAATTATTTGTCCTTTCTCATGCTTGTAATTGATGCTGGTTCCCTGGATCCATCTAGTAATACAGTAAAAAGCAAAAAGTGATGAAGAAGCTTATAAATATAAATCCATTGTTTGGGTAACATGTAACAATATCTTTCCATGAATTAATCATCAGGTATATATTGAGTCATTGCTCATATGACAGCAAGTTCTTGCAAATAAAAAGACGAATAAGTACAGTAGTAATTGGAAAAAAACAAAAAAAAATCAGCATTTTTGTCATTGTAAAAATAAAAAGAAATTAAAAATCCAAATGTATAACAACAGATGGATACATTAAATTATGGCACCTTTATATCATTAATTACCATGCATCCATAAAGAGAATGACTGTGATATCTATATATGCTGATGTGGAAAGCACTGCAAAGCATATTGCTAGGTGGGGAGAAATAGACAGTCACAAAGTAATATGCAAAATATAACATCATTAATGTAAAACCAAAGGTACATGCTGATAGTATTCATATATACTTGCATAAAATGGAATGTAATGGGCTGCACACCGAGCTGTTAAAGGTAGATTTCCCTGGAGGGAAGTAGGAGATTTTAAGGGATTAGGTGAGGCTTTCATATCATGTACTGTGTATTATGTATTTGATGCATAACAAGCAAAGAAAAGTGCTAGACCTTATACCAATATTTTACATTTTATAGAGATGATGTGGTATATGGGCATAAAATCATATTATAGTTGCATATTCTCTGTAGAAAATTCCTTCTCTTTATATTCATCACATACTCTTCATATTTATGAATTTTGCTTGTGGAATAAAAACAATTATGATAACAAGTAAATTAATTTGGGGCATCACTTGAATATCAAAACCGAGTCTTTAACTTCCTAATGAAACTGTCAAAAATGATCACGTCCCCATTTCTTCATTTTACATGTATGAAATTTTAGGCCCAGATTAGGAAGCCTATTTGACCAAATCACACAGCAAATTACCAGCCAAGCCTGGGGATATACTATTTGGATAAGAATCTACATTTGGATTGATTATTTGGAGGCTTGTTTTGATTCTAGAATCAAAGAAAGTAAATAGAATGTGATATACAATATATTAGGAGACTTAGTTATCTTAGTGGCTCCAGTGTTTGTTTATCCCACAATACAAAGTAGGCAGAGGTGATATTTAACAATTAGAAAACACTGAGCTATGATCAGGCTTTGCTCTGAATATTAGGCTGCAGAATATCACTCCTCCCCTTTTCCTTTGATCTCAGCCTTGCAATTTGAAAGCCAGGAGAACGATAAACGGCCAAGAAATTCAGACAAAGATTCCTTTTGTTTGTCCCACAGAATAGGAAGATGGTAAAATTGATCAGTCATCAAGGTATAATGATCTGAAATAAATACTGGCCTCTTTGATGTGGTTTAGGATGCCAGCATCACGGAAAGAGATCATTCTTCTGACTTCCACATAATTGAATGATTGCATCTGTTTATAAATGGGCTTCCTTAATTGCTAACTGGTAATTTGGCATCCTGACATAAGTGTATGGGAACTGTGATCCCTCATCCTGCACAAAGAAGAGAAGATTGAACTGAGAGGGATGAATGGGAAGTGAGGCCACCAAATTAGAAATAATTGAAGCAGAGAGCAGGTGATGAGAAAAAGGCACAGAAATTACTCCACCTTCCCTAAAGAAATGACACTGATTCATCTGAGTGAAGCCACAGCCAAGGGTCTCTGACAGGTGTATATTTGTTTTTAGAAAACACTAAGCAAAGACTGTAGACTAGGCAATATTTCCATTTATAACAAGGATAAAACCCGAAAGGGCTTAACCATCCTGATCTTGGGGAAGCATTAAAAGAAAAAATAGAGGGCCATCTGAGCTGATAGGTAAAGGGCATCTGAAAAGATGAGAAAATACAAAAAATGTTAAAAAATGAATATATTGAAAGAATATAGACATTAGAGCTAGCAAATGTTGTTTTGCAATTTTTATATACATACTCTCAGACCCTTATCACATCATGTTCTCACTAATAATTGAACATTTTCAAGTTTAAATATTTTATGGGCAGTTCATGTACAAACTAAAAGTATATTTCCCCAACCATTACCAACATTTTTCCCATGATATTATTTATTTAATTTATTCATGTTTTCATCTTTTGATTAATAAACTCCATAATTTTACAAGTACTCATGGTGTGCCAAGGCACAAAACCGGGTACATTTCCTAGCTTCATCAAGATTACTAGAGGAAAATAGAAGCAAATGAACATTGAAATTACCGTAAAAGAAAGATGGTATTACGATCTAGAAAATAAAAGTCAAAAGTACTAAGAGGACATTTGATAAGGAGAAATCCTCCAATGGTAATCAAAGATGATGTCCCTGAGTAAAGAATGTATGATGTGTAATGCACATGCGTATGCGTGATGACGAGGATGCTGATGACAGCGATGATGACGATGTTACCCCAGGAGAAGGCGAAGCTCGCGCAAAGATTCTATAACTAGAGGTAATATGGCATATTCAAGTGAAAGCTAGATGGGTACAGTTAAAAAGTGAACTGGTAAAGGGATTATGTAGGAGATGAGATTGGAGACATGATATATATTCACCTAAGACCCATTTTCTTCCTTAACCTCAGGTAAAATTTTGGCAGGAACACTTGACCACTTGCTCTCCCTTATCCCCTAAGTCCTGTCAACAAGATCTTAGAATAGGCCTACGATAAGCCTCTGAGACTTTTCTGCTTCTCTCTACCCACCTTGCTATTTCCTCAAACACCTGTCCCATATGTAGTCATAGCTGGCCTAATTCCTTTCAGCCGCCCTACCCCACCTTCTTCATGCAATTGACCAAACAGTAGAGTCATTATCTTAAACAAACAAAAACTACTGCTGATATTCTCATTTTGCTGCCTCAGACAAAAATCTCCACTGCTTTAAAGTTCAAATTACAAATTCTACATAAAAACATGGACCATTTCACAATGCTGCCTAAATCTTCTAGCAAAAGAACTAAATAAATGTGAATTAGATGAATGAATAAATTATCTCCAACTACTTCTTCACCCTCTTCCTTTCCAGGTGCCATTGCCAGTGGTTCTCAAACCATGGGGTGCTTCAGAATATGCCTGGAAAGTATCTGAATATTCAGATATGCAAGTCCTTTATCTTCAAATTATATGTATAAAATCAGATTAGACTGGAGACTATAAATGTTTAAGAAGGAGATTCTCTGTTTGCACACTGAAATTTGGTACCTAGTGCTACTATGTGAGTTAACAAACTTTCACATTCTGAATGAGAATCTGACCTTTGGTTAACGTTCTCTGCTCCCCCGGAGATTCAATAAAAGTAGATTATCAAGTTTATTATTGAGCAGCGCTATTTATGGTAGAAACAACCCCTGATTATTAAATTGTGTCTGGATTGGAATATCTATGTACGGATGATAAAAATTTGATATGGAGCCATAGCTTCGAAATTTTACGAAGAGGAGACGTGACTGGTATGCCCCACGTAGAGACCTGGGAAGCTACCCTCTGAAGTGGTTACTATATACTGGCTCATGTTGAGAATGAGGCTTCTAAACTAGTGCAGGGGAGGAAAATTTGCCATCCTCAAATGTGTCTCTTTGGTATGAGGATTATTTTAGGAAACAGAAGACTTAGAAAGTATTTTTCTTTTTTACCTCCCCCTTAAATGTCTAAAAGAATTTAGATAGGGAGGCTGAGCCAGGAAGAGAGCTATTACCAAAGATAACTTCTTTTCACATCAGATTTATCAGCATGCCATGGCAGACATTCATTTGCCTAACATTTGTTCATCCCACCTTCCTGTAAATTGTCTTCCTTCTCTCTGAAGTCTCAGACCTTCACCCTCTTCTTCTTAGCTCAGAACAGCTTAGAAGCCTTAGTGGCCTGACTGCTTGTGGGTCTCATATTCTTATGGAGCCTCTTTAGGTACAGAATTAAATTTGTTTTTCCTCCTGTTAATCTGTTTCTCGTTTTTCTCTTTTTTTTGTTGTTGTTGTTAATTTGATTTTTAGACCAGACAAAAGAACCTAGAAGGGTAGGTAGAAGGGCAATTTTTCTTTCCATACCCTAGGCTGGATCACAGATCTACAGGATATCAGTTTTCTTCTGTTACCTAAGCTTTCACCTAATGGAGGTAAGGGGAGCTGGAAAAAAAAAATGGTCACTGGTTAACTACGTTAACAGGTACATGCACTTCAGCAAGGTCGTATTGACTGGCTGATATGCTGTGTTTTCTGTATAGCTAGAATCAGGTGTAGCCAATGACAGACTTGTAAATCTTAATGTTTATCTGAAGCTAAGAACAGAGCCTCTGGTGGTTGTTATCCTCGACACTAACTAATATGCATGCTTTTCAAATTGTGTAATTTCATGCCTTCATATCTCTCCTCAGTGCCTCCTCCTCTTGGAAATAACTCTTCCCTACCCTCCTCCACCAGATAAACTACAACCCATCTTTCAAGGCACATCTTCTATGCTTCATCAACTTTTTAGTTTTTCCTTAAGGAAAAATAATTTGTTGCCTTCTCTGTGCTCACAGGGCATCACGTCCACACTTATTTTACTATGTGCTATCCAAGTGGCAGCCATCTTTGAAGGGTCTGTACATTTTGCCTGTCCAATGCCTCGCGCAATTCTTGGAACAACGAAAAAAGATTAGTTGTTTGTTAAGCTCCACTACATCACAGGGATGGAGCTGGATGTCTTGGGATCAAGTGTAAAGTATGCCACTTCTTCAAGATTTAGGCAAGAGATACTTCCTTAAGGAATTCTTTTCCTAAAATTCTTCATGTGCCTTCACCCCTGGGATTTAGTCACTGGCTTTTAGTAATTTATACTACTTTCAATTGTTCTGTGACTGTTTTATTATCATGATTGTACTTAAAAAAATTATTATGTGCCTAATTTTGTCCCCTCAGAATATCATACCCTTGAGAGAAGGAGCCATATCTTAAATCTCTACATGGATTAAGACACCAAAATTTGAGAAGTGAATGCAAAGAGATATGCAATGGAAAATTTCTTCAAAAATCTAAAAATGTAAGTTTCACAATTTAATGATTTAGATTATTATTGGATAAGAATCTGCTTATGTAAATTGTTAAAATGAGTCTGATTTTGCTAACTTAAAGAAACACGTTTTGTTTTGTTTTGGAATCATTACTTCCATTTAAGTAGCTGTTTTAGTTCTCAGGCCACTTTTATGTGTATTATGTCATCTGGTCCTTATATTAGTATTTTACAAATATAGAAAAGGTATACAATAAAAGAAACAGTGCTGATATAGAAAAACACAAAACTGTGTTCAACTCTGACTCTTGAACTTCGACAAGCCATGTAAATTCTCTCACGCAGTTTGATATGTAAAATGAAGATAGTGAAGCTAGCTATTATTAATAAAATTATAAAACTCTGTCCACGACTATTTTCTTTTGGAAAGTAAACAAAAAGAATATATCTCAGCCTAGTTACAATTGCAATTACTTGGATGAAAAGGAAAGTCATAATTACTGCTGACCACCAGAGTGTTTATGCTCACATTGGTAAACAATGTCATCATTCTGAACAACATCAAGGGGTTTTAACAAATAGGAATTAGATCCCTACTTCCATTATGCAAATTTTAGGAGATACTAAGTAGATGATATAACATCATTTTGTGAGGTAAAAACCTTGGAAGAGAGGACATAATGAAGAGTAACAGCACTCTTTAAGAGAAGGATTAGAGTCCATACTGTATACTATAAGACCCAGCCCCAGGTAATGAAAAGAACTGTTAGCTTATAATGATACTTTGAGCTATATCTTGACTCCCAGGATTTCCCTTTTAACTTCAGCTAAAAATAGAGGCTTAGTACACACTGTCCAGTGCTCACTTCACTTAAAAATCTAAATTTACTTAGAAAATTAGTGTTTTGTCTAAAGTCTAGGAATGAGAGACGAGGTGATCTGCATGGTAGGTGTTACTTCTATGCCTTATGCCCAATCCACCACAAACAAATTAAAAAAAACAAACTCTGTTTTAATTTCAGTGTGAAAATATATAATGAAAAGAACACTTAAATTGATCGGTTCACATTGGTAGGCAATGAGAAATTGTAATGCCTGTTTCTCTTACCAGTCTTCTCCTAAAAATTCTGTAACTTAGGAAGATAGGTAGATAACTAGGTAGGCATTGACCTGTACCTCCCTGAGTGTACAAACAGATGCTTATTGTTGTAAGCCACTGAGTTTGGGGATCATTTGTTATGTCAATTGTGCAGTAGCTACCAGGTATATCACTGGTGTCCAGCAGCATCCATAATAATAGTAATAGGTTGTCAAGTACTTACTATAGCTTGTCTAATTTGACTTTCCCATAATTATGAAATGTTTACTTATCCTCAGATATAGAGCTTAAATAGCATGCTCAAATACTAAAATAATAAGAGATAAACCTTGTATTGGAACTCAGGCTTTCTGAATTCAGCATTCATTCTCTTAATGACCATACAATACAGCCTCTCTAAATATCAAAAGCTGACCTCTCAAAAAAGATAGCAAGCTATTTTAAGGGCTTTGCCAACATGTCTGGCATTCTCCCTCATGAATGGGATTCTGATCTAATCTGATATTAAGAATACAGGGTAAAGCTTCCCAATCTCAGCCACCTATAAGAATCACCCAGCGATAACACTGGAGATTCTGATGTAAAAACTTCAGAGGTAGAGACTATGGTTATTTGCTGGAATATGCTCTTTAGGTATTCTTGATGGAGCCAGACACATCTCTTTGAGGGACTCTTAGGCTAGGAATGGTGATTTTTATTAAGATAATGTCTATTGTTCGTTTCTTTCCTAAATGCCATGTTATTTGAATCTCCATTTTACTTGGAGACAATGTCCACGGTCAGTATACTGAGCTAAAAAAGACTCTTCAAAAGAAACTCCACATTTCTCACCTTGACACTCTTAGTGGGACGGGCATCATGAAAAGATCAGGATTTCGGCAGATAAAAGGATTCAAGTTCCAGTCCTACCTCTGTTTCACTAACTGTGTGAACTTTGAATGTGCTACTAAATTCACTTTCTTTATTAAAAAGGAAAAAAAAATAGCACAATAGTCTTTATTGAGTAAGGTTGTTGAAAGGATTTAACTGAGATAACATGTTCCAGAACATCCTGTCCAATGGTGCAACTTTATAAGTGCTCAGTAAATACCAGGGACTGTGTTCCCTTCTCTTGTGGATCAAGTTGTACAGAAAGTTTACAACAGCACACACATACAAAAAAAAAAAAAAAAAAAAAAAAGCTCAGTTCTTAAGAGTTTATGAACAATGGATGCTGCTTGAGTACTTTCCCCAAAACACCGACCCATGAGGCGGTTTCCATGTACATACAGGATCACATCTGAGCATAACAGTGCCTTCCTACCTTGCATTTGGTTCAAAAGAGAAACCAGGCTCTGAAGTGGCTCTGATCCCAGGGCCTTGCCAGAATCTCAAATTTGCAAAACGTGAAATTGTCTCCAGGTGAAGAATCTGATCTGGGATTTCCCATTCTTTATTTTCTAACTTTATTTAAAAATCGGTTAATGGATTAGTAGTTGAAAGCTGGGCACGGGGATGGGGAGCACGGCAGAGGGAATGCAGTCGGCATTAACATGATGACTAGGTGGAGGGCCAGGGGAGAGAGCGAGCAATTGTGGGATCATTTTATGAACCATATAGATGTCTAACCAATGTACTGTATACTTGAAACTAATTTAAATAAAAATAAAATAAAATAAAAATAGGCTAATAGAACAAGAGTCTGTCCATTCATTTACATACTGTCTATGCCTGCCTGCCTATGCCTAATTTAGAGGGATAACTTTTGATATTTAAAAGATTTTTAGGTTTTTTTTTTTTTGCAAATTCAAAAGATAAATACATTAGGCATTAAACAAAAAATAAAAATGATTGTGTACAAATCAACATTTTTCCTCCCATCTCAATTTTCCTCCCAACATTTTTCCTATATGGAAAATGTCTTATTTTCCATATACGCAAAGCAAACTGTCAGCTCTATATTCATACTGGAACATTGACACTTAAAGTTAAGTGATATGTCCAAAGAACCATTGGAAACAAAGTTAAGAATGGCTTGTTTCATTCGAAGTGGCTGATTCTTTGGGAAAAATTATGTTCTTTTGGAAATCACCATGAATAACAAGGCACAGAAATTCAACATCTCATTTATTTTCAGTTTCTAGGACAACATTCAAAGATTTATTCTCAACAGAGCAGACCTGCTTTTTTTTTTTTTTTTTAACTTTGGTTTCGGTGTATCCATAATTTTGCAAAGCCCTATGAAATACAGCCTAAGTTATAAAGTAGAGAATCTCGTGCCATCATACACACAAACCCACCAATGCCTGTGAATGAACACAGGGCCAAGAGTTGCCCAGTTCTGCTCCTCATTCTTTTTCCTTTCTCCCCCCAGCCCCGAAGACTACTATTTGGTTACTTCTCAGTAAATACCTCAGGTGAGGTATCCAGGGACAAACCCTTTGAAGTAGGAACTAGAGAGATAATAAGCCATAATCAGTAAAAAGAAAGTGAGAAGCCAAGGACGATTACTAGGAAGTGGAACTTATAATGAACACAATGCCAGAAGGAAAACAATAAATCACAGAATTAGGTGGTGAACTGAGTTTAGATAGTTCAAGAGCATGTCAGGGTCTCATGGTCAGTAAGTGGCCAAGTTTGAGATACATTCTTAACCACTATGATCAGATGTGCTCAATAGTTTATATGATATGTAGCTATATGGCTATGTGAGTAGGATGGTTGCATCAAGGTAGGAATACATTTGCACTTCATAATCGGTGATGTACTTAGCATCGTTAGACATAATGGGGGGCATGGAGACATATGAGGAAAGGTATGTGAGTCTCAAAAGAAATACTTTGCCATCTCCATAAAGATCATTTGGAAAGGAAAACTAAATGTTGCAATAAAGGTTGGACATACTCTTCTATTTGGTATCTAAATGTCTTTACTTTAGTAAATAGGTAACCTTAAACAAATGATGCAAACAAGGAAGAGCTCTTCTCCTTGGAGAATGTGAGTAATAGAATGGCTATACTTTATCTAGTTTAGTAAAAAGGAAAGCCTGCTTTGGCTGGGGCCATAATGTGTGGGAAGTACGTAATACTTGCAGTTGGCTATTTTTTATTTTATATTTCTTAAATCTTAGTCCTGCTGATTTTCTTTGGCTTTCTAAAAATTACTCACTGACATCATTACTGGGATCTGGTTTCTTCACTAGTAAAAAGGGCTCATTTGGTGAATTCTGAGATCATAAGCTCAGTCTACCCTAAGCCCTATTCTTGGCAAAAGAGGCTCAGGGTTATATGACTTTAAAGGCACAAACAGACTTAAATCTCCCATAGAATTATTTTTGCTTTGAAACACCAGGACTTAGGACTTCAGATTTGGGTTCAAAATGTTTCTATTCCTTCATATAATCACATTCAATTCTATTCCTTCATATAATCACATATAATAATTCAATAATAATAATTATTATTATTATTATATATAATAATATATATTATATATAATATAATCATTATTATTTGCATGCATACTATTCTGTGTCCTTCATTTTTCTCTGCACCTAATTTGATGGCAAACTAAAACCAGGGATATAGAAAGATTCATCCTCTAGCCATTGCATTAATTGATGTCTGGAAGTAAAGTAATGCTATCTAATGAGATTGAATCAAATGATCAGTGAAAATACTGATTTTCAAATACATTTTATCTAACCATTTGAGCTGCCTTGAAAACTGGCATAATTATACACTCTGAGCCTCAAAGATATGGTAATTCTTGATTCAGATATTTCATTTCACAGGAGAGGGGATGAGAAGGCAAGGGTTGATGTGAGTGACTCCAGTACCTATTGACTGTAACAAAGTATACTTTTCAAACACACATGAAAGAAATGTAAATTATTAAATTACCTCAAGTGATTCTGAATAAGTAGACCCACCTTAACATCTCCTACTACAAATAAAGCCTTTATTATTATTATTTTTTTACTTTAGAAAAAGAATCATCTCATAATCAAGGGACTATGAATATTCAGAACAAAAGTGGGATTAAAAAATTTATGGTGCTTATACAATGAGAGGAAAGAAATTAGATTTTTAATTCATCAGATCACATCATATCCATTTCAGATTCCATGGTTCATCACTTTGTCCTCACAACAGAGAATTCATTATTAAGTAAAAGGAATTTTATTAAAATACATTTTACTAAATTATGGCAAGAAAATCACCATAAAGTTACTGAAAGAAAAAAAACTGAAATAATGCGTATGCATGTGTGTGCATGCATGTGTGCACATTTACACATTTTGCACAAATGTGTGCAAAAATAAGCACAGATGAGAGGCAAAGTCAATATTATGAATCCTATTTCCAGAAAGTAAACCAAGTTGTGTTTCTATAATTTCAGTGAAGGCAAATTATTTTTTAAAAATGGACAATATCATTGTCTTCTTACTATGTTCCAGCAATTAGATAGTGCTATAAACTGTACATGTGTAAAAAGGTCAATTCTATATATGGTTAAAGTGATCATGATATATTTGCTTCATCCAGACTGCTATATTCTGGGCATCTATTTAAGTCTAGGGTAATCACTTTTCAATCTGCATCCACTCCATCACTTTCTCATCTGTCTTCCATTGTCCTATCAATTACTTTTCTACGAGGTAAAATGCTAAGCACACCACCTCCCCAAAACCTCTTTTGGAAAAACAAATCTGGTTATGAAATTTTCTGAAATTATGCAGACACTGCTGATAAGTCAAAGGACAACAAATTGAAATTTCTGAGAGAAATAACTTTACCGCTTGCTTTTCGATATTAAAAAAATGATTTTATGTAAGGTATTTGATACATAGATATCTAAATCAAGCCATTGATTTTTATGCTCACAAACAACAATATTTATGTGATAACATGAAGAGGAAGAAAACTGATTCCTCACAGAAAAAAGACCATAAAGTCATGGAAAATGACTGTGGGAGAAAATAATATTTTCAGCTCTTCCATAGACAGGGATTTATATGTATTACTTAAAATACTTGTAATACTGTTTTTAGAATTTTAAATAAAGAAAAAAGCTCTTTTAGATTTTCCAAATAAGGCAATCTTTACTAAATATTACGTCAACATGTATAAATTGCCAGAAATGTATACTATTCCAGATAGTATCCAAAACGGGAAAACTAGAGCTCAGGAAAAAAAAAAAAAACAAATTACATTGTTGAAAGGGTCAGGATTTCAAAACATGTCTAGAGACTCCAAACCCAGCTACATCCCAGTGCATTTGCTAATTATGTGCTAATGCTTCCTAATAACTGTGACAGTAATAAGAATATGAGAGGCTTCTATTCCATTTGTCATTAAACACATACGTTGAAGTGGAAACGAGGGCCTAAAATGTAACTCTTTACCTGCCTCACTAATCTTTTTTCTCTTTTCTCCATTACGTTGCTCTCCGTTTTTATTCAATATTTTTGGAGCACACCTGTGCTGGTTAATTTTATGTGTCAACTTGACTGGGTTTAGGGATGCCCAGATAGCTAGTAAAACATTATTTCTGGGTGTGTCTGTGAGGGTGTCTTTGGAAAAGCCTAGCACTGAATCAGAAAACTATGTCAAAGGATCTCCCTGGCCAATACCTGTGGGAAGCAGCCATTCACTGAAGGCCTGAGTAGAACACAAAGGTTGAGTAGGGCAAATTTGTTCTCTCTGAGCTGAGACATCAATCTTCTTCACTCAGACATCAGAGTTCCTGGTCCTGGGCTTTAGGACTAGATCACGGTTTACACCACTGCCCCACAGGACTCAGGTTTCCTGACCTGGACTGAATTATAACACCTGCTTTCCTGGTTCTCCTGCCTGCAAACAGCCGATTTTGGGACTTTGCAGCTTCCCTGACCCGTAAGCCAATTTCTATTCTCATTCTCTCTCTCTCTCTCTCTCTCTCTCTCTCTCTCTCTCTCTCTCTCTCTCCACACACACACACAAACACACACACACACACACACAAATATGGACAGATCTCCACCTAAATCATACTTTTATTCATCCTCTCACTGCTCCAATATCAACTGATCTATACTTATATCTTCTGGCAGTTCAAATCATTGCAGAATTCCTCCCCACTTTTTAAATGCATTCAATTCAAATCAACAGGGAAAAGCTCCTAAGTATCCCAGGAATCACCAAGGAAGAGTTTTTGTGTCTGCTTTATTGATGACACGTGGAAGGAAAAGGGCTTACTTTAAGGCCTGTCACAAAACTGGTATATAACAGTAAGAGAACAAAGACCGAGCCCCATCCTTTCTCTGAGTTTCATCAATTTATAAGCCACTTAAGGATCTGGCCATCAATCTTGACCTGTCTGTCTCTGACTTGTATGATGTCAAAGAAGGAAAAAAAAGAGTTCACAAACAGTCCATTACCTTATTCTCTTCCTCTTATTTTCTGTACAATGTACAATGCAAATTCATGTCAAAAGCCACTGCTGCCATAATTTAGACTATAAAATCTCATGCTTAAATGTACAATCATTAGTTCATGCTAAACGACACAAAGAATTGAAGGACAAGAGAATTGCCCTGTGAGGAAAGGGTAAAATGAGAGGGAGAGGTAAATGGACTGTGATTATTTTTCATGGATCAAAGAGTACCAGGACCACTTAAGATTCATCTTCTAGTCTAGTAAAGGTTACAGCATAGACAAGATAGAACAGAGGTCTGTTTAATTCAGCACATCAAAATGAAATAAAGATATATATATTTTTTACATGAGCAACTTAGCTTACACTTAAAGGACAACATTCTGAAAAGTTTCATAATTTGAAATGAATATCTCGGAAAGTTATGGGATTTATTGCTGGAATGTCATCATGTTATACAGGCACCCACTATTTTGCGTGTCATTATAAAATGTTCCAGTAATTCCTTCTATAAACACATATTTATTGAGTTATCTACTATACGTTAGTGTGTGGCACATAGACAAACATCTGTTCCTCATTTTGATATTCATCTGAACAGTCAATCACCCTTTCAAACATATTAAATAAGCCCCTCTCTCTCACATGGCAGTCATTTTAGTAGGTAATAGGATACACAAAGAGCTGTGTCTAAAACGACTTCTATATTTTATAAATTCAGAGATTTATGGGGAAGACAAATAAAAATAGTTTCTATACAGAATATTTTGTGATAAGATATGGTTATGTCTAAGATAGTATAAATATTAATGGTTAGGAAGGATCACAGAAAACTTCACAAAGAGGAGCGGCACTTAAATTAGATGGAAAAGTAGGAATATGTTAAGTGGATACAAATATTCCTGATTTTGTATGTTTGAGGACATACATGAGATTCATAAAACCAGTATTAATATCAGTGTTTCTCAATGAGAGAAAATTGTGTGTCCATGAGACATTTGGCAATATCTAGAGTGATTTTTTAATTATAACATGTGGGGCAATGCTATGGGAATTTAGTGAGTAGAGGCCAGGTATGCTGCTAAACATCCTACAATGCACAGAACAGGTTCCCTGGTCGACAGTAAAAATTATTCAGCCAAAAATGTCAATAGTGATATAAAAGAAGCAGGTAAAGTACCAAGAGATAAAGAGGTCAGAAATGAAGTCAAAGAACCAAATATGGAAGTTTCACACTTTATTATGGCAAAAGGTAGGAAGTGATATAGTTTTCACAGGATATTTATAATTTTATATTTAATGAAACTATACAAATTGAAACAAAGAAGATAAATTTGTTGGCACTGAAATCGAATGCTATGATACCAATAATCAGACTATTGCAATAATTATCGTACTAATTCTGGTAAGCAATTATGAGAGTACAAAGTAAGGCCAAAGGGATAAAGCAAGTTATAGAACAGCAAATCATAAGAAAGTATACACAATAGCACTTAGTGGAAAAGAGAATTTTTAGAGAGCTCACTACTTCACTTGATGCAATGTGTATGAAACGATTTACATTATAAGCAAGACATAAAGAAATATATGTACTTAGAGTAGTAATCTAACTCAGCTTGAATTCCCCTACCTGCTATTTCCCCCCTCATTATTCTTTTAAAAATGTTTTATAGTTTTAACGCTCTAGATTCTTGCCAATTTATTAGACCATATCATTACCAATGGTACTAGAATTTAAAAACATCTGTTCCCATTATGGACTCCAAACTGGGCTTGTCACCTAATGTTATTAAGGGAATTCTCTCACAAGTCAATGCCTAATGTTCAGAATGTAAAGTATTCAAATAGACACAAATTTTACAGAGACAAAAATATGTGCATAGGCTTCTCCTGTCAATTTTTGATATTTTGTTTTGCATAATATTTCTTTTAGTATGAAAAATGTGAAACCCTTATTCTTTCATGTGCTTAAGCAAAGGAAGTGTCTGTGACTCTTTTGGAAGATGCTTTACAGATGGACAGGACCTCTGTTTTTTTGCATTAAATAGAACCAAATGCCATGCTACATTTGTACAGCAATGAACATTTATGCAAATCTGAAGAGTAGGCAGGTGCAAGAGCAAATTTCTTAATGCCATTTGCTCTGAAAATTATATAAAGCTTCTAAAGCTATGCTTATTATAGTAGCTAAAGGAGTTTTATTTGGTATTTTTAAACAATAACACCTGTTCCAGGCAGAAAAGTAAGTTTCCCTACAGCAGGAAGTGGGCTCCTTTTGGTGGGGAGAGGAGTTCCAGAGCTTGTCTCCAATATGTAATGAGACAATAAAATAAAATGTATTTTGAAAAGACTAGGGTGGGTGGTGGAGGTAGAAGTAAGAGGGTGGGAGGGGAAAGATTTTGCCTTTTGCACTGACAGATGCAGGCAAATGGCAGAATGTCAGCCCAGCCAAGGAGATGGCAGAAGTCCACAGGACTCCATCTGGGGCCTGTTTCCTTGGCCTCTGAAACCTGGCAGAGCTTCTTCCCTGGTAAGCCTAAAGCTCTCTTTCTCTTTCCACACTTATTTCAAATGAAAGGACCTTTGTGTCAAATTCTCTGATTGACTATCATAAGCTAATGACTGCCATTTTTTTTTTTTGCTTGATAAATTTGCCTCCATTATTTTCGACCTGATGTCAGAGAATCAATGGTGATTAATTAAGACCAGTGATTTGTTCATTTGAATTCCTTTCATCAAAGCTGAATTCTCCCTGACGATATATTTTGGTAACCTCCTTACTCCCAAAGAGACGCAGAATACCTGTTTTTCTTCTTTTAACATGATTTCAATATGTGACTTCTTCATATATTATTTGTCCGCACTTGAGGATGCTAGTAGTTCATTTATATATCATTCCTTAAAGAGGTCTTATCATGTTTTGGCAAGAAATAGCGGGGCTAAAAATTGAAGAAACTCATAATTCATTCTAGTTGTGTCATTAACTTCCTTCACTTACTCAGTCACTTAATTTATTTTTATTGATTTTTCTGAATATAATAGCATTATGGGTATGACAGCCATCACCCCATTCATCTCCAAGGTTTGTCAGCTATTATGACTTTCTGGAATGATGTTTCATTCTCTTTAACACCTCCATGTACATCTCCCAGGAAACTAAAATACATAATTTTAGAGAGAGTAGGTTGACTATTATTTAGCAAAGGATAAGCAAGGAATAAAGAAGATATTAAACAAAGGATAAGGAAAGAATAAAGAACTTGCTCTGTACCCAGTGCTGTGCTAGGTGTGAGGAATTTCTAAGAATTCTCAAATCTTAGAAAGTTCACAATCTTACTCAGATATAGAAATATGTAATGATAATAAAATAGAATACACTTATTTATTATACTAAATAATGGAATGGGCATATTCTTTTGGGGTGGTTCCACAGTAGTGGCACTACTAACACTGAGGCCTTAAACAAGAACACCTAACATCCAGCAGTACTGTCTCTTCCGTTTTTCCGTCCAGGTCCATCCCTCCCCTTAAACTCAACCATGATGCATTTATTTTCCTACATCCTTTGCTGTAGGGTAACAGGGACCAACTGTTTCCCTTAATTAACAGCTCTAACCCTTCTCACTGCGGTCCTTTCTGTGTACTTTTCTTCTATATTCATTTCCCTTGTCCCATTGGAGTCAAGGGTGACCTCAACTCTGCCCATGGTGCAGAAAGGTATTTTCCATATATTCTATCTACACATTTTAAAACATCCTCCTTAATAAACTCTCCAAAAATTATAATAATTTTAGTATGTCCTCAATGTCCTACTGGTATCTTAGGCACAATTTAAGCTGTAAGTGGTAATAGAGTCATCCATGGAAGAATAATGTTCTAAAAGGCAGCATCTGTGGTCATAAGCACATAGGATATTAAAGCACCTGAAGGGAACTGCTAATAATTTGATGACTTAAAGTCAGGTTCCTACGATGACAGGCTCAGAGCTGGAAACTTACATATTAGCAGCGCCCTCAAGATCGACACCTGCAATGGAACGAAATTAGTAGGGTTGCTCAGAGAGAGGATCGAACCATGATCGAGTTCTAATAAAAGACTCAAGGCAATCACTTGGGAGTACGGGTGATGGGTTGGCCCTTCAGAATTGTCCTGTCTTAAGGTCAGGACAATGGATATTGACCAGTCAGAGGACGCAGGCTATATGGGTGGGAGGGGGTGTCAGCTTAAGTAAAGAGGCTCTCTTTGGCTAAGGGCCATTCTCCATGAAATACCAGCTGAGAGACTTCGGCTGCCTACATGTCCAAACTACCACTGAAGAGAGTGCCTTGGTGTAAGAGAGGAGGTCTGAAGGGCTGGCACGAGACAACACCCACTGTCACCTTTGGCATGGACGGATTTCAGATTGTGTTTTGAGAAGTATCAGAGGAAAAAGAGGAGACATTAAAAAGTATCTTGTGAAAAGTCTTGTTAGCAGAGCTAATTAACTGTGACTTTTAACAAGTCACTTACCCTTTGACTATTAAAAACAAGAGCTGGATACATATTTGCAATTTTTAGGATTTCAACTTTTTTTTTTTTTACATATCTAGTTGCTATTCTCTTATACGTCAACATAAAAATAATAATTACAAAATAAAATATGTTGATGTACCTTTGTCTCCTTGAATGAGTCCTTAAGTAACCTCCCCAAAGAAAATAGGAATTGAGTGACTTTTACTAACTGCCTACTCCAGGCTAGTCACTGTGCTGTTTTCCAGTTGGCTTATGTTGTGCCCATGTTATAAAGTGTCTTTTGCCTCTTTTACGTTATAATTATATGTGCACACATTTTTCTAATCTGCTGTGCTGTCAAGGTAAAACCGTTGATTTTTTAAAAAGACTGACATGGGATAAGATTCTTATTCTGCTATATAGTTGTTATGGAACCCCTGACTGATTCATTAAGTTAACTAAACCTCTGTTTTTTCATATGAAAAATGGAGATTTTTCTCCCCTAAGTCCTATAATGCATATAAAAATGCCCCGCAGAGTGCATGAAAGATAAAAGGTACTCGATATTTTATGTCACCTCTCTTCTCTCTTGTCTCATGCTTTCATCTTACAGTTCCTTTTATGCTTCTTTCTTCCCTGGCTTTCTCCTTTTTTTCCCTGGTATGCTCCTTGAGAACAGAGTATATGGATAACACATCTTATTTTTACAATGGCTAAATGATGTCTTCTATTTAAGTTTTTCTCAAATTGTAGTCAATGGGCCACTGATATGAGAGGATTTTTTTAAATAAAAAAAAATCGTTTTTTTTTTAAATAAAATGTACAGTTACAGTCCTTAATTTATACAACCTGATTCAGAATATCATTTTACCAAAATTCCAGTTAGTTTTATATAGGTGGAAATTTGGTAACCACCAACCCGGAAGATTCAGGATAAATATTTGCTACATAAATATGTGTGCTATGGTATTGATCTTCTTCTCTTAAGGAATGATTGTAGTCAATAATAAAAAGAGAGAAAGATAAACATGCTCCCTTTAATATGATGGATGTTTTACATAAATTCTCTGAAGATGAAATGATGAACAAACATGCTTAAATTAGATTGAGGTAACTATGCCCTAAGATATTATAAAGCCAAATGACACCTGATATAATTAGAATCTCCACAAGTTCATGTGTCAGCCAGACAATTGGAAAAATTACTGAACTCTTCTTGAAATGCTGTTATTTAAAAAAAAAAAAATAAGAGAGAGAGAAAAAAAAAACAACTCAATTTCCTGGGGTCTTTGGCACTATCCTAGATGATTAAGGTTCTTTTGCTATAAAGAGGCATAATATTAAAATAAGACTAGAAATTGGAGAATTACAGATACCCATATAATTAAAGATCATTGTTTTAGAGATTTCTGTCAACCCACTTAACCATTTCTCTGCTCTAAGGATCAAAGAGTGGCTATTGCATAATGCTTTTCAGTCCTTTTTTGGTTGTTTGTTTTGGATTTAGAGGACTTCCAAAAATGATGATAGCCTTCCTTGTATATCACTATTTATTTCACTCTAAATTTTGATATTATATACTTGGCTTATCTTCAATCAAAAAGTTTTTTGTTAATTCCTGTCATGGAATAGGTCTAGTTCTGCCATATCATCATTCGTATATCATCTCTGGGACTGTGATCCTGCTCTTTTGGGGACTGGGTTGTTGTTATTTCCCTGCTAACTATGCCATGATCTTCATTAAAAAAAAATAATAATAATAACAAACTGCCTTTCTTTCCAGTATTCTTTGGGATTTTTAAAGTCTTCGTCCAGAAGAGTCCTACTGGCAACTTATGTTGGGACCAGTCTCTGCTGAACAGCAAAAATAAACTATGGCTCTTACACAGTAAAATGTACATAGGCCAAAAGAATAAATAAAACTGAATGAAAAATTTGTTGTCAGAACCAGTAACCTTCCTCATTAAAAATGGAAGTAATGATTAATTCTCATCTCCAGTTTCCAATATGTTGTTGATCATTTACAACAGCAGAATACACCTGTATGTATTTTTCCATCCAAATTAGGAAATATTCCCTATCCAAACTTAATCTTAACCTGCTTATAATGTGATTTTATAAATAGTGTCTGGGTATTCCCTACCCAAGCTTCATGTTCTATATTATTGGTACTTATTTATATATTATCTAGAATGCAATTATCTTTCCTCTTTGGTTTATTTAATCCCTAAGATTCCTCCATTCCTCAGCCTATATAGAATGCAACCCACATCATGGTCAATCATTTAGTATTTAGCCAGAATTGTTCCAGCTCTTCAAATAAAAGATTTTAATATCCATGTTCAAATGATCCCAGTAAACTTTCAAAGTGTAAGCCATACAGCTAGATAAACTTAAAGGAGCTCATATTTTATTATCTATTCTGAGCCTTATGTGAATTCAAAGGGCAAAACCAAAACATTTCTGAATTATGTTGTCTAATTGTGTCCTCAAACTGTGCAATGGACTATGTCAAAATCTAGTCAGATATTTCAGTGTATATGGATCATTAAGGCAAGAGACAAGATTGACCTTTGGCATTCTAGAAGATTCTTGAGTGGCCCAGATAATGTAAGCAACAAAGTGAATAAGATAGGAAGTCATTACAGATTACTTAGAGAATGTCATTCTGAATAATTATGTTTCCTACAGTGTCAGTTTGAATCGAAGTAGATGAAGAGGTTGTGTATAGCTTATAGAAGAGACTTAGATCATATTGGAGAAACAAAACCAAACCCCTAAGAACAACAACAAAAAAACATGATAGCATTTTTAAACACATTTTCTGTTCTTGTATTCTTTTTAATAGTCTTTAAAAATAAGCTATATTAAAAACCAACTATAAGAAAATTTCCAGGAACTAGATATTAAAAAAAAATGTCTATAAGGAGAAGCATATCACACAGTTTACTAAAAAAAAGAAAAGAAAGAAAAAAAAAACAGAAATATAAGCAAAGATTATAAACATATGTATGATATATGCATATAACTGTAGCACCAAAGTTGTGGCATGGGTTGTAGTTTCTAATCATACTCACACACACAAAAAAATAGGCTTTGATCTAGCACTGCATTTACCTAGCTTTATAAAAGTATACAGGGCAATAGGTACAACAGGTACAGCATCTTCATTTTACTGAGAGACTTGATAGCTTCTGGAATGAATATGTAGCTTCTTTTTTCGCCAACCTACAAGGAGCATATATGGCTTCTGTGAACAAAACCCAAGGCGTCTATGGGTCATTTTGATACAGAGAAGCAGGCCCTCAGTTTTCCACTAAACTTTTATACCATTTGTAAAATGTACATCCAAGACCTGCCTGACTATTCAACTCAACAAAACCAGTTGTGCTCCCAAATAGCAAATGAGGCAGAATAACATTATACATTTATATTAACTCAAGAGTTTCCAAAGAAACATTATGGTAAGATAAAGAACACTAGGGTGAAGATCACTCCCAGCCAAAGCTGCAGAGATGAGGACCAAGATTAACCTATTACTCATACACATAACAATGCAATAAGTAAATGCTAACATATAAGCATGTAAAATTCTATGGGAGAAAAGAAAAAATGAGTTTAATACTAAGCGGGGTACTCAGGAAAGGCTTCATACAAGAGATAAAATCTGAGTTTTGTTTTTTTTGTTTTTTGTTTTTTTTTTTTTTGAGAGAACTCGAGAATTTTTAGGGTTGGAAAGTAAAGCCAACAGCAATTTAGGTTTAATAAAGAATAGATAGAAAATAAGAGAGATTTGTAGATATTTTCGAGGAGAGTTTGGATTTCAAGATGTTGAGAATATTTTGAATACAGAATTCAAAGAATATGAAACTAGAAGGGAAGCTGAACCAAACTAATTTAACCTTATTAAATTAAAAACATGAATTCTTTTTCTGTAATTAATTTGCATGTTTATAAATGACTTTATTAGTGCTTTCATTATACAGATAACAGCATGGGTCACTATTTATTATGATGATATTTCTAATTATGGACAATAGTAATCACTTGAGGTAATAAAGCAGAAGAATATCCAGTAAACATTATCACCTCCACTTGAATGACTGTTGTGTGTTCATTGACAAAGTATGCATATGATGGATGTGTGCAATGAAAGTCAATGCCGCATAGTATATTAGGCCTACCTAAAATGAGGGGACATTGGAGGAACTAGACCAAGGAGACTAGAGACACCCAAATTTCCAAATTGAGATATACTTTTCTTGATGTACTGTTATCATACAGGATTTCATTTGTGGTTTGTTTGTTTGTTTGTTTGTTTGCTTGCTTGCTTGCTGATGAAACTTGCTTTGGGATCAATTTGGGGTCTGTTATAAACTGTCTAATATCTGCTCCTCCAAAAATTATTTTATAAAGTATTTTTTTTACTCCTAGTCTAACATTAAGCCAAGTTTCTATGATTTCTCTGGCAATATTGAAATAAAAATATGTCAAAGGGACAAAAAAGACTATGAGTTAAATCCTAGGGAATTAAGGTGATTTTGTTCTGAAATCTCCTGCATTGTTATAGTAGTAGCTCTGTGTCTTTGAAATTTATATTAAACTAATGTGGTTTCTTATGAAAACAATTCAGTTCTAATAGATGATACTAAGATCATTGCATTAATTAAGTATAATTTAGAGGGAGTTAGGATGATACCTGTTATAGTCTTTTCATCCAAATTTCTATGACCAAAAAAAGTCTTTATTACAAAAAAAAAATTGCATCGTAATTTTGGAGATGTTCACTTATTTTTAAAATTCCAGGGCCAAATAAGTTTACATATATGACTAAAAATTCATCCATTGAATATATCTTTAAATGGCTGTGTAAAAAATAATGTTTTTTCACTATTTTTTTCACCGTAAAAATTAGAAATCCATCTATCCTTTTCTTCTGACAATAAATTGTATGTTCATTATTGACAATTTGGGAGTTCAAAAAATTTAAAGTAGCAAATAATACCACCATTCCTTATATCTTAGGTTCAATCACATCAATATTTACATGTTTTCTTCTAGAATTTTCACACTTTAAAATGAATAACCTGGTATATTCTCATCTAAGATGAAGACATAATCTTCCACTGAAGTATTACAAGTCCTTTTCATAAAACTAGTTTTAGTGCCTACATGATATTCTAGTGGTTGGATTTATGATGCATTATATTATGATTTAAATGATTTTTGGATTTGTAGGAAATTTTCAGTATTGAGCTAGCTGTTGTGGATGTATTTGAGAATACAGATATTTTTGTTTTCTTTTTGTGCTGATTCAAAATTTTGCATTTATTTCTTTAAGTTAGCCAAAACCAGAAAATCTATTTTTGTCTCTTAGAGGTAGTAAATATGAAAAAACAAACAAAAAAAAACTAAAGATATGGTATTTGCCACTATAGATGAACCAAATAGTTGAGATCTCTCAATTTTAAAGTGACTTTTATTAATCTATTTGCTCATTTGAGACACTTAAATAGAACTGAAAACAGTTCAAGTTTACTGTATAAATAAAGTCATAAAGATTTCACATTAAATGCAGTTCAGATCATTTGCTTTAATGTTCCACATGATGAAGATAAATGATTCTGAAAAAAAGTATGGCTGAAAATACAATTTTTCAAATAAAAACACATTTTAAGCCCCAGGCAAACTCACTTAGGATAGTCAAGCTTTTAGCAGAAGGGAGATAGAGCATTCAAGCTGGGTGATTGGTAAGTTTAATAAAGTCACTAGTTGGTCAGAGTGTAAGGAAACAATCAGGGGATAGTGAAATACCCTAGATCTAACAATAGCTGAAAGATAGGTCAAGACTGAGCAAATAGGAGGAATAATGATTACAGGAACATGCAGAAGTGAGCTGGGTGGATATGATATTAGCCTGTGTTAAGGGACATAGTGGCCCACAGTGAGCTAGTAAGGAAGGATTTGTAAAAAATAAACACCCTGAGTTGAATCTTTCCCCATCCTCTGACCTCATTTTGGTATCTCCAGCTGGCTAACTCTATATGGCAAGTGGAGACGAAAGGAGATACTCACATAGATCACTTTCCTGGGTTGGAACAGGATAGAGAAGTGTCAAGAGCATCTACATAGGCAAACGAAAGCACCCCCATTCTTTAAAGGATTCTACGATAATTTGGGGGGTGCTTGTGCTTTGTGAACAAATAATCACTCTGTGTATTCTGTGCTTTGTAAATAAGAGTATAACTATGTTATAAGGCAACATGGAAAAATAACTTAAATGACAAATGCCTTGTTGAACCTTGGCTCTGGGGGTAATCTAGCTAACAAATATAACTTTTACAATTTGTTTTCTGATTTATTTAGTACTTTGTGTGTACCAGACATGGTACTATATGACAAGCATGCAGTTTCTCATCCCATCACCCATAAAGAGTAGAACATTTAAGTGTCTTGCCCATAGATGTACTAGGTATGCAGAGGCAGAGACAAAATTTTAGCATAAGTGGTCTCTAGGGCAATCACAATGGAACATTGTGTTCTATGTATAGGCGACAACATTCCTCCATCAGGGAAGACATTGTATCTGTTTTATCATCTCCTTTTCCTCTCCCATTTACCTCCCCACATAGCAATGATTATATATTGTTTGTGTTTCTCTTTCTGTAAACTCTCTATCCCTCCCCATTTCAACGAAACCCTTCCTTCAGGGCATTTGTTTCAGGTCTTTTTCTTTAGGAAGAAGGTTCTGAGATGGAATAACTAACTATGCAGGATTTTTAGAAGGGAGTAGTTTTAGGACTAACATCTGAGAAGAGAAGTTGTTGACCTGATGGAGACTGGATGCCTGTTCAGATTTGGGAGCTGATGCTTTTATCCTTGTGGTACATCCCTGCAGCATGTCAGTGCCACAGGAAAAAGGCATGGCTCTGGAAAAAGGCATGGCTGTTTTCTTCTGCTGGGACACTCCACAAGGAAGACTGACAACTGAGGGCCAAGGATAATCTGGATAGCACTCCCGTCAGGTGAAAGAATATGCCTTTCATTCCTAAAGGGGCACAGTGCAGCGCATCACAGCATCTACAAAAGTAATTATGAATCTCTTTTTTAATTTACAGGCAAACCTGTATAAATTATGCACATATATGTATACACATATGTTCTATTATATGCATAATGTACTGTTGTACATAACAAATACGATTAAAGCATAGTCGATTAAACAGTTCCTATAATAACCTTATAAAATATTTAATATACATATTTACATACACACAAATATATATGTGAACTTCTATCTAAATATGTATAATCTCTACATAGAAAAGACTCATTGAAAAGTCTGCAAATTGTTCAACTGCAGAAATCAGTGTTTTGAAACACTGAAATATTTTAGATCCTTGAATTAGGGTAATTGATTATTGTCCATCATAGACACAATTTTTGAATTCCTGCAACCAGATGACTAATGATATTGTAGGTTTTACGTTTATCATTATTGAAGAAAAATAAGTAAAGCTTTCTATGAGTAGCCTTGATTTTCTGCCTACAGTTGGACATATTGTTCATTTTTATACTCGAGTCTACAAACTCATATGTGTTAGATTTCCTCCCTAACTATATACCTTAAATAATTTCTTCTGTACCCAAGGGAAATGACATAAAGTTGTCAAGCTTCTCTAGAATGAGTTCTGGAAGGCAAAAGCAGAGTGGAGTAAATACAGAAAAAAACAGAGATTACCGAAAAAGGAAAAGGAACAGGTATACTTTGTGTATTTCATTTCTTTTAATCTTGACAATATAACCTAATCAAGTATTTCAGAATGAAAAATCTGACCTAAAGATTCCAGATAAACTTGCTCATGATCTTGCATGAACTATTTTTGCAAAAACAGGATTTAAACCTAGTTCTTTTGAACCTCTAAATGCAAGTTTTAATCCACTATTCTGTTTCACCTGCTAGAAAAGTTTTTCAAAGGAATGCTTGCATTTGGGATGTCCAACTGGAAGCACATATATGATTACACTAGTGTAATACTAGTCAGCTTTATTTTCCTATTTTCCCAGCTGCATTTCTTGGCATGGAATTGTGACTATTCATTCCTCTTTGGAAGAAAATGTACTCATTAGATGTATGGAAAAAAATAAACTTACAAATTTTTAAATTTAAGGTAAACGAACCATTAAAGTGTTCATATAAAACTCAAATAAAACTCCTTGTGATTCACTTGGAGTTTTGGTCTAAGATTGTTCAATTTCTGGACAAGCTCACACCTGTCCACATATTCTGCTTTTCCTCCTTTAATAATTCAGCTGCTGACAGTTGGAGCTTTGCTTCTGCTTCATTAATCTGCTTCTGGGAAGTAGTATTTTCTCAAAAATTTTAGTGACGCTTTCATTTCTCATCTTTAAAGGATCTCTCTCCACCTCTTCCAGAGGTCACACATTTCTACCATCTCAGACAGATGGACTCTCTCATTCTTATTCCACCTGGCAGTATTCAAAAATCAGGTGTTCAGTTTTTTTCCCTTTGATTTAACATTGCTCATTTACATCTTTGCCCATTAGATAGAAGTGTCGGTTTTGTTCCTTTTCCTTTTGTCTTCAAATCACAACTCACTGAGTTTGAATCCACAGAGATATTCTGGAGTTTTCTAAGGATGTATGAGTTTCTTTTTATTATCAATGAAAAGTTAATCAAATAAAAGTAGAATTACTGTAACATATTGATTCCTCAAAAACATTTGCAATGAGAAAAGATCACGGCATATTTTAAATGTGTATGTGTGTATGTGTGGGTGTGTGTATGTTTTTTCAGTTTCAAAGGGCAATCTGTTTAAATATGTATGGTCATTTTCTTTGTTTCTTCTGGATCATTTCTGGGCCTCTTCTTGGATGCCAATAAATTCAAATTAAAAATGTTCTTTGTTTTTCTTCTCATCTCCCAGACATACTAGTATTACCCATATTGAGGTATATTTATATAATCAAATCTTATAACACATGCTGATGTGTTTTTTAATGAGTCAGTGTATTTGAAACTATCATATTCCAGAAGTGAAAGGATGGATTGGGAGCAAAAAAGATTTAGAGCAAGGCTCTGGCTCTTACTGATTATGTGACATTGAGTCAGTAGCTTAATCTTTCTAAGCCTCATCTCTAAAATAGTGCAATTGTCAGAGCCTATCTCTAGCATTGTTGTGAATAACAAATGAATTACTATATGTAAAATTCTTAACACAGAAGGTGAAACATGGTATCTTCTTAAAAATGCTTTCTTTTATCATTGATATGAAGAGTTTTGGAGCATAAGATACTTGGGTCTCCAATGGTTATCCACTTGTGTTTTAGAGCTCTCCTCATTGCGTTGAGGGGGAATATATATATAAAATTAATTTTATTGGCTGAATTGTGTTCCTCCCTAAATTCATATATAGAAGTTCTAAACATCCAGTACTTCAGAATATACCTATATTCGGAGATAAGATCTGTAAAGTAGTAATTAAGTTAAAATGAGGTCTTGGGTGGGTCCTAAGCCAATGAGGGTGGTATTCTTATTAGAAGAGTGAAGATATACACAACTCAAAGGGTGGCCATAGGAGAACAGAGAGAGAGAGGCCTCTCAGATAAAGCCAAACCTGCCAACACTTTAATCTTGGACTTTTAACTTCCGGAACTGTGGCAAAATAAATATCTGTTGTTTAAGCCACCCAGTCTGTGGTATTTTCTATGGTAGTCCTAGGATATCAAAGCAGTTACCATTAATTATAGAGAACAGCTAGGGGGCACTTAATAAATATTTATTCCATTTTCCCCCTTATGAGATTTATAAAATTCTTTATTTTGTAATTATTTGTGTAAATAATTTTTACTCTTAAAAATAAAATTTCTTGATGTCAGAAATTATGTAACTCTTACTTAGCACTCTTCCTTCCACAGCTAAACTCAGTGACTTGCATCTAGCACATTGATAATTACTGCTTAAGGAAATAAACACACATGAATGACAGTGAGGCTGAATTATCTATATAAAAACTGACGATTCCATTTGGACCTCACATGGTTACATTTCATGACAATTTTGTCTCCGACCTGTTGCAATTGGTTGTAGCCATTTTCACATAATAGTAACTAGCAGCCTGAAAGCAACACATTACAGGAATATTTTCCCATGTAACTCTCCTTACTTGGGCAATATAGAAATGTTTATCTCTCATTTGCCTTAAAGCCACATGAATATGACCTACTTAATATTTTATTTATGTCATTTTATTTGTTATTTGGGGTGAGAATATTAATATAAAATAAATAATTTAGCTAAATATACTGGAAAGGCAAAAAATAAAGATAAATATAAACACACATAGGATAATAATGCCTTACATGAAAAGTGTTCCATCAACCCTTTTCAGAGAAATTGTAGCAATTGTACAACCTGAGTTGACTTGAGGCAACCAAAGACTATCAGCATAGCTGATACCATACCTTTACCCAGAGAGCCGATGGGAGCTTAGCAATGCTGATACACAGACTGACCATCTAGAACAACATAGCATATTGCACTGAGTTCTCATCATGGGGATTCACAATCTTTTTCAAATGGATTCAACAGGCCTATCTGAAAACTGTACTATAGGTATCCGATTTCATAATGTCATAGTTGGCTTTGTCCATTTTCAGTTCATAGGTTCATTTTGAATATGGCCACATTAATAACACTAATATAGGTACTAAGACAGCATTTCCTAATTTATGTCCTGTAGAACACCAATTCTTCCATGCGTTAATTAGGGGGGAAAAAAAAGAGTCAATTCATTTTGGGAGACCATGACTCAGTTAAACTGAATTCTGACTTTCGTAAATTTGCAGAAATGTTTATGTATGAATCTATGTTGAGATTATCCAGACATAAATTTTACAAATTTGTCTCTGAAGCCCTAAATTTTGAATGACTTATAGGCTTATTGTACTATAGAACACACCGATAAAACTGCTGCATATAATAGTAAGCACTGCCAACTCAGATATCAGAAATATAACTTTTATAGTGAGGATAGTTGAAATTTAGGAAAAAATAAATCTTGGGAATCTCTATTAATAAGTCCAAGAAGTTAGCATTTAGAAGAGCTCCCTTTGGTTTTGGCACAAAACTGCTGTTTGGTTGCTTTTATGTTTTTGTTTTTTGGCTTAGATTTGACTCTACTTATGAGTCTTTCTTCTTGAAGAACATTTGAGGTCAAATATGTGTTTTTTGGTTAATCACTCCAGATAAGATTTAATCACAATACCAACAGACATTTGGAAGATGGAGTAAAAAGCACTGATGATCTACCATTTCTGAGCAGATACTGCAGACTTACAAAGGGAGATGGAAGAGGAGAGAACCCTGTATTCTTGGCTGAATCCACTGAGAGCACAATTTCTGTCACACTAGGCTGGGAGCGGGTAAAGAGAGAGCAGAATAGGCTTAAATACCACAAACTCTTGCTTTTCTCACTATGAATTAGATTTTCTTGAATAAATGTCTCTCCATTTGCTATATACCCTTAGGTCCATTTCCAGAGACTTTAAATGATTGATGTTTTATGGTTTTCATAAGTTTCACTAGGGAGCAGGTCTACAGAATTCTGGAGTTGGAACTGTCCAGTTTAGTTTATTTCTATATACTTTTCTTATGTTTTGAGATTTACTATTATATTTTATGACTGTCTTGATTTCAGTTTTGAACATAATTATATCTATTTTAAAGATCTTTTCTTCTAAGTTAAACATCTAAGACATCTCAGGTCTGTTTGTATTGACTTTAAATTTTATTATGACTAAGATTTTTCTGCTTAGCCTTGATTTACATTTTACTGTATTATTATTTGTTGGACAGTGATAGTAATAAGTTGTGTGGAATCCGTACTATGTCATTTTCCCTTACACAATGCTGAATTGTATTTTGTTGGTAGTTAATTAACTGGTAGTTTTTATTCTGCCTTTCAAATTTGGTTCTATTCTTTGTTCTAATTCGTGAATCTTGTGTCCTCATTTCTGCAATGTGGCTCTAAGTCTATGTAATTTTTACTCCTAAGTCTTGGTCTATCAGGGGTTTCAGTAGAATGCCTAAGGTGTAAAGTAAGATCTTTTCACTTTGAATGAGTTAAAATTTCCATATTTCAAAGTCTGTGTGAACTCTGGTGTTATTGTTCAGCCCTCAGTTCTTTATCAATATCTCTTTGTTAGGCCTCCATGTGACCTTACCTATGCAAACATAAGAAATTTCTCAAATTTCACAGTTATGTCCTCTTGTTTTTCATTGTCTGAAATTTAAAAATAAATATAGTTCCAGGTGTATGGTTTCTTTCAGTGAGGGTGCATCTATAGACAAATGCACTACAAGATGACTGTACATTTTTCCTGAAGCCTCAAAAATATTTTCATCCACAGATTTCTTGGGATTCCTAGATATATTTGGTGAGCAGTTCCCCAAGAAAAGATTGGGCTTTATGCCAATATATGTTGGTAGGAACATAAAGTCATTGTAATTTGATTAAATAAATGTATCTTTATTATGTACTACATGCTTGCAAATCAAAGTATTTGTTTTATACCAACTTGGATAATTTTGTGCATGGGGTTCCCATTTGCTGAGATAAGGGCTATAGGAGATAAAGCTTGTTTGGGGGGAAAATCATGGGTTTGGGTTTAAGGGATAGAGAATTTACAGTATCTTTGGCTTATTCAAAGGTGTATACCTGTTAGTCATAGGAATGCTATTGTAAGGCATTCTAGTTAACTAAAAGAACATCTGTGACCAATGTTCAAACAGGAAACTATAGTTTCAACCAGGCAAATAAGCTAAGATCTATGGCTGCAAAATCATTTCTAATCCTCACTAGATGCAGAACTAAATGTATAGTTCTCAACATTATCTTGGTTAGGTTTGTCTAAGAAATTGGACAGAGATGGTTTTGAGGAGTCATGGGGCAGTGACATTGGATGAGGTGAGGCACTATACAGGACAGGGACTGATACCTCCAATAAGTTCTATTTAACTTAGCAAGATAAAAAAGCATTTGATGGGGAGTTTTGTGTTGCGGGTGAGTACACAAGGTTGCTACCACTGCATTTAGGATATTCTGTGAAAATCAATATGCATCAGCAATGCACTTCAAGTTAAATAGTCATGTTTTATTTGTTGGAGGGATAAAATAACTATATAGTCATATAAGTTTTTATCTCCTGAGAGAAGATCTTTCTGATAAACAGGCATTAGTGTTTCTTTTATTAGAAACTTTTGAAAATATAAATTAATGTCTTAGTATTGTGACTTCTATAGTGGTCTCCTGCGTTTTAGAATAGCAAGAATCAATTCTCCAAGGCTAGAGCCCTCTCACATTGTAAACCAGTGAAATTAAGTTTGTGAATCTGAAAAGCTGAAAAACTACCCCTGGGACTGAGGAAAATGTGAGAATAAGACTGAGAAGCCATGATTCCCTATTCATCTTCCCTCACACTACATAGCCTCTGTCATCTGGGAAAGGAAAAGGGTTTTCACCACACCAGTTAAAGGCTGTGAATGTGACCTAGATAATTCTTGAAGAATTTAAGTTGAACACTTCCATTAATAACTACTAAAAGGGAAACTAAGCCTTCATTCCTTAGAATAAAATTGAGGTAAACAAGTGTATTGAAAGGGCTAGATTTAGATTAAAAAAAAAAAAAAAAGGTAGCTCCAGGTAAGCTATCTGAATATATCTGGCAATTCTCTGTAATAGTCTCATCATATTTAAATCACTGAAAATACTATGTGTGTGTGTGTATGTGTTGATTTAGATAATGATCAACCATTATTTTCATTTATAGGAATTAACAACTCTACAGGAATAAGACAAACTTGACATTCAAGAAATATTTCATTTGGGAGTATAATGCTATAAATAATTTTATCACTGAAAATACAATATTTTACCCTTAAGTAGAGTTCTCTTTTGCTACTTACCTCAAGACAATAAATTATGTAATAAATTTTAATAGTTTTATCTTCCTATTTTAATCAGAGCAAGAACAGAGGATATGTAGGATACTTGTCTGGTTTGATGATCAGCTATTTTATGAATGACCAATACAATTTCTGTGAATGATTAAGAATTGGTATAGAAATGATATCAGAGGAATGAGAGTTGAAAAAGTTTGAGCTGTTCAGCACATAAAATTAAAGTCCCCATGCTGGTATTCCCATTATCCTAAATTTAATGGGAAAGAGACGGTGAACCTCATTTGTCCTGCTCCTAAGTAAATTTTTTTTTAAAAAGGAGAATTTGAGTTTATTATAAAGAAAAAAAAAAAACAGTAAGAACTATCCCAGAGTAGGTTAATTTGTCAGGCTTGATTTCATAGTAATGGTTCACTGACTAAGGGAATGAGAGAAATGTGATTTCTTCTTTGGTGATAGTCTTAACTATGTGACCTAAAAGGTTTCCTCCAGCACCAAGCCTATAAAAATTTAAATATCTCAAGATTTCAATTAATTTGTTCATTCATCCATTAATTCATTTACATTTAATTTTGAATGACTACTTTATTTTCCTAATTGTGTTAGTTACTAATGACCAGAATTTTTGAAGATACACATTGTCCTTGCCCTCTCATAGTTTCAAGAATAGCAGGGAAGACAAGAAGTAAACAGACAGTATCAATATCATGGGATAAGAGCTATAACAGGAAGGAGAGGGAACAGAGAGGGAGGACTTCAACCCTAATACTCTTCACAAGAGTATGGAGTATTCAGGCACCACCAAAGAAATTTCACAATCAAGATAACTTATGTCAAATATCTTGGGACCAACGTAAATTTAGACCATCAGTGAATCAAGAAGCCAGGGTCATGTGTAGAGAGCAGAAAGAGGCCAAACAGAAAGCCTATTTTCACTGAGGCCTCTACCATTCAGGTAATTTCTCTGGAGGTTACTCCAGTGAAGTAATATATATATATATATATATATATATATATATATATACATATATATATATATATATATATATATATATAAAATGATATGAATAGTATGTGTGTGTGTGTGTGTGTGTATATATATATATATATATAATGATGAATAGTATGTGTGTGTATATATATATATATATAAATTAGATAGTATATATATATATACATATATATATTACTCAGTGATATATGTAATATTACACACACACACACACACACACACACACACACACACATATATATATAAATGACATACTATTCATCATTATACTCATTAGTGAATTCCTGTGAAATAAGTTGATCTTAGATCATAAAAAGATAGAAGTTTCGGGTTTAGCCAGGTAAGTGTTTTCTGGGATTTTAATTGACTTGGCATTTGAGATTTACCTAAAAATATTATATACTTTGGTAGCTTCAAAAGATTGATCACATCAACTTTGGAGTCTCTATATCAAAGGATGGAGAAAGCTCTTTTAGCTTCTCTGTGACTATTTTCCTAGAAAAAAAGTCTTGCGATATGATAGAATAGTTATTTCCAGGTTATAGTATGCAGTATATCAAGATAAAAGAGGCTTTTGCCCCAAATAGCTATGAAGAATAAAAAAAAATAGAATGACTCTAAGTATCTTTGGTCTGTGTACACTCCTTGTATACTTTTTTTGTTTATGCTGACTCTATTTTGAAAAAAAAGCTATACTACTCATTTTTATAAAATGTGGCCACAGAAGTCTATATAAACACACAATAAAAATATCACATGGTGGACTTCTACTTTCTCAGTTTCACAGGTATGTGAAATTAGAATGGTGGCTTAGAAAGTTTATTTTATAATTGGTGACTAAGCTGTTGGAGTGAGGAGAATTATACACACGCACGCATACACACACTCCACTCATATTAAATTTGGACAGAATTTTTAATTCAAGCTAGAATGATGTGGTATTGATCACTGTAGCTTTATTATAAATTTTGAAATAGGAAGTATGAGTCCTCCATGTTTATTCTTTTTCAAGGCAAATTTGACTCTCTTAGATCACTTGTATTTCTGTATGAATTTTAGGATGTTTGTTACTTTATGCGAAAATGCCAAATAGGATTTGCATTGAATCTGTGGATCAATTTTAGGTATGTCTCCATCTTAACAATATTAAGGCTCAATATTAATCTGTGAAAATGAAATACATTTCGATTTATTTAAATCTTTAATTTATCAACAATGTTTGCAGTTTTCAGTACTTCTTTATTAGTTTTATTCCTAAATATTTATTCTTTCACCATTAATTATGGTTTTTCTTTAGATGCCTTTTATCAAGTTGAAAGAATTCTCTCTTATTACTAATTTTAAAAATATTTTTATCATGAATAGATGTTGAGTTTTGTGATAAACCCCCACTTCTCTTGGATGATTATTTAATGTATGATTTTATTCTATTGATATTATGTATTACATATTATATTAATTATTAAATATTAAATCAACCATGCATTATGGGATAAATCCTTGGTCATGGTATATAATGCTTTTAATACATTGTTCTATTATTATTTTGTTAAATGTTTTGCATCTATTTTCATACAGACTGTTGGTTTGTTTGGTTTACTTCTGCAGCTTTTGTCTGATTTGAATATCAGGTTAGTCTGTCCTCAAACAATGGATTAGGACATTATCTTATTTAAAAGTCTGACAGAATTCACCAGTGAAGACGCCTGGTCCCAGACTTTCCTTTGTGGAAAGCTTTTTAATTATTCATTTAATATCTTTAACTTTCATATATTTATATATAATTTGTGATTCTTCCTCAGTTAGTTTAGGAAGTTTGTTCTCCTATCGGAATTTTTATATTACATATAATTTATATAATTATTGGTACACAATTGCTTTATAACATTAACTTACAAATCTTTTTATATTTATAAGATTAGTAGTTATGTCTTTTCTTTTCAGATTTTAGTAATTTTAATCTTGTTTATTTTTTCCTTTCTCAATTGAGGTAAAAGTTCATCAATTTTGTTTGTATTTTCAAAGAAACAATGTTTTATGTAATTAATTTTCTTGATTAATTTTATAAACCCTTTAAAATTTTTTCTGATATTTACTTTTACTTCCTTATATTTGTTTTATGCTTTCTTTGATCTCATTTTTCCAGGTTTTTAATGTGGAAGATTAAGTTACCAGTTTTTTTTGTTTTTTTTTTTTAAATATAGGTGTTAGAGTATAAATTCCTCTCTAAGTCTGTTTTTGGCTGCATCCATAGGGTTGGTATGCAGTATCTTCATTTTTATTTATCTGAAAGTATTTTCTAATTTTCCTTATGAATTCTTATTTGACCAGTTGGTTCTTTAGGAGTATGTTGTTAATTGCCATGTCATATACATGGATGGATGGATAGATAGATAAATGATTAATTGATAGACAGATAGATAGATAGATCGATAGATGTTATAATCATCTGTATAATCCTCTTGGCTATTCCTATCAAGAATAGAGTTTCTACATCATAAGGCTGTGCATGATAAGAAACTCTAGGAGTCAGCCCTACCCAGGGTGAAAACATAGCCTTAGATGAGAAGCTGGGGTGAGATGGAGCCCTCATAGTCTAGCCAGACCCATCCAGTACACAGCTTCTAGTATAGAGCTTCCGTTGCCCGAAGCTTGGAGGACTGGGAGTGGGAGCCGTCTCTGGTGTACATATCACAGACTCTCTCTGTCCTTACTGAGAGTTATTAAATTTTTTTGAATAAATGTTTGTCTAGTTGCTATATACCCTTAGGACAATTTGTAGAGAATTTAAATGGTTTCAATATTGTTTATGTGTTTTTCTTTCTAAATAAATTTCTGTACTAAAGTTGTTGTTTTGCTGGGGAGAGGGTTCATTGAGCCACCCATTCTGTCTTTCTGGAAGTCTGCCCCTCACACACTTTTTAATGTAACTTTCCTCTTTCTTGTTTCAAACTCAGCATAAGGATGGAGATTTGAGGGTAAAGGGAGGAGAGCTTAGGGAAGTAAGTGATTCTAGTAGATTCTTTACCAGGAAACCTTGAGATACTTCAAGATACCAAGTTGACCTTGAATTCTCCAATAACCTAAAATGAGATTTGCCCACAATGATCGAGCATTGGTTATTTAACTACTGCTGTAGATAAATATTTTGGTATGACCTACGATATATATTTATTTTTTAAAACACCTCAATTTCCTTTTAGTTACTTATTCATCCTCCATTCCTCATTCATGAACTTTCCATGAGGGTGAGCTCACCCATGATAATGATAACTTATACTTATTCAAGAGACCCTTGTATCAAGTGTATTAGGCAATTTACATGAAACAAACACATAATTTAAAAAAAACAACTTATGAGTCAGTAAAGTACTATTATTACTTACTTTTTATAATGCAAACTGGAAGCAAAAAGATTAAGTCACTTGTTCAAGGCAACATTATTATTAAGGTCATCAAGATATCACAGCTTATCAAGATATTAAGTTATCAAGATACCATAGTTATCAAGGGCATCAAGGTTCAAGTCAGCAGGAGTCTAGAGACTCAACCATGACTGACCATTCAGAACATTTTTTTCCCCTTTAGAGTTTATGAATAAGCTTACGTCCAAATCAAACCAAAGGAACCGATAGATGTTTGGCTTTCAGAAAAAGAGATTTATTCTTTCTATATGGACTTATATACCTGAGGTATGTTAGGATTCTTCCTTTATCTAGCTACTATATGGTTGAAGAGACTAAGATTACAGTAAGAAAGAATGCTAAAAGTCGGAGCTTTCTTGAGACTCGCTGCCACTATTTGGACCATGAATACAGCTGTGCTTCAACCCATGAATAACTGTGCAGTTGAAAGCTCTATAAGCAAGTACATTTATGCCAGTTTTGTCTGTTTCTTAAGTGTCTTAACTGTCATGTCACTAGGTTCACAAATTCCAAAGTTCAACGAGCTGCCTTTAAAAACAGAATCTCAGTGCCTTTCACTGTCAGTGAAAATACAATACTTTAAAAATTATATCTTGACAACACTGTCACTTCCTTCTGAGAAAAAATGTATATGTGTGTATTTGTGTGTGTGTGTGTGTGTGTGTTTATACACAGTGTACATTCAGTTATAATTCGTGTTTCTGTCATCTTAATAAGAGAAAATGTATGCATGTAGGTATCTGTGTTTATACACAAATTTTATGATGGTTCGTGTTTGTTTTCTGTCATATTGGCAAAAAAATAAAGTTCACGTTCACAATATTGCTTGTGGACACCAACACTCCTCCCACGCAACCAACAAATACATCTTTTCTGAATGATTTACAAGTTAATGAGGCCCATTAATATATGTTGAATGACTGATATTCTTAGTTTCCTTATATAAAAGAAAATTATTACATAAAACATTGTTCATAAACACTATTTCTTTTCTTATTTATCCAGCCCTAGAAAAATAGGACTAGCAAAGTTGGATTATGCCCTGGAATTATTTGCTTATCCTTTCATGAAACATTTAATTTAAAGGTCTATATAACACAGAGGGAGACTTCCATGTTTGCTCTGTTTGACTTCTGATATGCCTCTCCTAATCCTGACAAGAACAAGATTGTGGGCAGATCACAATAAAATGTTTATCATCTGTCATGCTACTTGCCAGGAAACATGGAAACAAGGAACAATCAATTATGATCTCTGATTCCCCCATCTCAGCCATCTCTTTCCCTCTATGCAGTCCAGTAAGAACATAAACATGTTTGCAACAATATGATAAACCCTTCAGTAGAGACATGAGCAAAGTATTACTCATCTTTGCATAGCCTGCAATGCCTCTCTCAGGTTTTTTATGAGGGAGAAACTCAAGGAATGCTGGTTTAGTTGATATTTATGAAATGCAGTGGGTACTTTCACAATTTAGGTAACAATCCATTGCAATGATAGATATGTTTCTATGCCTTAAGACTCATATGTAGTAATATTGCTCTATGTATGTATGTATGTATGTATGTATGTATCTATCTATCTATCCATCCATCCATCCATCCATCCATCCATCCATCCATCCATCTCTATCTCTATCTATATATTCATCAATATCTATATCTATATATCTTAACTTGGATACTTTAACTTGAAAAAAATCCTATAAAGCAAAAATCCTGTTAATTTCATGTCATTTTTGTATCTCAATCAAAATCTACAATGGAATATCACAGCAATTATTTACCAGATAAACTATTTCATTACACACACACACACACACACACACACACACACACACACACACACTCACTCACTCACATACATGCAGGTGATCTAACTGTTCTATTACATTTACATTTCTATATTCTTCACCTACTTACCAGAAAATTCTACATAAATCTTATATTTCTTCTGTTGTGCCAAGGACAGTCATAATTTCACAGACACTAAATGGCAATTCAAATGTTTTATTATGATTCAGGTTATTCCCCTCTTCTTCTAACCCAGGGATAGCACAGATCTTCAAATACAAGCACCTCCATCATTACCACTCTAGTAATTCAAAGAAGTATTATTACCCTTGGGGACATTGGCATAAGAGACCTTCTGGATTCAAAGTTCAGAGTCAATTAGATTTCTAAACTTGGAATCAAAAAGAAAGAATACAATATCAGCTCCACATGAAAAGGACCACTACCTATTAGAAGCAGACTAGACTAAATGTCAGTTCATATAGATTCTGGTCTTAATCTTAGCATTGATTCACTAGTGAATGCACAAGTCCCTATGTCACCTAAGGGAAGGACACTAGACAAGCAGTCAGAGAATCCACTGTTTGACTCCTCCATGTGTTCATAGTTGGGGACAAATGACCTTGAAAATCCTTTTTCCATATTTTGATATTCCAATCCCTAATAATCTAATAATGCCAATAATATTTTCTATTTCATTGGTCACACACAGATTTGTTTTAAGATTCAAATAAGATGATGGATATGAAATTACTCTAAGAACCATAAAAATAGGCTTTGTTTTTCTGATTCTAAATTGCCAACAAAAATAATTGTTAAAAGAATGAATGGAAGTATTCTGATTCTTTGTGTTTACAAATGGTGTGACAGGCAAAGACTTCCAAGATAACACAGTGAGCTGTTAACTGTACAGCACTAACGGCATTATGCCAAGTCTGGAGTCAAGTGGAGCCATGCCCGACTTTGCTTGTTTGTGCATTCAGGCTTGGGCTGATGTCTGTGGGAATTTCCACCCATATGTTAGGTAACGGCCTGGAGTAAAACTGCTCAGATCAGGGTTCTTTGCCAGGTTAGGCGGCTATAAGGCTTTCCAGAACAGCTGGAATATGTTTTCCAAGAGTATATAATAGCACCTAAATAGCTGCCTCACCATGATTTAGAAATTTTAAATTCATTTTTATGTTTAATTCATCATAAGACTCTGTTCTGACATTTTAATATGTAGGGTTTTTTTATTTAAAAAAAAAAAAAGATGCCTAAATTTTGCAAGTTGCGTTTTCCATTTTGGTATATCTTTTGAGGGATATCAGTAACAAAACCAGCATTTGGATTCCTTTTAGAAGAGAAAAAAGCAACAAAGTGAGTAAAATGGCTACTGGGATACAGGGCCCAGTGGTAGAACACCAGCAACCGATGAGGAAAGGAAACTATAAGTATACTAGGATACCAAATTCAATTTTTTAAAAAATTACAAAACCAAATTTGGATTCCCAGCTCCTCTAAATTATCAGGTACCTGTATAAATTGAGATAGAATGTAACTGAATTGTTGACTAACTTCAACTTAAATTAATAGGGGATTATTTGTCTTAATAAAACTAGGAGTTGCAAGGAGACTATCCATACATAGGTAGAGGCGGGTTGAATGGTATCATCAAGAGACCTAACTCCTCCAATCTTTCTGTTCCATCAATTTAGAAGTGATGGATTTGCATATTTATGATTCCTGTCTCATAGTTTCATGAGGATGCTAAATATGGTTGTTGCACCTCTAAACAGATGTTTTCTACAGCAGAAAGGAGGAGGTATGGCAAAAGGGCAACATACATTTATTCTAGAAATGTCTACCTTTTATATCAGAAGAAAAATCATTCCTTGCTAATTTATTCTTATTAACTAGAACTGCATAACTCTTAGACCAAACTGGTCAAAAAAATATAATTTTCCCAAATCATACAGATTAATGGTTCTTTAAGGTAGTGCCAGAAATCTGTGTTTTTAACTAGTTCTCCAAATGATTCTGAAGTTGAACTGCTAGCATATGATTGTAGGTCTGGCAGGGTCTCTCATTCCTCGATCAAGAACAGTTTACTTATGATATAAATAAACCAGGAATGTGATAACAAGCAAGAAATGGAGGTGGAGAGGCACAGGCTATTGGGAACCCAAATACTTTAAAATGTATTCTTAGAAATGCACCTATACTCTTTAGGTTTCAGTATTTTTTTTTCCAATTTAATATGGTATTCTTTTCACATATATAACATTACAAGAGCAAATAGAAATAATACAATGACAGTATACTTGATATTAACACTGAATGATCAAATATACAGCAAACAAAGAAGAAAGGAAATCTGACTTGCTCCTAGAGTGGAGTTATAAAATGAGGGTGAGTATCAGAGTAAGAAAATAAGAAATAGACATTAAAAAATGGTATATAGGAAGTGTTATGGCATTCAAGATTTGTTGTTATTTAAAAAGGAATGCATCCCCCAGCAAGGACAACATTTAGAGTATGATTCTCTTCTTCTGTAGTATACCACATATTATGACTCAACCCACAATCAAGAGAAAGCATATTATAGAGGTTTTTGTTTTTTTTTTTCCTGAACGAATAGTTAGAGCAAAACATTTTGCTAAAGTAATTAAAGTAGCAAACATCTACAGAAATCAGTTGGTTAACTACTACATTGAAAGGGGACATTTATAAATTGCAGTAGAGGTTAAGAATAAATATCTAATAGTAATAAAGACTTTTTAAAATGACCAATGGAAAAGCTGATTTGGGAAAAGGAAAGATTAGGGCACAAAAAAGATGACAGAAGAATGTGGACGAAGGAATTGAGACTACGCTGTGCCTTTTTGGGCCATGTTATTAAAAAATCCCCATTAGTCCTTTAGTAGAGGAGAAATTAAATCTCAATATCAGAACTAATTGAAAAATATTAAAATTTTGCATATTATAATTATGCAACATTATAAACTCTGTCACATTCTCATTCTGAAATGTAAGTTAAGTCATTCTCAATTCATAATTTTATCTTTATAATGTTGTGAATTAAAGAATCCCTCCACAGAGCACAGGTACTAACATTGAGAGAAGCATATGTGAATACTAACTCTAAATCCAAGTGCCTGGAAGATGTAAACAAAGAGAAACCCAGCCCCTCTACCTCCAATACTACAACAGAGTGTTGTTTCAACAAGGATTATTTCTGACTGGATTTGTCATACGTACGGAAGCACTCAGTGAATTTTAAAACAGTACATAAGAGATAAATGATTAATAATATTTTAAAATACCATCAAATGCTAGCATAGAGACCAAAGGGAATGATCTGTGGTCTTTTATAACTTATGTAACTCAAAGGAAAATATCCCCATGGATAAGTGTCTTTCTAATTATTTTAGTCAGAAAGATGGTTTATACCTGATCAGTTTGGTAAGTAGCAGGAAAAGAAACCCTTAAACACTGTGATACTAGGTCTATTTTGTGCCTGACCAGTCTAATTTGTCAAGGACAATCAGTTTGGTCACTGAAGAGAGACAGGGCATATCTAAGAATGACTGGAAATATATATGTACTTCCAGAGTTTATACCTGTCAAATGGGATATTCTTTACAGCCAACAAATCGTTGCTCTGACTTAAATTCTTTCCACAGTGGAATAAAAGTACAGTAATTTTGAAAATGACATTTTAAGTGAAGCTATCTATTTATACTTTACACTATATTATTGTGTTTGGAAACCAAAAAAAATCATGTGATAAAAAATGCAATATGTTTTCTCTGAAAAAAAATATGTTGTACTCAACAATATAATTTTATGGATAGAAGTATGGAATTCTAAATTCTACAAATATGAATAGAAACAAATTACAGTAGAAGACGCATCAACCTCCAATCTCCATAGAATTCCCAAGGTCACGATTATGGTTCTATCCAGGTCATGTCTTACACTATAACCCGAGGGCCAGGCAGAATCTTCTTTCTCTCTTGTTAAATGAGAGGACTAAACTCACATAACCTTTCTCTCAAATCCTCCAGATTTGAGTTTATAAATTGTATTTCTGAAAAGACATGTGAATGTGTCTGTTTTAGAATACTTATTTTCTTATAGAAAGTTATATAAGAAATGAGGTTTAAATCCATATTAGCATCCTAGAAAGAGGCAGATAGAACACAAAAATTACTAGGTTTTGAGAATATCTTGATGAAGATACTATATGTAAAAAGGTTTAAGTTATACCACAAAGGACAGTGTATTGCCTTGAGGTTTTAACTACACCTAGGTACAAAGAGATAACAGAATAGAAGGGGTTAAGGAAAACTTAAAGGAGAATGTCCTATATTTAGGGCAACCTTGAAAGGAGCGTGCATTTAATTCAGAAACAACCAGTCAGAGGTGAATTTTCAGAGAGAGAATAAATATTCTGATTTTACTTTCTTCCCTTCTCCCTCAGTCTTCTATCATGGCTTCCCATTGGCCAAAGTCAATGGGAAGCCAGAGTGCAATGGAGCTCCATTAGTAAACTCCATATCTGTCAGTCTCAGTGGGGGTGCAGTGAGTAAAAGGAAGCATGGAGCAGATTGGAAAAGACTGGGCAGTGACTCCGGAGGGACAAAAGAAAGATATCATGCTCCATTGGTTCTACTTGGTATCTGTAATGATGGTGATCAGTTGCTATAAACATATAATGTTGTAAACATATAATTAAAACATATAATTAAATATTATTGAAGAGCATCTTCAAAGATCACTGATAAACTGAATTATTGTTTGCTTTTCTATAAATTGTCTTTGTGTATAGATTATTATATACTAGTTTATATTCATGTATAATGAGGTATATTCATATTATGCCAACCATTTTTTTTTTCAAAAAATTAAAAACTACAATGAATGCATACATAAAATCTTCTCTGGGGCCTTCCTTAAACTTAAATTTTGTACTTTGATAATTCTAATAGATCTTGGGTACACAAAGAGATGAAATGAAATAAATAATATAGGTAAACAGCCTAGCAGGATTCAATTCAAGGGATGCTACATTAGCAGTACTGATAATAGTATTTCTTTCTCATCACTCTACACCTCCTATTTGTACTACTAATATTATTACTACTTTATGTAAGGAAAGTAGCTAGAAGTTTCAACATGTGTGTTGACTCTACCTCTATCATTATAAACACAGCAGTCCCCCCTTATCCACAGGGCATACGTTCCAAGACCCCCAGTGGATGCCTAAACCCTATATACACATTGATTTTTCCTGTACATACATACCTATGATGAAGTTCAATTTATAAATTAGGCACAGAAAGAGATTAATAATAGTAACTAATCATAAAATAGAACAGTTATATTATAATAAAAATTATGTGAATGTGGTCTTTCTCTCTCAAAATATCTTGTTGTACTACTATACTCATCCTTCTTCTTGTGATAATAGATGATACAATGTCTATGAGATGAGCTAAAGTGAGGTGAAATTTTCCATTTCGATATTTCCAGACTGCTGTTGACTATAGGTAATTGAAAGCACAGAAAGTGAAACCAAGGATAAGGGGGGCAACTGGACTTAAAAGTCAAGTGAGACAATAAATGTCATTCTTTATTCCTATTTGATTTTACAAAAATAGGGCATAAAGTTAAAAGAAAATAACATGGGTGTTCCATATATTGGTCTCCATCTGAAAATGTAGCAGCTTAGAATAGATTAGACCAACTGAAGTGAGTTCCTTTATGCAGTGCATATCTTAAACATTGACGGCAAACCTGTCTTCATGGGTCACATTGTACAGGTATTTGTCTGTTTACTTGAAACTCCCAAAGTAATTTAAACTGGAATATTAAGTAAAGCTGAGATCAACACCTCTTTCACCAGGAACCATTTTAACTTAGAGTTTGTTTGTTTGTTTATTTTATCCTAGAATGACGGAAAAGACCAGGGATATTTGTGAAGTACAAGATTTGAGATTTCTCATTTAGAAATGAACCCTAAAAATCTAGTGATAAATTCTGTATCAACCAATATAACATAAGGCATTGACTATCATTATGAAGCAGACAAAAATTCGAGGCCTAGATTTCCAGCTTAATGAACTGGCAGTTCACGTTTAAATAGAAACTGAGGTCATATAGATTTATATATATATATTTGAAATATAAAGGTAGCCCACTGCAATAATTGAGTGTGCCGTGTGTGTACGTATATATACATATGTGTGTGTATATATATATCACAGATATATATATATATATATACACACACACACACACACATATATATATATGTATGTATGTATGTATGTATGTCACTATGATAATGACTTTATATATAAAATTTGCTTGCAGGGATTTAAATGAACAGGTGAGGGAGATGCCACCACAAATGATGTCCTTAATGTGTGTCTCAGTGACAGTTATGATCAGTAATCGGTATGACTGGAGACACTTTCTGGAATCTCAGAGCTTTACTAATTTAAGCTGGTAAGTAGAGCGATAATTATTAGCCCCCTTGGGAGACAGTTTAGAAGCTTCAACCAAACGGTGTACGCTTATCCTCATTCAGCCTGTGATTGAGACTAAAATAGGGACACATGGATTCTTGGAAACTAAATTTTGTTTTCTCTTGTTAATCTGCCTCATGTCGATTTCATTATTAGGCCAGCCAAAGAACCTAAAAAGTTAGAAAAAAACATTTTTCTCCCTGACACATGTACTGCATGGCCTTATAAGGCCTGATTAATTTATTGTTCTTTCTTGCCACTAGCCTCTGAACTCAAGGGCACAGATCATGCCATAATTGTTTGTGTATCTAACTGTGGGTAAAGGACATGGCATGGGCTTAACAACTATGTGTTCAATAAACAAAGAATGGATGGATAGACAAACAGATGGATAGGTTGATGGATGATTAGATTAATGCATGGGATATTCTCACTAGGAACCATTTAAAGATGTTTGTATTTGGGGAAAAGGATAGTAAAAAAAAATTATCTTAAAAGTTTCTAAATAAATCTTTCCGTACATTTACAGAATGTTAGTGAACATAAAAAAAAATAAACTTGAACCTTTCTATCCTTATCTACAGTGAATATGAATAAAGTGTGATTTTCATTTTTTGCAGAATTATTTTCATAACACTTATGACTAAAGTATATATTAACTTCAGAACATTGGAACCTATATAAAAGTATAAAAGGAAAAACAATCATGCATAATACCCTCCCTTGAAATCATCACTCATATTTTGTTATTATTTTCTGAATACACAAAATAAATAATAAACCTAGTACTATTTATTTTCAAAAGAGAGAACAATTCCCCAAATTAAATAATTGTAGAATAATATACTTCATTAATGAATATGACTGCATAACTCAGGAGTTCTTATGTTAGGTCCATGGGCTCATAAGATTTTATTAAAATTTTAGAGTTTTAAAATGAAACTTGACCCCTACATCACATACAAAAATGAAAACCTAATACTATAAAGCATCTGGCATAAGAAATAGAGGAATCATTAATATTATGACCCTGAAATAGGCAAAGATTTTAAAGCCAGAACACAAACAGCTCTACATCTTAATCTAAAAGGATAAATTGAACTCGATCAAATTTTAAAACTTCTGCTCATTAATAGATGTAAAGAAAATGGAAGGACAAGACACAGATCAGAGGCATGTATTCACAATACCTATATCTGAAAAAGGATTTATATTCAAATACATTAAATACTCTTACAACCTAATAGTAAAAAGGCAAACAACACAATTAAAAACAAACATTTCCCAGAAAAAGATAATGAATAACTACATGCCCAATATCATTAGTCATCAAACAAATCATAACTACAATGTGATAATCCTTCACTTGCAACAAAATAGCTCAAAATAAGAAGATAGATAACCCTAAATATTGGCAAGATTGTGGAGCACTTACATCTTTATGTATTGCTGATGGGAGTGAATATAAATTAGTATGCTTTAAACAAACTAGGTAGCTCATAATAAAGTTAATTATATGTCTACCATATGACTTAGCATTTCCACTCATTGATATTGTATTACTTTCCTTTGCTGCTATAACAAATTATCATAAATCTAGTGGCTTAAATTAAAACAAAGATATGATCTTACTGGAGTTCGGCAGTCCAAACTGGGTCGCACTGGGCTAAAATCAAGGTGATGACAGAATTCCATTATTTTTTGGAGGCTCTAGAAGAAAATTTTCATTTCTTTTCCAGCTTCTAGAGGAGTTGTCCCCAACCTTTTTGGCATTGGGGACTGGTGCTCCTATGAGAATCTAATGTCTGAGGATCTGAGGTGGAGCTGAGGCAGTGATGCTAGCGCTGGGGAGTGGCTGCAAATACAGATGAAGCTTAGCTCCCTTGCTTGCCACTCACCTCCTGCTGTGTGGCCTGGTTCCTAAAAGGCATGGACAGGTATCAGTCTGTGTCCTGAGGGTTGGGGACTGATCTAGAGGACACCCACAGTTCTTGGATAGAAGTCAGATGATTATTAGCACTAATTCCATCTGCTACCTGAATTGACCTTTGCAATGGAACTAACTTATTCTCAGGTTCTGAGGACTAGATGTAGATATTTTTGAGAAGTCATTATTGTGTCTACCACAGGTATTTATATAAAACAAATGAAAACATGTATTCATGACACTTGCAAAAGATCATTTAAAACAGCTGTATCCATAATACCTTAAGACTATAATCAACTCTAATAGTTATTATTATGGGAACGGATAAACTATATTGTAAATTATTAGAATGGAAAACTACTCAAAAGTTTTAAAAGAGATGATTTAATTGATGCATTAAAGAATCTCCAAGACATTATGTTGAGCAAAAGAAGCAAGACATAAAAGAGCAAATACTGTATAATTCCACTGTTATGGCATTCAAGAACAGCAAAACTAGACTAGGGTGATAGAGATAAGCATACCAGGGCATTTAGCAGGGCAAGGTTTACTGAAAGGGAGCAGGAGAGAAATTTCTGACATAGGTAATAGAAATATATTTTGGTTGAGGCTGTGCTTATACAAGTGCATGCATGCATTATGAGTATATATCAGTATTTGTGACTTCAGAATTTCACTGTGTGTAAATTTTACTTGATAAAAAAATTAAAAACATATTTGAGTAGTAAATAAAGAACAATCCACCTATATTTCTATAATTAAGCAAAAAAAATAAAAATAAAAAAGAAACAAATAGTTGTGGACAAAACATCACTGTTTCTTATCACTATGAACATAAAAATAGAATTTTTAAAGGTATACCTTTCAAGTTCAAATTGAATATCTATGTAAACATTTTCAACAAAATTGAACATTTAGGTTCTACCTTTTTACCTTGCTGGACAGACTTTAGAGATTTAAAAAAAACATAAATTTGATATAATTTTTTCAATTTATCAAAGTATAATTGACAAAGTTGTAACTTTTTTTAATTGAGTTTTTTACACATGTGATTTAAAGTACTATATTTCTGATTTTTATTCATATTATAAAAGGCCTTTGACACTTTGCCAAAATAATTACTCACTGTGTGTAGATTTAAACCTGTATTTACTGTCCATGATAAACACTCATTGGTAATATATTTTTTTAAAAAAAATAGACCATGCATTTTATGAGTGCTATTACTTGTCAATACTTGAGAAAAATTAATCACAAGGTACACATCAGTTATTTCTACGACTGCCTTGAAACTTGACTACTTGCCTAAGACTGAGACAGTCCTTCACTTTTAATTTTGACAGAATTTGAACTGTACTTAGAGGCAAGTTCAGTGCTTTCATTCTCATATCTTGATACTGCCTTTATCTTTGAGCACCAAACCAAGGCAGAGTGCCTGAAGACACATGAGATGCCATATGTCACTATTTTTGTATAATTACCTCTGAACAGATTGTAATAGTGTCCAATAGTTTAATTTGCTTCTCTTGAATGAATCGTTTAGCAGAAACTTAAAGCAGGTCTGGAGACCTATACATTTTTCATCAATGAGATACTGGAAAATGAGTAATAATTCCATGAGAAATTAGTAAATTTTTAAATATTGGTAACTTTGTCCACTATCAGTTTCTAGAGAAGCTTACTTATTTTGCTACTACTTATGAGCTATGGGACTCCATTTGCATGAGTAATTGTTTTTTTTTAAGAATCCATTTATACAGATGCTCTTTCAGGGAATTCAGAAAATAAAACTGTAGCACAGAACTTAGGTTCACTTAGAGAACAAACACTGTTTCTAGGAAGTGATAAAGACTATGGGTGGATGTGATGGTGAAGATAGAGTATATGGGTAAGGATTATTTACCAAATATTCACCTTTACTTCTTTATATTCATTCATTCATTTATTCATTCATCCATCCATCCATCCATTCATCAGCTTCTTTAGGACCATCCTCTCTAACACATTTTAAAGGGAAAAAAAGATAAAAAAGAAAAATTTAACATTTCTATAGTTCTTATATTCTTCTTTCCTTTACTTCCTTCTTCCTACCTTTCTTTCTTTAGTTCCTTCATTTTCTTTCATCCATCTAAAAATTTTCCTAAAACTTAATATGTAATCTATCTTAAACTCTGTGCTAGGTACTGGCACTATAAAGATTAGACCTGGACCGTGAGCTCAAGATATTCACCATCTAGCAGGTTTACAGATGTATAAAATGGTATGCACTACATACCACAATATGTACTATAATAGATTTATATGCAAGGTCTGGGAATCCAGAGGTATTGAAAGAAAAACTAAGGGTCATACAGACCCTGGTTCATAGCATGTCTTCATAACTGGGGCAGGTTATTTCCCTTTCAACCTTCACATCTCAAGGGGATGCTACGAAAAGGCATTGATAGCACATATTTGGTTTAGAGCTATTAATCCCTCCCCTTTTATTCAGGTACAATATGGTGGTGATAAAGACTTTGCATTTTGACCTTGTTCTCAATTATGAATACTTCCTTGCTTGGTCCTGAAAATGATGCTAGTTGGTGTACTGGGAATAGTTTACATTTTAATCTGGATGGTGGCTACATATGTTTACTTATGTTAAATCAGTCACTTATATTCTCAATTTTAGTGGTATTATGTGCTTTTTACTTGGTGAGTGTTAATCCAAAAAGAAAAAGAGAGAGAGACAGAGGGGGTGCAAGGGGAATAGGAGGAGGAGGAGGAAGAGGGAAAGAGAGGAAAAGAAAAGAATAAAAGAAAAGGAGAAGAAAACCTGTGGTAAATACGAGTTTAAAAAAACACAAAGGATGATTTTAGAGACCAGAGGCATTCAGAGTTTGTTTAATGGAAAGCTAATAAGATTTTGATGTAGTTACAATATCACAATATTTGTGAATTATGTTTGTATTATCTTTAGATTTGCTTTTTGAGCCAAGCAGGAAAATCAGGCTTATTTCATGAATCTGTCTCATTCAATTCAATCAATCTTCCAACCAGCTGTACAAGAGAGATTAACATCTCTATTTGCTCAATGATGCTCCGGGAGATGATGACAGAGGAAAAGACAATAGTTGACAATACTTAGACTAGGGAATTCTAGTGTTGATAGATCAGAGCAGGTAACCTGTCTCAATATCACAGAATAAGGTGTGTTCATTTTGGTTTTCTTCCTCCATTGGGTTTATTAAAAAAAATTAGAGTCTGATGTCCTATGTTTTCTGGGTCTTAGTTCAAGGAAAAATTCAAGTCTTCTTTAAATTTTGTTCCTTTATATGGCTCCTATGCACTTTTTCTTTTTTCAAAAATAAAAATATATATGAATGTTTGTAATTTTTTCCCTTTTGTCCTGAAATCCATTATTTTCACCAAGACATGTCTAAGTGGCCGATTTTTATCAAGATGCCTTTGTTTTCTAGAAAGAATGCCAAGGTAGCTCACAGATTCAAAAAGAGAGGTACAGGATCATTCATCCCACAGTTTGGCACTGGGTCATGAAGGGAAAAGTCCTTTCTCTGTCTTCTCTTTCTGCTTAGTTCTTCACAGTTGTACTCTGAAAACAAGCTTTCATGCATAGCAGTTAAAAAGAATGTCATAGCTCTATAGCCACACTCCTCATTCTTAGAACTTGCATTGTAAAAATAGAGTTCCTTTATCCAATTACTGTAGACCAATTTCTGAGAAGACTCCTCTGCTTGGTTTGGCTGCATTAATACAACAGGCTTATTAAGACTTGAATTAGCAATTAAAATAAGAGGAATGCAGAGAATGTTTTACCAAGCCCTATGCCTCGGTCCATCTCTTCACAGAGCTAGATAGGTTGCTACAATTGTCAGCTCAGTTAGGAATACTCGAAATGAAGAAAGGTACTTTTCTGAAGAATGCCAATGTTGAGCAAATAAAATGAATACGTATCTAGATTAGAATGTGGGTTATTACTAGATATAGACTTCCACAGAGGTAGAAACCAAGTCCTTTTGCTTAATACGGTATTTGTATCATCTAATACAGTACCTGAAATAAAAATACTTCTCAAAAGTGTGTTGCACAGCTAAATAAATAGATGAATAGATGAATAGATGAATGAATGAGTAGATAGATGAAGAGAGGGTAAATACTTTACTGGTTAAGATAGGCTTAGGTATATGTATTTATTCAGTAAATATCCAATTCATATTCAATATTAAATTCATATTTCAAAGTAAGCTCTGTTCTTCTCTACTGAAATTAACATATCATCATCAATGCACCGTGAGACATTTATCATTTGAATTTCCTTAGAAGATGAATCCTTTTAAAAGAGCTTCTTTTAGAGATTTCTTCAGACTTTGTACCGTTTCACCAACTGTGTCTGTCATTATTTTGCATTATACATTATGGTGCAGATATATACAGATTTTCTCTTTTTTGCTGCTTTTGGAATGGCAAGGAGCTGCCAAGCATTCAGTCAATGGCCCCTTGATCCTCTTTATGCCATGCTCTCAGTGCTGGGTAAGGAGAGTCTGGGCTTCTTCTTTCTGGGTCCTCGGGGAATCTTTTGAGGTTACTATGCCCTGAGCGGTCGTATCCAAGCATGACATGCATTTTATTTCCTAAAAGGATGTTATGCACAGAGAACACACAACTCTTAATAAAGTAAAAAAAAAATTAGCTTTAGCATTTTTTTTTAGGAGTGGTAGCTTTCTTCTATCGATTGATTAATATAAATCTATATAAGCACATTATGTCTAGCATACATTCATAGGAAATATGAAAAAGTTCTTAATATACATATAATAAAAACTTTCTTAATTTCAGAGCAGAATTATCCATGACCCTTTAAAAAATAAACCAATAGAAGAATAAAACATCATTTATATTTTGTAACACAGGATTTCGTTGGTCAATGAAAAATCTCTGAATAATGGACAGAATATAGTTGATGCTAAGAATTTGGATGCTCAGTTTTACACCTCTGTCATTGTAATGACATGTGTACATCCTGATTTCGATCTACATCAGCCTTCAGGCATCTTTATAATAGTGTAGTTACTGAGTATGTAAGACAATGATTCATTTGTTCTTTTACTCATTAAGTCAAACAATATTTACTAATGCCTAATATATGAAGAATATTATCTTAGGTAGTTTATATGTAGTAATTTATAAAACAAGGATCACCCTTGACTTCATACAACATAAGCTTTAATGAAGAAAGGATGCCAATGCGCGAGTCAATCAGTAATCATGAAATTAAATAGTGAGAAATGAATGCTATGGTGGTAATAAACAAAGTATGCCTGATAGAGATTAATTAGAGAAAGCTACTAGGATGGATTTAGTTTGAAATATCTGGTAAGAGAGCAATAAAAAAAAATCAATGAAAGATTTATAGGACAAGAAGGACATAAAATTCCACGATAAAGAGTATGTACAAAGTATATAAAATGAAAAAATAGTGTCATTTTAAAAATTGAAAGGAAAATTGGAAAACTAGAATATAGTGAAGAAAGAAGAAAATGGGTCAAATTTGAGTTTGAGAATTTCAAAATTATACAAATAATTATTGGCCTGATAAGAAGTTTGGATACTATTTTACGTTCAATAGACATTGAGATGATTAAATCCATGTAATGGCATGATTTCATTCATCTTTTTATTATGATCTGATTCCTTTGTGAAAAATAGTTTTAAAAGAACAAACATTAATAGAGACAACAAAAAATAATAATAGAAAGAACTGGGTCTGCCATCAGAGATTTCAATGTCAAGAAAAGGAACCCTAAAATATTAGCAGCCAATCCCTCTGAATTTTTGTCATTGGAACATAGTTAAAAGGGATGTTGACAGTGGGATGAGAACTTCATAAAATATTGCTAGCTTGAATCACATATATATATGATATATCATATATATGTGTATATATGTATATATTATATATACATATATACATATAATATATATATATATACACACACACACACACACACACACGCACATTGTTGGGAACTATAGATTTATTAGTTGACAGAACAAAATCTTTTGATTCTTAGTCATTTTGTGAAAGACAACCTGGGACTTGAATGACCTCATAGCCTGCTAGATTTCTATTGTCTGATATCAAGAGTAAACAGATGTAGTTTGTGGCTGTCAGGATAACGTATATATTATTAATTAGCTATGTCTTCCTTAGTAAAACAATTAAAACTCTCCTTTAGTTTCTTCTTCTGCCTGAAGAAGAATTGATATTGACAATATCTAAAATCTCATTAAGATTTAATTTTCTATGAGAAACATCTGAGACTAGCAAATGGATGGTTCTTGTTCTGCTATTTGGAAAACGTTTTCTCATCTAGAAATTCTTGATCCATGGGATTATTGATAAAAAAAACAATCAAATGTGTGGAATGAGAACATGTCCAATATTATTCAATTCTCTAGAGAATGTCAGATTCCATATTCAATTTAATAAAACATTCATCATTATTCCCTACCATTTGCCAGATATCGGATATGTGGAAATGCAAAATATAGCATCTGTTCCCAGGGTATTCATGGTCTGGTAAGAATAACTGATAAGTAAATGACAATGACAGTCCAGGAAAATAAGAGAAATCATTGCACTATTAATAAGATTATAATTCTATAAAATTGTGAAGATGGATTTTATTTTCTGTGAGTTTTTGAATAAATATGATTATTCTGGAGTGTATGCTAGGCTAATTGCTTCCTTAGCAATTCCCCAACACCGCTAATGATAGCTCCTATATAATTGGACAAAATACTGATGCAAGATCTATATCCAGCCACATAAATTGAAAGCAGTTTTGAGGTCATTTTCTGTAAGCTGATCAATCCAGATTGCACACCACATGTCCACACCCTGGATTTATTTCTGTAATTTATCTTAGTTTTGAGTGTAGCCATGGTTAATTGTTAATCCATATTCACTGAACATCACAAATGAGGGCATCATCAGGAGATACTTCATGTACCCTCTCATATACTGTGGAAAGGAGTTAAGGGCTCAAATTTTCAAGTTTTTTTTACAGGTGCTTGGCCTCTCAACACATCTAAAAATTTTTTAAAAGTTACTGCTGGAGAATATTATGGAATTAGTATGGCAATGCTTAGCAGGTAATGACTTCATGAAAAATAGGAACATAATTTAAATTGCCATCATATAGCAACTGAATTGGTTTAATTGGACTATTTGAGTTAAAGATATTTTTTAAGTTGTGAAATTATGTGCCTTTCCAAAGGCATCAACTCCAACATTGCAAATGTAATTATTTGGAATATTTCATGAAGTCTACTTAAAATGATCTCTAAATTAATGTAAGACATGGGATCATAAATTAAAGCCTTCTGTTAAAACACTTAGATATTTCCAAATCACCTTGATTCATTTACTCTGAGAACAAAATTTGTTGAAAATTGTATGATAGAAGGGCTGCTTAAATTATATAGATGGAGGACATAAGAAATTCACTTCTGATTTAGAAGAGGCTGATTTTGTGGAGTTTTCCAACTCTGAAAAATGGTATGGCTTTATTTTTTGATTGTTCTGGTTGTCCTGCATTATATGTGAGTCATAATTAAACTACAGATTCAGCATTCTGATTTTTTATAATCAACTACATATATATGAAATATCATTTAGGAAGTTGCAAACTTTTTACTTAAACAATGTTCAATATAAGATGCATATTAATTGTATTATAAAAGAAATGTCACCCTCAGATTTCTAGTTATTACTTTAAGACATTTAGTTGGATATTGGAAAACCATAACAAACAAAGAAGAGAGAGTAATAACTAATACTACATTATTTAGCCTTTTGCTTAACATTTATCATAAATATTTCCATGTATTGATGTGCTTTTATAATCATTGTTTAAATAATATTTACTTAAGAAAGCTAATCCTCTTTGATTTTCCTCTACTTATGAACACTTCATTTTTAGCAGTAATAATAATAGCAATTACACTTGAGAGTCTGGTTTTGTACAAGGCATATACATTAATAAACATTTAATTTTCAGAATATGAGGCTAGAGCTCTATTTCCGATATTCCCTAATATTCAGATGTTCAGAGATTAGGAAGATTAATTAATATATCATGGTCACAAAAGAAGTAACTGTTTTGGTCCAGATTCAAATTCAGTTTTATTTGAGTAGCTCTATAGATCATACACTAACCACTTTGCTGTATTAATATTATTTCAACTATTTTATTGATAACACTAAAGTAGCATCTCCCTGCTTTTTAAAAACTAATTCACATGCGACAAATCTGCAGTAGTATGTGTTTGCTATTTTATATGAAAGTATTATATTCAGTATTTATAAAGTCTCTACAAGGATACACATTCTGGGGCCAGAGGACATGAATACACACTTCTCCAAAGAAGACATACAGTTATCTTCTATTTGCCTCTGGATTCATTCAACAAACACATGAAAAAATATGCAACATCACTAATCATCAGGGAAATACAAATCAAAACCACAATGAGATATCACCTCAATTATATCAGAATGGCTATCATCAATAAATCAACAAACGAATGTTTGGCAAGGATGTGGAGAAAAGGGAACCCTCATGCACAGTTGGTAGGATTGTAAACTGGTGCAGCCAATATGGAAAATAATATGAAGTGTCCTCAAAAAATTAAGAATTACCACATAACCCAGCAATTCCACTTCTGGATATTTATTTGAAGAAATCTAAAACACTAATTTGAAAAGATATATGCATCTCTACGTTCATCGAAGCATAATTTACAATAGCCAAGATATGGAAACAACCTAAGTGCCCATTGATAGATGAGTGAATAAAGAAGATGTGGTACATACATTCAACGGAATATTACTCAGCCATAAAAAAGGACCAATCTTGCCTTTTGTGACAATATAGATGGACTGAAGTGAAATAAATCAGACAGAGAAAGACAAACACCCAGAAGTATCTAGAGGCGAATTAAGCCATTTCCAAAGCCACAGCAAAGCAGGAAAGAAGTCAGAGGCATAATCCATGAACTCTCTCTTCTGCCTTTTTAACTCCAGCTGCCCAACATAAGGTAGAGAGTATGGGAGCTCAGGAGATACCATTTTTAAATACTGTAGAGCAGGACAGAGCAGAGAAGGGTGGAGAATGAATCCAGGGGCAAATAAAAGATAACTAGATCAGAAGACTTTCTTGTTATATCCCAGTAGTATTACATGTCCCCCCTAGGAGCTTTCTTTGCATCTTGTCTTTTATTTATGAAAACTCTTATCACACTGTATAAAAGTGTACTTTTTAATTGCCTAACCTTCCCCTATCCCCAGCATGTGAGATCTCTAAGAAAAAATATGGATGTGTTTGTTTCTCCACTCTAACCCTGACAATCGCATCCCTAGTGACTAAAATAATACTTGAGACATGTTTAATTTTTTTCAAACATCCAAACTTTCAAATTTATATAAATGAACTAAAACATTTATTCTACTACAGCAAAAATTTGTTGTGCTGTTGTTAATGTAGTTATTATGAAAGTGTGTGTGTGTGTGTGTGTGTGGTAGTGTGTGTGTGTGTGCATGTAGGGTTTATAGCTCAAATAAATAAGGTGCACAAATGTTAAGCATACAGCTTTTTAAATGTTTAAGTATGTATACACTTGCACATTTATAGGTGGATTAATTTCCAATGATACCATTTCAAATCAATCTAATTGACTCAATGCCTGGCCCTGATCAGCATGAATAGCACATTAAGATCTGAGAATTTAAAATTTCTGCATGGAAGAACCTTGGAGTTGTCAATATATGTATTAGATATGTTTCCTGGAGCCTATATTAGCATAGTAAGCTCTGTGTTTTCACTTGGATTGTTTATCTTGCATGAATTTAGGGATAGCACTGATAAAATTTACAATGTTTTTATATATACACATATATGTACAATCTTTTAAATACATTTCTTTGTCTACTGATACTTTGAAGAATTAAGAGTTTACTTCTTTGAAAAAAAGGAAGAATCAAGCAGATTTGGGAGAAGTCCACTTTATGACTTCAGTGAACTGGTTGTGTTCTGATTAAAGAATAATACTTACAACTTCATAGTGTCAACACAAAGGAAATTAGCATGTCCATATTTGAATTTAGTGTATCATTTGACATGGAGTATAATACCATAAATTTGCTAGTGCATGCCTACATAACAATTTGTGGTATGAATCATATGTAATATTTTTTCTAGTTGGTTATAAAGCACATTTGGAAACCAAAATTAACCAGATGACATTTTATTATGCAGTTGGATTGATCTGATGCAAGATTTAATTACATAGTATTTCACATAGAGCTGTGACAAAACACATATGAACTTCCAAGATTTACCAGCTAAGCTGAAATGGAGATCTTTAGAGTTGGTGATCAAAGTGGGTTGTAAACCAGAACATCTTCCAAAGCTGACTCTTTTCTGGATAAATAGGAGTCTATTTATATGTCCTGGGGCTTTTTTCTTAAATCCTCAAATGTCACTTTTACCAAGTTCCTCTGAGAAAACAGATATGCTCTAGAGAATCTTTCACAACAAAGCAAAACAAGCAATACAAAACAAAATACTTAATCTGAATTGCCTTGAAAAGCATCACAAGTAGTTGGTGAGCTTGCCCTACTTTAATCCCCCTTGTGTTTACAAAAGCTTAAGATTTTTGGTATCTAATTGCTAGCAAACGGCATATAATAAAATGCACTCATCAAACCAAACAAGATTTGAGTTCATTTTGTGGCTGCATTTTCTCTGTCTAAAAAATTCTATCTGAAATGAGCTCAATGAAAAGTCATTTTACACCTAGAGAGACATTTAATTAGAATAAAGTGAATGAGCTGCCAATACCATCAATTCAACAAGCATTTATTGAATCTTAATATTTACCCAGCACTGTGCAAGATGATGTAGAGATAAGAGAGAATGATTTTTTTAAAGGCTTATATTTCCAATACCTCTTTTTCGATACTGTGGGAAATACTCTAATGGCCTACACAAGAGGCCATCTGTATACCTGAAACTAATAATAAAATAAAATGTGTTAAAAAAGTATATTATTTAAGAAAAATAAAAGACGCCATTTGATGCTCCCTTCCCATGTTTCTGTTCTGAGCCTCATGACTCTAGTCCAGTCTGAGCAAGGGAGATGCAAAGGGTCAATAAAGACTAAACTACGATGTTTTAAAATAAGACTTTAATGAGCTCCCTCGCCCCCCAGACTGGGCCTTATGTGCTCTCACGCAGCAACCCCCATCTCTAGTACAGGAGCTTCTTACTGGCTCTCAGAGCCTTTTTTGGGGCGGGGGGTGGGGGAAGAGGGGGAGGAAGTGCTTGTGTGGCAAGTTAAAAAGAATGGAAATGGGAGAGCCCAAATCAGCATCACAGTTTTTTATTAAGGAAAGCCACTTCTATCTGCCATCCTTAGGGTGCCTTAACTTCCAACTCAAAGACGCAAACGTGGCCAGAATGTATGTAAATATGTCAGCAGAGTTGACTCAGACTACTTCTGGGGTAAAATAACACATAAAGATTCCTCATTCATTAAGGGTGGCTAAATTCTGACAAACCCATAAACTAAAGATTAAGGGGAGCTAGAGCAGACTCCGATGCCGTTTTTTTCCTTACAGAAGTCTCTTAATTCAATTATCAAAATGCTCATAGGTGCAACTTGTTGTCTTCCACCCCAAAATCATCACTGCAATTAGAAAACTGACTTCAGCATTTCTCTTACACCGTATGGCCAACTCTTTTGATGTTGTCGTGCCTTTATGCTTTCATCCATTAGTGTTTATTCTCCAGACAATATTCATCACATGGAACTCACCTCCTTTATTACAATATACATCATTTCTTTGGGAAAGCTCTCTCTGAAGGTTTCTCAGTAGCTCCATTATTAAAGTTTATTATTATTATTACAATAATACAATGGGGTTATTTACTTTGTCTCTACTACCAGGTTGTAGACCTCTTAAGAATAGTTCTGCCTCTTCATCTGCATGTCACCAGTTTTAAACACCATTCCTGGTACAAAGTAACTACTAAATTGAAGAAAATAATCAACTGAGATATTCCCTCTGCAGAAGTTGTCTCACAGATTTATAAAATTCCAAATCCCAAAGGAAGAGTAGTGGTTATTGCATTAGGGTTCCTCAGTTATTCTGTTTGCATACAAATAACAATCACACTTACAAACGTCACCTATGAGAAATACCTACTTGAGTAAAAGTGCAAAGTTATAAATTACTACAGCAATCTGTCATCAGTATATACTCATTTACTTAAGCTTTTTTTTCAGAATTTCAGAAATTGTAATTATAGATATTTTTCAGAATTTCAGAAATTGTAATTATAGATCTACCCATCAAGAACCATATCAGAATGTCCGGCCATTGCCTATTTAATTTACCTAGTCCATCCTACAGCTCCTATGTACCAAAAAATTAATTAGGTTAACAGGTATCTATATGATTCTCTCAGATGAGTTTGTTACCTAAGTAGCAAGCAGAAATACTCAATTATATTAGAATAAAATGTAAGCCACCTGAGCAGTTATGCAGTGCAAGGCAGGAGAAAGTTGTATTGTGGAAAGAAGAGACAACATATAGATTTTGAGAGATGAAGAAAATGTCTGGTCAGTGGCAGTGTTCCAGTTTTTTGTCAGCCAACTTGAGGTGGCTCTTATCCGTATTATCTCAAAAAACACATTTTTTAAAAGTAGAAAATTGAATACACTTACCGTAAATCATTTCTAAATCTTTGCAGTTTTGCCATTTTTATTTTATTGTTATTTCTTGAAACCCTTGACAAGTGATCTCATCGCACTAGTGTGCTGCTCCACCTCAGGAAACTAGTGATTTTACCCAACGTGTACGTTTTGTAGATGGAAATACTGAAGTCCAATAAGGTTGGGTGGCTTAACAGGCTAGCCAGATAACACCACCAAAATAGGAGTAAATTTCATGGTCTCATACTTGGTCCTGCAATTTGCCTTATAATGTTCATTCCTTGCTCTTTTATTAAGTTAACTCTCAATGCCAAGTCTTCTCATCCTTCTATGAATAAAGATTGGGAATAAGGCATGAAGGTAATTTTCCATATTTGAAAACAAATATAATTTTAATGGGAAAATGCATTCGGAAGAAATGTAATTTCAGTTGTTTTTATGTTCTAGCACCAAACGACCTTGATGTGTGAAGAATATTCGTAAGTTTTATTTTGTTGTACGTAAAAAAGGAGACTATTGCCAAATTCTCTGTTTCACTTCATTTTAGTCCACTACTGCATGGGTAGTTCATTGGGAGAAACTGAGTGCTTGAAAAGTAATTTATTAATAGTGGATGAGTTTGTGTGCTGAGTTCCAGCTGGCACAGCTTACCCTACCCCTGACTGAGCGCTGGAAAGAGGATAAGCTGATAATGCTTTGAGAGCAGACTACCCTTATTCCTAAATAGTTATAGATAATATAGCATTGGTGCCAACTATATTTATGGTGCAGGGTTTCTTTACAAGATTGGTGAAATTTAATAAACAAAAATGAGTTCCAAATGCTCAGCTTCTCTCACTCCCAAATATATATATATATATATATATATATATATATATATATATATATATATATATGTGTGTGTGTATATATATGTTTATGTATTTATATACATATATATGTATATGAATATTTTTGAACAGATGTCATCAGCTAAACATTGTGTTGCCATGGAAATGTCCACCTGATCAAGTGATGCCCCTAGACCACAGGAAAAGAAACAGTTACTGTAATAAGAGGCACTCACATGTAGATGGGGTACTTTTTTACAAGGGGTGTTCAATGCTTCCTAATGCTGTGCATCTTCCTTCTCTCAACAAATGTTTTGAATCAGATAGGTCTGGTGTTATATCTTGGCTTACTATCTCCCTGTGGTATAAACTTTGACAAGTTACTCAACAGTTCTGAGTGTTCTCCTTCTCATCTAAAACAAGGAATCAATACTTATCTTATAATGGTGCTGTAATGATTAAAAAAGGATACACATGCACACATTATATACACGTACATATATATATATATATATATATGGCTTTCAGTAAATGATTGCTGTAAACTAAATGTTGAATAAGTGGTGGTAATAGTCTGTAATATAAATGAGAATATCACAACCATAATGAAAAACTTATTTAAAAATGGCCAAATTCTCACATTATTAAATATTCACCTAAAGCACATATAGGTATGCATTTAGAAAAATGCAGAACCTAACCATTACTTTATAGTCTATGAAGCAGCAGTACTGGCACTATTTGGGGGCTTATTAAAAATGTAGAATCACAGAATTCACTATATATCTACTAAACAAAATATGCCTTTTTAATCATATTATTAGTTATTTTGTATATATGTTAAAGTTTCAGAAGAGTTGATATATGGAAAAATACTACCTATTTTTGTTGTTATTGAGTATTTGCTATGTACTGTATTAAGCATCTTTATATTTATTAGCTCATTTATTCTTTATAAAAATAGAATAAAGAAAAGTGTTACCTCTCATTTTATTGATAAGGAAACTGTCTAAGAGTTTAGAAAACACAATTTGAGATTGCCTGAGCCAGTTTTCAGAGTAAGGCTTTTCTATTTGAAAGCCCTTACAACACACACACACACACACACACACACACACACACGCACACACACACATTTAACATTGCATGACTGTTTCACTAGAGGTCCTAGCAGAAAACGAAACTCACAAATTGGAATTTGAGGAAGGTTTACTAAAGGTACTATTTACAAGTTGTAGATAGGTTATAAAAGCACCATAATAGCGAGATTTACCACAACTAGTCCTAAGACAATTAGAGTAGGGAGAGGTTAACAGAACCAAGGGTGGAGATGACTGCACTAAGAGGAACTGAGAACTTTGGTGAAAGAATCTACCTACACCCTTATGTTCATTGCAGCAGCATTGTTTACAATAGCCAAGACATAGGAACAACCTAAGTGTCTTTCAATAGATGATTGGATAAAGAAGATGTGGTATATATCTACAGTGAAATATTATTCTGTCATAAAAATGATTAAATATTGCCATTTGCGACAACATGGGTGGATCTTGAGAGTATCATAAGTGAAATAGTGAGATGGAAAAGAAGAGCCCTATGATGTCACTCACATGTGGGATATAAAACACAAAGCACCAAATGAACAAACAAAACAAACAAACTCATAGATACAGACAGAAGAATGGTCTTACCAGAGAGGATAAGGGGTTGGGGAAGAGAGTAAAAGAAATCAAATATATGATGAAGGAAGAAGACTAGACTTTGGGTGGTGAGCACACAATTGTGTACACAGATGCTGTACTATAAAGTTGTACACTTGGAATTTACCTAAGATATTTAACCAACGTTACCCCAATAAATTTAATTTAAAAACATCTTTAAAAAATCTAACAGAAAACTTCCTCGTGGAATACACTGGTGAAATAAATTCTCCCACTTCAGTTTTTTTAAATATAAATTTATTTATTCAGTTTCAAGTATACAGTACATTGGTTAGACATCTATACTGTTCATAAACTGATATCCACAATCGCACCCTCCTTCCCCTGGCCCTCCACTTAGCCATCATATTAATGCTGACCGCATTCCCTCTGCCATGCACCACTTCAATTTCTTTACTCCCTCTGATATTGGCTTCCCACCAAACTCAACAGGAAGCCAGAGGGCAGGAAAAACCATTTTGATATTCTTACAAGTAGCAGGCATACCACCTCTGGCACAAAGTGTGGAAATAGGAGCTCTATGGGTCTCTTTCCCAAAGCTCGGTACCCAATCCTGCTTAGTCTCTATGTTCTGTAGTTGTGAGCAACAGAAGCTCAGATGACTTCTGACATTGTTTCTGTGGGATTCTTTCTCTGAGAAGCTTGTGTATGTTTGTCATTCTCTTGATATGGAGTCCTGTTTGCTGTATTTCATATATTCTTTTAAATTCATTCCATAATTTCATTTAAGTACATTTTCCAATACATCCCACAAAGGAATATATGTATATTCTTTTAGCTCTTCCATGGTTTTCTCCCTCCATTGATAATTGGGTTGGATATAGAAATCTAGGATGCAAGTATAATTTTTATGAGGGTTCTGAAAGCACTGCTGAATAGCTTTTGTTATACAATATTACTATAGACAGGTCCAATACTATATGCATTTACACTATTTTGTACATGATCTGTTAGCTTATTTAGAAGCCATTAAGGATTACTATCTCTTTATCATTGATTTTCTAAAATTTCATAGTTGTAAGCATCGTGTGTGTGTGTGTGTGTGTGTGTGTGTGTGTGTGTGTGTATGTGTGTGTGTGTCTGTTTAATAATCTATTTTTCTTTAGGCTCTTGTCAATCTTTTCAAACTTCCTCCTCTTTATTTTTACAGTTTTTTTTTTTCTGTCTAAAGCTTATTGAATTTAATGTTGAACCTCCTGATTAACCTTTCCATTTTCCTTCTACACCCCACACTTTTCTGTTTTTGGCTTACCCTTTATTAATTCTTTTATATTTTTAAACTTTCTAATGTTTAAGTATTAAGTATGTGTGTATGTACATGTATATAATTTTTTAAATATATGAAACATTTTTTATTTTTAAAGTTTTTTTTTTTTTAATTATTATTCACTCTTTGCATTTGATCAGTTTTGTTTGCTTGTCTTGGTCTCTCATGTTGAAGAATCTCCTCAAATATCTGGTGATTCTTGGTTCTCCACTCAGTAAAGTACTAATCCTTGTGCACGGGAGAAATATTGATGACCAGGGATCCTCAGTTTATTGTCTACATATACTAGTCTGACATTACCTTGGGGATAGAGATGTGGAGGTACGTATCAGGGTCATTGAATTTCTCTATAGAAGAATCCTCTAATTTCTTGTTTTGGTGTACATAAATGATTCTACCTAAATTTTGTAACTAGGATGAATAATGAGGTAAGTGCTCCATAGTATAGTATATAGATCGTTACTTTTTTTTTCACTTCTTTTTTTTTAACTGTCCCACCCCTTCCTCACTTTTTGGCAAGCTTCACTTTTTGACAAGTATGGCTGAGTCCAGACCTTTTGATAAATATTTACACATAACAAGCAATTATCTCTGGTGAGGAGAAAGATTCAGTGGGAAAGGAAGGCGTAATATCCTGGGACTGTGGGATGAAGGGGAAACCAGAGAGATGCCAACTGTTCTATAAAACAAAATAAACAAACATATTCGTGTAATTCCCCTGCGTTCACAGCTTCTTCAGTCCACCTCCAAATTTTGAGCTGCTCGGGAGATTCTGCAGGGCAAATTGTCCAAACTCTTAATAGCCTTTCTCCTCAGAAGCCACTTATGTTTTAACTTCCTCCCTTCTGTGACAGTTACAACTCCTCCATCTGTATTCTACATGCCAAATGTATTGAAAAAATTAGTCTGCTCTCTTTTCCTCAGCCATCTCTTTGTCATTCGTGTAAATAGTAGTTTACCTACCTTTTTTTCTATTAGTGTGGTGAGAATTTTAGGATGGAGAGAAAACTAAATTGCATGTGTCTAATACCCTGCATTACATTTATAATAAAAAAAATATGTATATATAATGTATAAGTGATGGAAGAAATAATAAATTGGTATCAGTCTAAAATGATTATATTTTACAGAAAAATGTTCAAACATGTAATATGAAACAGGTACAGAGAAGCCCGTGGACGTTCTCCTACACACAGAGGAAACACAAGGATGCCCAACGTGTAGATGTAAAAATGTTATGGCTAACACAGAAAAACTGATTCCAGGTCAGGAAAAAGTCCAGAAAAAGGAAATATGTTTTTCCTGTTTTAAATCATCATGCATAATACTGGAAAGAGTGCAAGAAACAGGTATGTATAGCCTGATAGGGAAAGGTGGAGCAACACTGGAAAAACATGACACAATGCGGAAAGAATAATTTCCATACTCTCTGTTTTATTAATCCTAATTCTGGCAATTTATTTATAGAGTGTTAGGGGGAGACAAATATAGTAATAATAAATAAATTATGTAATATGGGTAAAGAAAGAAAGATGGAAAAACAGAAAAATAAAGCAAAAGAAAAATGGATACAGCCTAATAATCATGGCATTTTACTACACAGAAATATGTAATCTACATATGAAAAACTACATAAAGTTATTCAAAATAATGATTTCATGTAGAAAAAAACACCACTTACCAATGTTAATTTTAAAAAGACATTGAATTATGTTATGCATGCAATGTGACCAAAGCCAAACCAGAATTAACATTGAAAGAACCTAGAAAAATATATATTAAAAAATGTACTCTATGGCTGGCTTTGCATAGTTAAGTGGGTGAACTTTATTTTTCTGCTCTTCTGTATTTTTCAAATATTGTCTGAACAATTATTTTACTTTTACATTAAAATAACAAAATAAACTTTTGAAAAAAGGCTTAGAAAAAAACCCAGTACTGTGTTTAAGGAAAAGTCCTCCATACTCTCTTCTCAAGCCATTTGTCTCATGACCACATGACACACAAACTCAGAACACCAACTCTTGCCCACTCAGAACAAGAAACCTCTCCTCACTCTTCATTCCTTTAGTAGTTGAGAACATGGTCTTAGGGTTCATCTGACTTGTCTTAAAGCCTGGATTGTTTGTATGCTTATACTTATACTTGGCAATACTGACATTTTGGGTTAGATAAGAAGTTTAGCAGCGTCACTGGTCTTTACCCACTAGACGCCAGTAGCATATCATCCCATGCAAAAAAACACTTCTCTAGATGTTGCCAAATATCCCCTGTGGGCAAACTCGCCGCCATTTGCAATTGCCTTGCTAGTCGTGTGACTTTGGCAAGTCATTAACTTTCTGATCTCTTTTTATAAAATTAGCCTACTAATACATTACTCTTAGAGCTGTGATTATTAAATGTGCTCAGTGTAGCCTGGCGTATTATCTGGTACATTATCTGGGAAATGTTCAGGGATTCTTAGCTGTGATGAGGAAAAAAAAATATCGTTATTTCAGTCCCACTCATTATTGTTATGTCTTGAATTGTGTCCCTCAAAAATGTGTCTGCTGAAGTCCTAACCCCCAGTAACTCAGCATGTGACCACATCTGGGGCTAGGGTCATTACAGAGGGAATTGGGTTACGATGATATCATTATGGTGGGCCCTAATTCAATATGATTGGTATCCTTATAAAAGAGGGAGATTTGGAGACGTACATGCACATAGGTGAAACACCACGTGAGAATGAAGGCAGCAACTGCAAAAATGCTTCTCCAAGCCAAGGAACACCAAAAACTGCCAAAAAAACAAAACGCTGGAAACTAGATGAGAAGAATGGAAAAAATTCATAGGCCTCTACAGGAAGCAAGTTTGTGGACACCTTGATTTTGAACTTCTCCAGAATGTTGAGATAATAAATTTCTGTTGTATACGTCACCCATTCTGTGCTGCTTTTTTACAGTAACGCTGGAAACTATTTTCTTCTTCTTCTCCTCCTCCTCCTCCTTTTCTCCTTCTCCTTCTCCTTCTTCTCCTTCTTCTTATTTTATTGTTATTTTATTATTGTTGTTATTTTATTATTGTTGTTACTTTATTTATTATTATTACTATTGATATGACTTTATTGTTGTTATTATTATTACTATTTCTCTATCAATCTACCTGTTTCCGAAGCAGCTGATTCCTATGCAGAGGTTATCAGGATGTTAGAAATGCGTTTGCTTGGTAATAAAAGATAAAGCAAAGGAAATTACTTGAATTTCATTTTGGTTCTTCAACAACCAGCATCAGAGTTCATTTTGAAAGTATAAAATGCTGCTGGATCTTGATTTAGGTTATGAATGACAAAATGTCAAAATGTCATCATCATTTCTGTAGAGTCATTCAGCTTTAGAAAAGCAACAGAGACTTGAACAGTTGCCGTGGGAATATTTTTGGTTGGAATGTAATTGTAGATTGTAGGTGAAGTGTCTGAGGAAAATGACTTTCTGGGATCTTGAAGTGAAAATTGGGCCTTCTAGTCCTGGTGCTGATCTTTGCTCTAGGACTTAGAAGAAGTCAGTTTACTTTTAGGAACATCAATTTTATTGACCCTATGTGATGTGAGATGGTTGAACTCAATGTTTCCTTGAAGCACTGATATTTTGTATTTTTATATTGAAAAAGAGCAGAAAAGAAAGTGTTAATGAATACATTTTTGATTGTCCTTATGACATGTATTTCACTTATAAATATCTTTTTTGATTATGTTTCTTGAAAGATATAAATCATGTCACACACATACTCATTAAGGACTGTGCAGTCATTCTCATCCACTTATCATGGAGCAGATGAGTAAAGTCCCTCAGAAGAAAAGCGTGATATTGTTCTTTCAGAGAAAATGCAGGTGTTTTTTTTTTCTGAGGAAGCTTAACCTAATGCATGACAATCCCACATAAACTGAGAAGCCCCCAGCAATGGAGGCAACCTAAGACTTCTTAGATAATGTGTGTGTGTGTGTGTGTGGTGTGTGTGTGTGTGTGTGTGTGAAGAATAAGAAAAAGAATCTAACATTTAATGTATTTCGAAAATCGAGACAACATACAAAATGCCAACACTTAGGTTCATTTATTCATTAATCAGTATTTTACAAAAATATTTAGGGTGCATCTCTTATTTTGTCAGGCACTATGCCAGGCAACTTGGATGCAGCGGTGAAAGACAGAATCACATACTCTTGACTTTCTGCCTCTTGGTGTCCTCCCCTTGTTCTCTGTGCTATCATATGCATTCTTTAGCACACGCTATTTATACAAAATGTCACCTGTAGACTAATGGATATTATAATTAATACGTAGAAAAAGAATTCTGACTATGTAATGAGGTTTATGAGAGATGCAAAAATCTGCATGTGGGTGAATTCACACATTCAAATAAAAACTTATTTTATCTTGCCAGGTAATTCACCACTTTGATAGATAAAACTAAGCAACTGGGAACAAAGTGAATATAATTTCAATTGTAGTGTCCTTTAGACTTTTACTAAGGAAGGCAGTTGATGCCATAGGGATTGTAAAGTATTTGGACGCTCATCCTCACTCAGGTGAACACTACATTGTGTTTGTTAGCTATACCACAACACTATAAGATACTCTTATAAAACAGAGCTTTACTCAATTTAAATTAAAATCTATATGGACTGTTTCCAGTAGTGCCTCTTATGACAAAGGTGTACATTTCATCCTTTAAATAATGTCTCAACTTCTACTTATGAAAATAGCTTGTTTAATGGAAGAACAGGAAAAAAAAGTCAGTTGATTATTTGCCCAACTAGGTACGCTCAGTACCCATGGTTTTCCAAGCTTACTCTTGTGTCATGTAGTGGAAATGTTCCAGTAGGACTTGCTGAAATGAACCTAAGACAGATGGACAAGCCCAGTTTGCTAAATGTCAAGGTAGTCATCTGATATCAAAGGCGATTCAAAGCTGGCACTGAGTCAGAAGGTGTGTAGCATTGGGCAATCAGGTGGTCCTATCTACGGAGAAACACCAAGAGAAAGACCAAGTAGGTGAGCTATCTAAAAGTCAAAGAGAGCAGATAAGACAGAAATCTGGGGCAGGCTTTAGCACTCAAAAGTGAGAAAATGATCAATTACTTAAGACTGTGTGGATTTGGTGGATGTGTTTACCTGTTTGCTTTTCTTCCTTTGTGTATTTTTGTGTGTGTATGTATTCTGGGGGTGGAGAAACAGGTAGCAAGAGATGCAGACAGGTCATTCATGTCAAGGCTGAGTTTTATGTTTCTTTTCTTTCATTCATTTTCATTCTCATTCTCATTCTCTCCCCTCCCTTTCTCTCTCTCTCTTCTTCTCTTCCTTCCTTCCTCTCTTTTTTTTCCTTTCCTTTTCTTTCCTTCTTTTCCTTCATCTCTATTGAGGCGGCTTTGAGGTTGAACGAATTTTAAGGCCGGGGTAAGACCACCCCATGATTAAATGTTAGAATGAACAGGCTCATGGCTCAGATCTGTATCCTGACACTTTCATCCACATTCTCCCTAGTCAATGAGTCATGTCATTGGTTTCAATGGTAATGCCTATACAGATAACTTTCAAATAAAGTTTTAAAATCAGATTCTGTCCTCCAAATCCATGTTTAGCTATACCAACTTCCTGTCTACCATTATGACACTTATTCCACAAACTATTTTCAAAGCCCACTTTTTAAATAATCTCCATCTCTAATACTGTGTCATATATCTTTTGGCATCTTGATTCTAGTCATTTTTTTTTTGCTTCTGATGTTTTCTTTTTTTAATCCATATGCTTTGAACTAATGACTGTAAAGCAATTTATTAATTCACTGTCCTTCTAGCATCCTTAATTAGCTCATAACAATATATATTACAATCCAAACATTTATCAAGGTCTAAAATATTCTTCTTGATATAGCCATGCATCTCCTAACCACTTCATCTTTGACATGATAATCTGGCATAAAATTCCCAATAATTTTATGGTTATTCGAAGTATATTTGTAACTTTTTTTTTTTGGCAATTAAACATGAAAATCTATCCATTTGGAATGCCCTTTTAAACTTATCTATGTAACAAAATGCTTTTAAGTATTGTCTCATCTCTAATATCACCTCCTCTGGGAACATTTGACTGACTCTTCAAGGAGATTTTAAGATTATACTGCCTGCACATCATGTACATTTTGCCCAGATCCACTAACATTTTAGTGGGTTTGAGTGGAGGAAGATGAATTTAGGGAATTCCAAGAATGAATGACCTGAGGAAAAGGGGTGTATTTTGCTTTTCCCTCAGAGAATTTGGCATATAGGGCCACATGTTATCACTTTAAAATTTGCATGAAAAAGTGCCAAGATTAAAATAAAAAAAAATTAATTCAAACAAATTCCAAACAATAGGATTGAAAGGATCACAGTTGCTGTCATAGTGCCAGAAGAATTGGCCAAGTGAACAAATTAGCAGAAGTAGGCAATCTGTAGCAGGTTGTACAGATAAGTTTTTAAATTAAATTGTCAAACTCTATAATGGATATCATCCCTCCCTTTATCTGTGTCTTTTGTTTAGAAATATTCACACAGCGGGTGAGGTATACCACAAAGAAATACCTCCATTACATAACCGTCTTCATAGTGTATTTTATAATCTCTTAATTCATTTATTTCTCCTTGCAGAAAGAGATGGTATTTTATTTATCACATTAATTCTAGTACTTAGTCAAGATCTTAGCCAGAAGACAGTGAACATTGATTAAAGTAATGGGTGAAAATTATCAGGCAGCAACAAGAAAATCACCTAAATAACTGAATGACGGTATTATTATCGGCAAACTTCCCAGAAGTTTCTACTGAAATATTTTACTGACCTAGATAAATTCAGATGCCACCAGCTCCTTCCTCCCTCCAGTCCACGTCTCTGCATCTCTTTGCCACATATCACATAAGCGGCATTCTAAGAAGCACTCAGTAAACCTTTCATGACTTTGAAGATGCATTCTTGAAAATGTGGTGTTGTGAGAAGAATGATTTCTTGCTGAATTCTGCTCATCTCTGACAGGGGCTCATGCTACTCCTTGGAACAGTGGGGGATGCTCCCAAAGCAGCCAAGAAAGACAGCGGCTACAGGAAGATTCCTCTCCCTGCGGCTGATGAGACGGTTTTTAGCATGAAGCTTCCTGATCCTCAGTAAGTGAATGCTGCAATTGTGAATTTTCACTCCACAATATTGAAGTTTAAAGCCCATTGTAAAAGAAGTTGTGCCTAACCCACTAAGCTGACTCTATTGAAAAAGTTGATGAGGCTTCCCATCCTCTGGTGGTGGATTCCTGGAAAGCCTTTTTCCAGGATGTGAGCTCATTTTGAGTGAATCACAGAGTTACCTATCTCTTAGGAGAAGCAGATCCATTAGGCAATAATCTTTGAGGAGGGGACATACCATGCTCTTACTTGTTGTAATGAATTACTTGCTAAGATCACTGCTTTGAAATCTCTTAAGGTAACTCTGCTTCATAAATTCAGCTGTTATTAAAAGTTAGAAAATGTATTATTGTTAATTGTACTTTCTAAGAGCGATCAGCAATGTGAGTCAAGTTCATAGAATTTCCTGTTTCAGAGAAGCCTCTGAAATTACCGGGTGGCACCAGAGGCTTGAATTCCTCCCAGATCCTCCTCTATGAGGCTTCTATTAAGATCCTACCACCGACAGAAGGCACTGTTGCTGACGCTCACACAGCGGAGAGGTGATTTTAGGTGTGATGTCCTAACTGCCGCGGATCCGCACAGACTGCGTGGGCACAGCAGCCGTTTCAGTGAGTGGCATGATCACACCTTCCAGGCAAGCTATCTGGCCGAAGTTTAATTGGTATTTATTGTATATCTGTTACATGGTAGGCATAGAGCCAATACATTTCTGCATGGCTGCATTTAACTTTAGCAACAATTTTGGGAATTTCTAATAGTGTTCCCTTTTAAAAAGGTGAAATTTAAGCATAGTGTTTAAGTATTTTTTCTAAAATCATAAAGATGAAATAATAGAGAAAGGATTAGAAATTAGATTTCCTGATTCCAATTCTAATGTTGTGTCTTATGCTCTCAGCATGTGACCTCTCTATCATTCTATTTATTTGAAAGGATTGAACACATGATGCTCAGATAGTGCCTAGTAATTTCTGTTTATTATCTCTATTTTCCAAACTTCTTATTATATAATTTTATAAATACCTTACGTATATCAAATAAAAACTATTATTAAAATTATTATTAAAAATTCCATTATTAAAACTGGGAGTCGGCAAGTTACCACCTGCATTTTTAAATAAATTTTATTGGAACACAGCCACATTCATTTATTTATTTTTTCCTCATGACTGTCCTGCAATGCAGGGCTGTAGTTGCAAGAGAGACTTTATAGCCTGCAAAGCCTAAAATATTTACAACTGATCTCTTTCCAGAGTTGAGAATTTCAACCCTAAACACAGCCCTTGTATTGGTGTTACTCCACCTGTGTGTCTTCTTTGCTTCATTGTACCAAGATGGCCCTGGATAATGCTGATACACTTGGCATATTTTAAATTAACGTATTGTCTAAAATGCTTGCTCACCCCTGGTTTAAGCCATAAAAGATCAGTGACAGAAATTGTTTGCATTGTGTGTGCACACATGGGGATATATATGCATGTCTTTAAAATGCTGATAAATCCTTTTCTCAAAAAAAAACAAAAAACCTGGATGAAAACAAATATTTGCATATGAAGGTGTCTGTCTGTCTGTCTGTCTATCATCTCTCATGCCCTACTTTTTATTTCACCCATTGCTGCAATAACAAGCTTTGTAAGTATACATTTAGAGCGGCTTATCTCATCTGAATTTGCATTTCTCTCTCTTGCTGTCCTAGAGTTTCTCTGATGTCGCTGTATGGCCTATAATAATGACCTGTTTGATAATTACTCTTAGATTGTGTTTTTCTTCCTTTTTTTCCCCTTTCTAGGCTCTCACTCCTAATCTCTGGGATCACTTCCTGAAATATTATATCTGTATTTACACACCCACTCAAACATACATGATACAGAACATTGTATGTACAAATGTTGCATATACTTAGTTCAGAGTTGGCAAATGAAGTAAACTTTCAGCAATTTCCCCTTACTATGACCATGGTATCCTTTATTATGCATTTATTTTCCCACGGCAGTTAGATGAGCCATTTGAATCCTTTTCAAAATAGAATTTTAGAAAATAACTACTAAATATTCAGAGTTGCCACTGGAAATAAAAATTATGTAGAATACCCAGTATGCACTATATTACATAGTGTGAATGTAACGTGTGGTGGTGGAGGTAGGTGGGGGTAAGTACTCGCCGGCATGCACAAACTCTAGAGCATCACACAAAATATATTTTCAATAATATGTCTATTTTTACAGATATTAAATATACTGGAACTTACATTACATGATGACATATTTTTTTAGAATACAAGAAATAGAATTATTTGAAATCTGGCTATATAAGAAAATGTTGATGTGGCATATGATATTGGATAAAACACAAAATAAGGAAATTTAAAATAGAACAAAATACTAATACAGAAACAGTGACATACTTTTGACCAAACCTGTGTGGTTAGATTTAGAATTAAGTTTGTTCAATCTTTTTTGCTAAGTTCTTATATTTTAAAACTTGTGAATGTTATTCTTCATTTGCTTTGGACAGAGAAACGAGGGTAACATCAAACACACTGCATTATTAAGTTGCTATTTTGTGATAACATTCAAGTTAGTTCTAGTAGCACAATGTCTCCTATCAGTGAATAGCAAGATAGTATTTATCAGTCAGGTGTGAATATAACTGGAATTGCTAAGCATAATAAACAATAGATTCTACTGTAAGTTTAGAGAACACACAGATATGCTCTTTAAAATGATGTTTCTTACACTCACCTTCCATAAAACCTGATGTCATAATATTATATCTTTACTCTGTGAAAGTATTTTCATGTCAGCCCCAGAAATTATGTCTTTTCCTGCTATAAAATCTGTCCTTGATCATCAAAAGAGTGGCTTCTAGAGAAAATATAGTCCTCCAACATTGGTTAGTGTTATGGAGAGATTATAGAGCCTAGTGTCAAATTCTCATAAGTCTACATGAAGTGTGTAAGTGTGTGTATGTGTCCTTCTGTGACCCTCTGTTTTATTTTCAGTGGGTTAGTTTTCTATTGCTGCTGTAACAAATTACTACAAATTTAGTGGCTTAAAACAGAATGATTATCTCACAGTTCTTCAGTCAAAAGCCAGACACAAAGCTCATTGGGCCATAAAAATCAAGGTGTCAGCAGGGTTGCACTCCTTTCTGGAGTCCTTGGGGAAGAACTGGTGTCCTTGCCTATTTTATTTTCTAGAGGCCACCCACATTCTTTGGTCTCTAACTCCCTTGCTCTATCTTCAAAGTCAGCAACATAGCATCTCTCTGACCATTTTTTCATAGTCACATCTCCTTCTGACCACAGATGGAAAAGGTTTACACTTTTAAGGACCGATGTAATTACACTAGGCCCACCCATTAGAGATCTCACTCAGGAGACTCTTCTTTCTCTTGGTCCATCATCTTAATCACTTTAGAAAAGCCATTTTTGCCATTTAAGATAACACAGTCACAGGTTCTGTGGATTAGGATGGGGCATCATTGTGGGGAGGGACATGATTCTGCTTCTCAGTACAGAGATTACAAATGTCTGTTTCACAGAACTACATGATTGATTCAGTAAGATGACACGGCTGAAGTGCCTACCTACTAGTCCATAGTGGGTGATTTATAAATATAGGTTATTTGCCATTTTTCCTGTTCCCCTCCAGGTATTTAATCAGTATTACGTTTTCATGAAAGACATATAAGTATACTAGTGCATGCTGAAGACTAAGTGTCATCATATCCTGGGTGACAGTAAGAGCCTACAGCAGGTATAGATTAAGAAATGAGAGAAAATATTTCTGTTTAGGCAAATAGAAACATTCACGTGCACAGAAGCTGCAGATCTACTAAGCTAGAACAATCTATAAAATAAATTGATGCTTTTTATCCCCATTATTTATATGATCTCACTGTATGTTCATCATCTGTTTTTATATCAGTTTCACTATTAGATTGTTAGGGGGCAGTAATTTTTTTCTTATTTATTACAGTTTTTCTTATAAACTTTTTTCTTATTTATTACAGTTATTTTATTTATCAAAAACATTAAAATTATTATTTATTAATTTTTAAAATTTATTATAATGAGTTTTTACTTATTGTAGTTTTTTTCTCTACCAGGAATTATGAGCATATGTGTATGAAAAGAACACTTTTATCATAAATAGTACAAAAAGTATTTACAAAATACTCATATAATTTTATATTCTACATTAAGCAATATAATACAATGTAAAAACACACACATATATGTGTGCATGTGTATATATGCATGTGTATATATACGTGTGCGTGTGTGCATTGTGTGTGTGTGTGTATGTATGTATACATACACACACATACACATATATATATACACATGGCAATAATCTTTGTTTGATTTATTCACATATACCTGTATTTAATTTCTCCACCTACTCATAAGATAATTCAATGTTCTTAGAACAGTTTGCATACACTGATTGTTTAATATTTAACTATTATATGTTTAATATTTAACTATTATATATATCATAAAAACTTCATAGTGATTAAATACCTGGAAGAGAATGGCAAAAATGGAAAATAACCAACATTTATAAATCACTTGCTATGGACTAGAGCATGGTAGGCATTTTAGCCATGTCATCTTGCTAAATCAATCATGTGGTTCTATGAAACAGATATTTTAATCTCTGTACTGTGTATGGTAAACAGAATCATACCCCTCCCCACAATGATATCACTGAATATATATTATGATTTTTATTTTCGCAAAATTCTCAAATCATGAGATATAGTAAATGGTTGTGGTTTTAAACTGTTAAATTTTAAAGTAATTTATTTCATAGCAATTGATAACTATGTAAGGTTGAAAGCAAAGATGGTATTAAATTCCTAAAAAATCCATGGAAGATGATAGGGTAAAAATGGCAGTTTTCAGGCTATCATTAAAATTAGATAAAAATTGGGAGTAAAATAATCTTACATTCTCAAAATTGAAAAATGGAATCCTATGTTTTAAGTTATATTAAAATTTTTAAACTTTTATTAAATTTATTGGGGTGACACTGGTTAATAAAATTATATAGGTTTCAAGTGTACAATTCTAACAATTGCTGGCTCTTTGCAACTTCAGCATAGCAAGGGTATATATGGGTGATGTGAACTTTGTGTATTAGCAGGTTCTAGTAGCTAGGTAGGAAGGGAGCGTCGGAGAGAGGAAGGAAAGTCAGACAAATATTTAAGTTGAGAAGTAAGTCAACATGTAGGTTAAATAAACCGGAGTCTAAGTAATCATTTTCCACTGGTTAAAAGAGTCAGTTCTTGTAATATGTCTTCTAATAGACATGCTATCATATTTTTTAAACCATCAAGAGTCACCAGATGCAATTTAAGCTTTTTAGAAATTGGGGTACCACTTAAGGACTGCATGTACGCTTTCAAGTAAATGACAATTTCAGTGCAGTCAGTTATTTTCTGAAGGTAACTTAACTCACAGTAAATCATAGAGCTTGTTTTGTAAACACTGCCATTTATGTTCAGGACTCTTTTAATCATAGCACATCCTGCTCCTTTTCATTAGAATCCTTCATCCTCTTTACTTTTTCTGCCTTATGATGAACTCATGTTCTGTCATTAAGAGTTAGTTCAGCATACAGTGCTGGCTCACGAACTAGGTTGCCTGGATTCGAATCTTGTTTCTGCCAATCACTGGCTATGAGACACTGACAAAGTCACTTAACCTCTCTTGGCCTTATTATTATTATTTTTTTAAATCTTAATAAGCTAAAAATTATAATGGTTGTTTCAGATACATAGTTATTATAAGGAATTAAACAGTTGATGCACAGAAAGCAATTAGAAGAGTACGAGGAATGTATTTTGAATTCAAAACACATTCAGTGTTATCAGACACAAATTCAACACTTCTCCAAAGACTTCTCAGAATCCTCAAGTTAGCTTCATTTCCACATCATATCTTTTATTACTACAGCATATTTTGAAACATTTGTCATAGCATAATATCACTTTTATAATTATTTGTTCTTAATTCTATCTCCCTAACTAGAGACTAATTTTTTGAGATGGAAACTTGGTTATTGTATTCTTGGTGACTTTCAAAGTGTGGGATACAGATTAGGTACTCATAAAATAAAATAGAAATAAATTAATGAATAAATAAATGCCTCTGTCAACATATTTGAGGCTGGTTAAAGTTAAGCAGGATATACATATATATGTCGGGTGTTATATATACATATACATATATTATATATATATAATTTTTTCCAACTAAAACTTTGTTTTTATAAATTGAAATGTAAATGTGTATATATATATATATGTAATATATATTATGTTGTATATAAGATATAGAAGATATTATATAATATATTATAAAATATATTATATAATATATGGAAGTTAATAAGTTAATATAAAGATAAAAAGTATGAGTTGGAAAAAATGTAGGAGTTGAATTCATACACAGCAGGATTAAAACAAACTCTAACATCAAGCATTTATTGTTTGACCTTCAAGAGTTAAATGACAAACTAGTCTCTCTCTCTCTCTTTTTTTTAACCTACATTGCATCAATGTGAATATTCTTATAAAATATATAAGGAAACTGACACCTTGATGACCCCTAAGAACAGATAGCTATTGCACTGGCATTGCCAAATGTTATAAGGCTTGGCTATTCACAGAAACCTTTAAAGATTCTTAGGAATAAACAATCTTGCCTAGATAGGACCACATTATTATTCTGTTTTTTAAACAAAAGTAATAAAGTAATTTACTGCCTTTCAGATAAGCTCAACTTTCATATATTGTTACCTGGGGCCAGGGCAAATACCAGTGGGAAAGCAACTGGTAGAAATAGATAGGACTGTTTGCTCTCTAAGTGTCTTTGTGCCTGTGAAATGATGGTTCCACAGGCAGATTTCCCAAAGCCCGTGAGGGGATTACAGCTCTGCTGGAGCTCTTTACCTGTGCACTAAAATACTAGAATAGCTTCTTTCTTACAGAAGTCTTAAGTTTGTCCATTTACTTCAAGAGATCAATAAATCCCAGTTCTTGATTTTACTCTAAGTATTCATCTGTCACAAATATGAAATCAAATGAAATCCATCATCATAAAAGAAGGTGTCATGTATGTAATGACAATAAACCACAGTAGGTATTTTCGTGAATCCATACAAAGACCCTATGACTTAGATTCTATTATTATCAGCATCATTTTATTAATGAGGCTCCTGAAACTTGAAGTAGTAAATTAATATTCACAGCAAGTAAGAGGCAGAAAAAAGATTTGAACTCAGATCTTGCTTACTACATAAGCCCTGCCCTTTCCATTGAATTACACTATCTTTTAAAATTTTTAATTAATTGAAATATGCCAGTAGGAAATAGAGCTAGATAGGAAATTGAACTATGTTGGATAAATGTCCTTATTTTTAATTGTAGAGTGAAAGGGATTTTGATAAGAGGATGGCAGAAGATGAAAAGTCCATAGTAAGACCTTTATCTCAGTGTAACTGAGGCTAAAAATTATGTATTTGGGTTTGGGATCCAGGGATCCTTGTCTCACTTTTATCAGTTCTTAGTTCTGTGAATTTAAGACAGTTACTGATCTACATAAAGTTGTTACTCCAGAAGCTGACCTTGTGACAAAGATTTGTGTACAAATATTTTACTTAAGAAACAATCCTAGTAAGTATATCGTAGTGAAAATGGGGAAGACATAAGGGAAAGAGAAGAAAGTTAATATGGAGTACCTTAATGAGCAGGTCACAATTGTGAGCACAAGTGTTCAGTCGCACTTGAGATCTCTGCGAGACTGCAAAGAACATGTATGAGAGCCCCACCCACATCTCTGAAACAATCCCAGTCTGACACTGGGCAAGGGCTAGACTATATGCATTAACCTCTGTCACTCCTGGTCTGCCCTGGGGATGCAAACCTGCTCCAATTGCCAGAGAAAATCATCAGTCAAAATGTCACAGGTTCTGGAGGTAGAAAAGCGTCAATGTGCATGTGTAGAAATGATGAGTGCTGAAGACATACAGAGGGGACACTGACAGCATTTGCTATACTTAGAAAGGCTTAAGTTTCCTATGCAGAAAATAGAGAAAACAACACTTACTCTGTCCAATTTAGATATTATTAAAAATAAATAAATTGAACACCAAAACGGTTTGAAGAAAAACCTTTGAATGAATGCTGTTTTTTTATTCCTCTTGGTGAAATTGTTAGTCCTATTGTTGTAACAAAATCTCATTAAATTAAATAGTTCCATTCCTTAATGACAATATCTAGCATTTCTCAATCCATCTATGTTAAGCTAATAAGAGTTTTCCTTATTTTCCTGTCTTTTAAGTCATAAACTTTCCGACTTTTCAATTTAAGAAACTTTGTTTGTTTGTTCATTTATTTTTTTCACTTAGATGATGATGAGGAAAAAATTTGCAAGGGCAGTCTTGGGGGAGAATATATCATTCACCTTTGTGCATACCCAGTAATAACTACATATTGGGAGGTGATTCATAAACATTTGATAGATAAATAAATTGAATCTATAAAGCCTTATATGGTAGGCTAAAGTGTATAGAAGTATACTCTTCTAAGTTTATTATTTTTAGAATTTTTGATTATCTTTTTTTATTCTGTCCTCTCATGTGGAGTATTTTTTGAAGAACATATAAAAGAAATGACTCTTCTCATACTTGATTCATTGCCTCAAAAGAATAGCTATGCTCTTCCCCTTAAATGTAAGAGAGCTTGGCATCATTTATTTATCTGACAAATGCTGTTGACATTTGGTCATTTACTACTTAAAAGATTTTAAAGATTATTTTTGCTCCTCTGGTTTATTTAGTTGTTACATATATCCCCAGTAGCCTGCTGTCAATGCATGGGGCAAACATATCTAAATAATGTCACAATCATTTTGGAGATCCTGACCCTTTTCAAATGTATAAATCGATGTGTGTCAAACAACAAAATACATGTGTTGTCATAGGTGAGGTCTAGCAACAGCACACTATCTGTAAACAATTCAGAATTTCAGAAATGAAGAAATTAGACTAAGAGTAAACTCAAGGAACCAGGCATGAAGGGACTTGAAAAATATGCTGAACTGGTTATAATACAAACAATTTAAAGGATTTTCAGCATGAGAATAAGGTACCTAAAATTTTATTATAAAATATGTGTTTCAGGTGGTACAAAATCCCAGCTAGCTTTCCCGCCATAAAAAAACTATAGAACTGGACAAGATATATAAGGCGACACTTTTCAAGCTCAGACAATAGGCAGTGCAACCATGTGACCTCTGAAGGAAGGCATGCTCACAAGGAGAATTCCATTGCCCGGGTTCCTCTTGAGATAAATTTTCTTATCATACAAGGAGGAAGTCTAATCAGGGTACAGCTGTCCACTCAGCTGAGAAAGTGGGAATCAGAGATAAGGGTAGCTAAGCACAATGAAAATTCATTTCTCATATCTATGCTACCCTACCCTGAGAGGTGGAACATAAGAGAAGAGCTCCAGAGGTCCATGTAAGAGTCTCACAAGTTTCTGGCCAAGGGCTGGGTTGTACATGTGCAGAGTAGGACCACCTGAGGCTTAGCAGAGAATATCTGCTATGGGATTGAAGGCAGAAGGAAATGGTAGAGATCAGGTAGTGCATCTCTAAGGAAGAGTAGTGTCTGAGGACTTAATGTTCTAGACCTGCTAGAGTGCAAAGATTTCCTTATCATCTTATTCTAAACCCCGTACCATTTAGGATACAATAAAGGCTGTGTCTTAGGAGCAAAGACCACACACAAAAGTAAGATGTGCTCTTTCCACAAAGAAAGCTGCAGATTAAGATTCGATAAGATCTGTAAAACAGAGTGGAGCTCCCGACTGCAAAAGTTAGGAGTTTGGGAAATATTTGGGGGTTTCTATAGATCCTTACTGGCAATGTTTAAAGAGAAACCTACATATGTTCAAGATGATCAGACCATGATGCAAAATATAATTCTGCTCCTAGGTATTTACCTAAAAGAAATAAAAAAACTTATATCCACTCAACAATTTGTATGTAAATGTTCATAGCAGCCATATTTATAATTGTCATAAAGTGAAAAGAACCTAACTGTCTTTCAACAAGTGAACAGGTAAACAAATTATGGTATATTTGTACAACAAAAAACTATTTGTTTAACAATAGAAAGGAAAGCACTACTGAAACACAGCACAAAATGGATAAATCTCAAAAACATTATGCTGAATAAAAAAAGCAAAACAGAAAACAGTAAATGCCATATGATCCATTTTGTTTGTTTTTTGAGAATGTGTATTAAATGCAAAGGGACACACAATTATTATTATTATTATTTTTTGTTAAGGCAATCTTACAAATCTTGATGGAGGTGGTGAAAACATAGGTGCTATGAAATGAATTGTGTCCACCAAAAATTCATATGTTGAAGATCTAACCTCCAATCTGACTGTATTTGGAGAAAGGGACACAAAGAAGTAAGTAAGGTTAAATAAAGCCTTAAGGATAGCACTCTGATCTGGTAAGAATAGTGTCTAAATGAGAAAAGGCACCACAGAGCTCACTCTCTCTCTCTTTTCACCATGAGGACACAGTGAGAAGGTAGCCATCTTCAAGCCAGGGAGAGATCTCTTACCAGAAACCAAACAGACCGGAGCCTTAGTCTTTAACTTCTAGCCTTCTGAAGTGTGACAATATAAATTTCTATTGTTTAGGTCTCCTACTTAAGTTATAGCAGCTCAAGTTGACTCCTATAATGGTATGTACATTTGTTAACACTTAGGGGACTCTGCATTTAAACATCTATGGGATTTATTACATATAAATTATACTTCAATAAAGTTGATTGATTATAAATATGTTATTAAGATAGCTCGATGTAATTTATTGGGGAATAAGAATTAAGATGTAAGACAGAATGCCTAGTTATTGTTTGTACGTGAGTTCAATGGGAAGTATTAAAGAAGACATTAAAAGGAAAAAAATAATCTGGGCTTTTGGTACAAAGTGACAAATAGGCTCAAAACCCTCCGTATTATCCAAACATTATAATAACACATTTTGGAGTTTGGTAGGTTGTATTGTGGTGACAAAGATGGATGGGTTTTGGATGATGTCCAAGTTTCTGGATTAAGTGACTAGGTGAATGATGACATTTATTTGAAACATAAGGAACCACAAAACATGCAGATTTGGAGGAAAGACATTTATTTTGGGTATAATAGGTTGAATTGTGTTGGGGACATCCAAAATAAAATACCTCTATGACACTAGATCTAGAGCTCTGAATTTCAGAATGAGTTTATACTTGCCTATAAATTACAGTAATTATTATAAAAATGAGAATTACAAGCACAAGAGTGTATGAGATCATCCAGTTGGAGATATTAAAAAAAGAAAGAAATTAGCTGAGAACACATAAAAATATGAATACCTAAGAGAGGGAGAGGTAGTGAAGTCATGAAGGAAGCAAAGAAAGATAAAAGAGTGAGTAAAGTGGTGTCACGGAAATCAAGGAAACGGAGACTTTTGAGGAGGGCTACCTCAATGACATCAAATGCCGTTGAAAAGCCTAGTGAAGGAGTCTAGGTTTGAAGCTCGTATATTAGATTTGGCAGTAAGAACTGGAATTGGCCCAGGACAAGAGAAAGAAACCTTGGTCTAAAAGCCAGAATATCTGCATTCATATCCAGACTTCAGATAAGCACGATGAGACAACAGATTCCTTTACATCCTCTTTTCAAAATGGGATGATAAAAATAGGTTGGAGAAAGATTGAATGCAATAATGAGTGAGGAAGCAACTTCTCACTTCTGATCTTTTTTCTCATATAAGCAATTTAACTTACTACTCTAATTTGTGATAGAATAATATATAAGAAATATAATTATTCTATTATATCTTCATTAGTTAGGAGAGGATAAACTATGTTGCAGTTAAGAAAATATCAAAAAATCATCAAAGTTTAAGCTCATCTAAAATGTATTTCTCATAGCCATGGGATCTGGCTAACACAAGTGGGTGGTGGGTTTGGGTTTACACATTCACCATAGGCCACCTTATGTTATTATGCCATCTTATGGTTTTATACACAAATACCTTCAGGTTCTTTGTATCATGGAGAGAAAGAACTTAAAAATCAAGTACTGACTATTAAATGTTTGTCCTGAAAGGGACAGGCCACTTCTTTTTCTATATTCCATTAACATATTTAGATGATTAACCGTTCACGACTTCAAAGGGTTAGGGTAGCCCAATTTCCCCATGTGCTCTCAAGAAACGACAGATGAGAAATATTAGAAATAAGTAGAATTCCTATTACGATACTCTAAAATGACACTGGGATATGAGTCCTTTAGAAAAACATTAAACAGAGACATACACACTTCTGGTCTCATTCAACATAGGGCTTTCTTTTGTTCCCAACTTCGTCACTGATGGCATCTAATCATGTACATAAACTTGTTAGAAAATCATGATTCTTTCACATATAGTACATAATTAGTTGACTGGTCATATAGAAACATATTGTTGTCAGTGGAAAGAACATGGGTATTGGGTAAAACGTGTATGGGTTTGAATTCTGGATATGCGTTATAACTAACACAGGGGAAATACTTAAATTCCCTAAGATTTTGCTATTTTTGCTTACATAATAAAGACAATATACAATGCTTGGATTTTTTTTTTTTCCTGGAGATGAAATGAGATAAATAAAATCCCTGAGCACAACAGCTTACATAGAAATGGTAAATCTTTTTTTAACTTACTTTTTCTTTTTTCTTGCCATGCTTAATCTAGTCAGATCCATTGGGTTTAGATTTTGTACCTTTAGCCTACACTTATAGAATAGGTTCGTTTTAGTTTCCTTGAACAGTTACTTTAAAATACCATTAAATAAATATACCTTGAATATCACGAGAAATAGTCCTACTATTCATCCATGTTCCTCCTTCTTCTGGCTGCCATAGTAGTGAGAATATAGGTTATCTCTAGGATGTTCAGTTGCTGATTCAGAAGGATTTACACATACTTTCTCTGGCTTACTGCAGTGTCTTCTGCGGAACTGAGGAGTTGCAAACTATGAAGGTCCACAGAAGTGCCATCCCAGTTCTAAGTACTCACTAATCTCAGCCACCTCACCTACTTTACTCATGTTCTTTTACATGTAGGATGGGGTGTCATAGAAAAAAAAAAAAGTTACTATGGCTTGTGAGTTGCTTTCATTTAATTTCAGTTTTTCTAGAACCCATAAATCAAAGTCAATTCTTTAGTCAGAGTGTTAGGTCAGGCACCCAAACTGTCAATAATCTGGCTAATACACTATTGGCTATTTTGAGTCTTATTGAATGAAACTATTAGAGAAAACATCTATGTTTCCATCGTGAAAGGAATTCTACATTTTGAGAGAAATTAATTATATTGCTTTCCATAGCTCAGTCAGGTTCTTCCCTAATTTATCCTACTACAGTAACTCGGGAGTGATTGTTAATATAGTTGAAAGCATCTTCTTATGACTAAAGAAGGGCTGTTGGAAAAAGCCACTGCTGGAGCCCGACCCTGACATGGATTCTCCTGCTTTCTTTTTGGCCAGTTGGAAGGAAATCTGTTACACAGCTGGGTCGTGATTTGTTTTATTTCACATATGGTTATGTATCTGAACTTATCAGAGAAGCACTCAAACAATGTCTTGTTCCTGGTTCCAAAGCATTGAGTTAGAATCAAGAATGAAGGACCAGAGCATTTGCCACTGACTGTCACTAATATACATCAACAATGATTCATCTTCTCTAACAGGAAAATCAATGCTCTGCATGTTCTTTGAAAATAAGTAATAAACTTATATTATTACTGTAAGAAAACAGTGAATTTGTAAAAATGTAGTCATTTTCCTTTAGAAATAATTTACTGAAGTAATAAAAGTCACACACTAAAAAAGATATACAGCATTAAAATATGATCAACCGTTAAAAGTCAGATCAAATTTACATTAATATTTTTCTGCCAAATAGCAATTTCAACTTTAAAAGTGCAATCATAAATAGGAGCAACTATGAACACAAATCAAAATCCAACTTCATTTTCACAAATGCTTTTCTTGCTTATTTTTTTTAAAAGAGGTAAAAAATAACCCACCTCTATTCCAATGAAGCTGGTTTTAAATGAAATTAAAGCTGAAAGGTTGATTAATAAGTATTGACTAATCCCTGTAATCCTTAAGCAGATTATCTGAAAATAGATTGATTTCTGATGGTCACAGACAGTGTATATGAAGATAACTAGAGTTTTTATTTTTAAAAAAATGTCACTGTGCTTTAAAGAAATTAATACATGGAATACTAAAACCAAAACCCAAACAACACCCATTAATATTTGTTTAAACTAAATAATCCAAATTTAATCTGTATAAATTACATGTTTTACAGAGGCTTATATTATAATAACAGAAGTCTGAATTTGGTTTATCTAGAATTCCTTTTAAAATTGGTCTCTTTTAGTGGACTTTAATAAACAGGTTTATTTAGGGAAATGGAAGCAGTAGAATGAGTGTGTATATGTGTGTGTGTGTGTGTGTGTGTGTGTGTACAGAGAGAGAGAGAGAGAGAGAGGGTGTTGGGAGACTGGCTCACATAGTATAGGAGCTGACAAGTCTAATATTTGTAGGACAGGCTTCCAGGCTGGGAGCCAGAGAACTGTGTTGTAATCTCAAGTCCAAAAAGGCAGTCTGTTGAAATTCTCCCCTCTTTCCAGCCCCCCACCCCGGGGATTTCAGCATTGATCTCTGATTCCAGCATATAGGTCACTTAGCAGCTCAATAACTAGGTCAATCTTGGTGAATGGGAGCCCATGTTGTTGGACCATATAGCCTCTACTTTACCACCTTGACTACTGCATTCATGCACCAAGATGCAGCTTCCTCTAATGACCAATGATAAGGGCTAACTGAGGTCAGCTGACTGGTTCATGTTGTCTTTGTTTTTTAGGATCTTCCCCATTGTAGATGCTCTCTGGTGGGTGCTAACATGCAATATAAATATATTATACTCTGTACTTAATCTTGCATACCCATCTGCATGCTTGCTTTCTAGATCTCCTTACCCATAATCTTCCAATTATTTGCTTTCTAGGTCCCTGACCAATTTGGTTGGCCATGTGCAACTACCTATAAGTCCATGTATATTCTTATCTCAGGCTTACACATATTGGATGACCACCCAGACGTCATCTATTTTCTTTTTTTAACTTTTCCTCTCTGCTGTCCTTCATGACCACTCATTTATTGGGATACAGTGAAAGAGTCCATTTTTATCTTACACTCACATACTGAACGAACATGTGTAAGTTCTATTTCCTCTTACACCAGTTTGTGATCAGAGAAACTGGCCTTCAAGAAAAGATCTTGGTGTGACACTAAAGAATCCACTACAAAAAACACGTGTCATATTTTTTGATGCCAAGTCAAAGAATATGGTGTAAAAATCGCAGTTTGAGTAGTTGAGTAGATCTCATAAATGAATTTACATTTTCACCTGATCTTGATGAATTAATAGGAGCCAATCGTGGGAGAGAAAAAAAAGGATATGGATTAAGATGCATTTGCGATACATAGAGGCATGAAGAGTGTCGCATATTTCAATAATAGTAAAACTCTTATGCCCTTCCATATATCTAGACAATTTCATGCTTTCAAGCTCTTCCACTTGTCTAGAATTTATTTTTAAATCCACGCTTTGAGGGACCTCACAGTTATTTCTAACAGCCTAGCTCAAATATCTCTTCATATGTAATGTTTTCCATGAATGTGTATTCTAGTCTAATTTATTTTTACAGTTTTATCGAGATAGAATTAATATACCAAAAATGCATGTATTGAATATCTACAATTTGATGAGTTTGGACATATGCATATACCTATGATACCTTCACCACAATCAAGGTAATAAACATATCTATTACCTTCAAAAGTTTCCGTGTGTCTCTTTGGTGTGTGTGTGTGTAATGTGTGTGCGTATGTGTATGTGAGATAAAAACACTTAACATGAGACTATCTTTAATGAATTTTTAATTGCATGATACAATGTTCTTAACTCTAGGTACTATATTGTAAAGCAGATCTCTAGCATTTATTCATCTTATTGTTCTAGACAAATTAAATGCCTGTTTCTCTTGTTCCAATACTTGCCTGAGGCTTCCTCTGCTAAATTCTAATTCAGTTATCTGTCTATCTCTGTAGGAATACTATAAGCCCAGTGAGAATGGAGAATTTTCTTATTTATCTGTATCTTTTCATTCTCTGGCTCAGTCACCTACCCATAATAGATGTGATGGCATTTTTGATGATTGTATAAATGCATGTAGCTTTCATGGCAGGGATGCAGAAGGACAATACATGGATAAACTGAAATGCAGTAGGATATAAACCTTAATTCTGTTATCCAGCTTTGGGACTAAATATTGTTGGCAATGAATAGTCATTAGAAGTTTCAAAGGACAGAGAGAAAATGCTGGGTTAAAACAAGAAAGATGGCTAATTTCACTTGAAACTCATGAAAGACACTGCACTGACTGCTTTGACTTTCCTCGAGGCTCTACTCCCAATTCTCATCAGAAAAAAAGAGGAGAGATTAATTTTGAAATATCACAGATACTGAAATATCTATAAGCCATATAAAAACATAATACACTAAATTTTACCCAAAGCAAAATTATATAAAAATGTAAACAGTATATAGTAACTACACTCTTTCATAATTCTTATTTTGAAATATTTGCACATATTTTGGTTTATTTCACCTGTATCATAATCATGTGAGATATTCATGGTTATTTTTACTTCATAGATTTGATAACCAAAGATTACACTGAAACACTTCCAAAACTTTCCAAAGAAAACACACCAAGTCATTCTTATGTTTTGTTTGGGGAAATGTGGAAGCCCATAATACTTCCTAAATTTGAGCTTTCTCTATCTTGAAACTAATTGATACAATGAGATTATTCTCTGCAAATGATTTGAGCTAATCATTTGGAGTACAGGAGTGATTTAGAACCTTGCAACTATGTAATACAGCATTAGCATAACTTGGGAGCTTATTACAAAAACAATATACGTATATAAAATTGACACTTGTACGCCTTAAATGCAGACAATGTTATATGTCAGCTGCATCTCAATAAATTTGGAGAGAGGAAAAAGAAATGTAGAATGCCAGGCTCTACCTCAGAACTGCTGAATCAAACTCTGAACTTTAGTTAAGATTCTGAAGCAATTCATATGCCTGTTAAATTTGAGAAGCACTAGTTTAGAAGACCTAAGTCTGGACAGTCTTGCTGCCATCAATTTGCTTTGTAAGTTTAACGAGTTGCTTTCCCACTCTGTTCCTCAGTTTCCCTGTCTATAAAATAAAATAGCCTTTCAAACAAACCATGACAAGCAGACCAAATTAACTTCAGTCCTATTAAATCAGAATCTCTGTAGGTATAATTGGTGTCATTATTTTTACAGAATCTTACCAAGTAAATTTAAGGTTCAGCCAGGATGTGATTCACTAGAATATATAATCATGAAGGCTTTTTCCAAGTCTTATATTCTTGATCATAAATTGTTAAATTCAGCGGTATATGTAATGCATGAGGATGGGCACGATTTATGAGACAAAGTATATTTGTAGGGGCACTTGTACTCATTAGGCACATGGGAAACCTTATGAAGTTGCTGCTTGCACTAATTACTTTTAAACAACAAAACACTGTTTGTATAACTGAAAACAATATAAAAATCATATAGAAATATGTAAGAGTCTAATTTTTAAATAAGAAAAAATTCAAAGATAAAGGTGAAAAGTAGAGGAGATAAAGAGAAGACAAAAGGAAGAATATAGTTTCTATATATTGTCTGAACCTGGCATTACATTACTAAGCCATTCCAGTTTTACAGTTTTCAAGTATTTAAATCTTTCATTAAAAAAACAAATTCTTACATCATTTAAAAATATTTTATTAATTAAAAAAGTATATATAATCCTTATAAACAGTCTTTTGTACTCTGCAATTCTACATTTAATACTGTAAAAAGTTTCCAATAAGCAGTCACTGTCTATCCATTGACTCTCATTGTCTATAAATTATCATAAATTAACATGTGACTTTCCATATCAATGCTGTGCGTGTACAAGATCTTTAGCAGAGTAATCACTAAACCTTGTGAGGACTGTGCTTAGCCCAGTGTCCAGTACATGGTCAATGCCATAAAGTGACTCTGTAGTAATTTAACAAGAGACATAAACCAGCCTTCTGACCCTCGTTCTGTTGTTCTGTTGCATTTTCCTTTTTTAAAAGGTTAGCACTAATCTTGCACCTTTATTGCAAACCATGTATATATCCTCCTGTTGAAGAAATTCCTCTCTTATCCATCACATCTCATCACCTGTGACAAGGTGTGTATTTAGGCCCTCTAAGTTAGTAGTAAACTCTTAGAACCACTCCCAGGGTCCATCTGGCATTAATCCTAGTAAAGGACAATACTTAGACCAAATCACACAAGATTGAAAGTGCCATTTGTTCAGCTATTGAACCAATAAAAGGACATTTTTTTTCAAGAAAAAAACAATGTTCAGTAAGGCAAAAATCTGTATAAGATAAACCTCTTTCCTCTTTGTTCTGGGAGAATAAAAATAGTAGCTTCATGTCATCAATACCTTAAGATGCTTTGAAATGTGTTTAAGTTAGAAATAAAAGGAACATCTGAAATAGTATTTTCTTCTCCAATTTATGCCTGTAATTCTCCTTATTTAAAAATTTTCTCTTGTAAGGACTGTTGAAACAAAGAACACAGGGTTCGCTTTGTCTTAGGGATATTTGTGATGTATTCCTAATTCCCCTCCAAGTCTCAAAATTAACATAGGATTAAGATAGTATGCTAAATTTAAGAAGAAACACTTCTCTTTTTTTTTCTTTTTTTTGTTACAAGCTGAGTCATATCTGTTTTAAGTAATCACCTATTCCTGTTTAAAACTCCCCAAGGCCAAAGAGGGGTGAAAACAAAACTCCATTATTTCAAGTCCCTTTACTTACTGCTCAGAAGTCAGGAACTATTTATTTAAGGTCTGTTTCAGAGTATGACATTAGGATATATCACAAATATGAAAATTTTAGGGGATTCTTCCCCATGGATGACAAAGAGTAAAATCAGGCTTTGATCTTTGTCTGACTTCTGGTTATTGACTCTCCCAGTTGTCTCAATATCAGATGCATGTAGATGATATACAAGAGAGAAGATAAAGCTTGTAATTCTTATCCATTCTGCTTAAGCTACTCCTCACATTAGCATTCAGAAAGAATTGGAGGGAGGTGGACTGGAAGACAATCAGAGAGGCTAAATACACATATTTAGATTCATCCCTTACCTTGAATGCTGGCATATTTCTTGAATCTTAGCTCTCTCCCTTCCTATGGAAAGGAAATGACCAGCAGAGTCAACTGTACAGGGGATTCTAAGGTAGCAGACTGAGCTGAGTTTACCTTGGACTCAAGGTGAGGCTTTGCTCTACTTCAATCACCTCATCTATCAATGCGTATAGAAACCATGTTCTTGTGCTCTGCCTCCTTCTATAAAGATAATGAACTGTGCCTGTTGGACACTGGGTCATGTGGTGGGTACCTGGTAAATGTTTGCTGAACATCTGAATAGATGTATGCATCCATTCACATAGGGATGGATAAACAAATGGTGTCATTTGTAAGACAACAAAGTATGCATTAGTAATAGTCAAATTATGTTGGTCTTTGCATGCAGACAGGTGTTCTAAGGAAGAAACCATACTGAGATAATAGTTTTCTATGATTTTCCACTTGTATTATTATCATTACTAATAGTAATAATAATAAAGTTATCCTTAGAATCTAAAAATACCATGTACTTGACAGTTTACAGTAAAGAAAGAATGTGTCCCCATGACTCCATCCTATTTGAAGTATTTGTACAGAAACAGAGGACTAAGAAAGTAAAAGTGTAGGTGTTTCTTTATGATGCAGAAGTTCCTTCTTTTGCTAGAAGCACTGAGGTTTTGGCCTCTGCATTATCTTTTTGTTAATGGTGACTTGGCAGTCTATAAATGTGAAAGAATGCTCAGAAGCATTGGAGGATAAAATTGCAAACTCGATGTTCAAACACACAGCTAGAAAAATTATTATCTCATTACTGGTCAGGTCAGTTTTATGTACATTGCTTTTAATTATTTGTACTTTTTCCCCAGGGACAGCAAATAAAAGTCTGTTACAATTAAAAAAAACAAAAACAAAACAAACAAAAAACTCTGTAATATTATAATGATTCTTGTGTTTTCCTTGTAGCTTTTTTTTTTTTAACTCGTTGAATCGCAATGGGATTGCCATAATGTTTAAGGTAGCAAGAGGTTCTTAGGGTTTGTGTCCCTGATGTCAGACTCCTCCACTGCCCACCCCAGAATGGTGCAGGCCACTTTATCTGAAGTGGGTCTATTTATCTGTAACGCCAAAGTCCTTATATCTTAATTAACTAGGAGTAGAGTAGCGCTCTGCCAAGTCAATTACATGTTACTTAAAGTCAAAAGACTTAAATGGTAGTAATTCTTTTTACTACCATCTATTGATATCATTATTTCCTTAAACCCTGCTCTCTTCCTCTATGTTGCTGGATGATAATAATTTTGCCATACAACGGTCTGTAAGAAATAGGTGAAAGAATATATTTAGTACCATCAATGTTTGTGAGATTGAAAATTCATTCTACACACTCCATCACTTAACAATATTTTTCTTCTACTATTTTTTCCCTGCTACCAGAAACAACTCCCCACCAATGATTTTTTTTTTTTTTACTTCATTCAGTTGTTTTATTTTGGTATTTATCTCCATACACCTAAATAATACGTGCATCCTCTTATCTCCCAACTAGTCAAATTTGTTTTCCTTTTATGTTAGACGTGGATTGAGCCTTTTCATATCTTAATCTTTCTACCTTCTACCTAATAAATTATGCCTCAGTGTTCAGATAAATAACTATTTTGTTGTCATTGTTATATATATATAGTGTTCATTACCAAGCCAGGAAACATACTATGATTTAATTCTCTGTTTTGAACAACTGTTTTTGTTTTGCTTATCGGTCATTGCCTGATTTTCCTTTTTAAAAAATATTTTCTCGAAAATCTAAATGTGTCTACACTTACCCTATCTGGTATGTGCTCAGTAACTTTTGTTTTTCTTTGCATATTCAATCCTTGTAACTGTATTGTGCTATGTGCTTCACTATGCCTATGACTATTTTACAGGTGAAAATATGGAGAATAAAAGTTACCGAAATTGGTCAAATTGTACAACTAGTAAGTGGAAGAGTGAGACTACCTAACACACACATACACATATGTGTACACAAATACACACATGTGCACATACCCAAGATCTGCATTTAAATATTTACTGTTATTAGAGGTCTATTTCTAGCCATGATCTTAAAAGATAAAAATTGTTAAATAACCAAGTCCATTTTTTTAAATGTTTCATGAGTTTTCCTTTGTTCAAGACTGGTAATAGTAGTAGCAACATTTGATGTTATTACTACTGAGCCCCAAAAGCTCAGCTTTCTCTAAAGGTCAGCTAGAAATTTTCAAAAGGTCAAAGCTGATGCCATGCATGCAAATGCCTGTGCAGGCGAATGTTAGGGATGGCTTTCTGAAATGTTTCTCTTCTTAAATGAACCAATAGTCAATGTATTTCAAATTCCTAATCTATCTGTTTTTTTTAAGCCACATTGGGAACAATAAAATTTGCTTTACAATTTAAGGTGAATAGCATTGTTCCTATAAAGCTAAAACATTAACATAATAGTTATTGGAATTTCCTGAGCAATACTGATACAGTATGAACGTTACCCATTGAAATAAAAATACATCAACGAGTAGAAACTAAAATCAATTTCATTTCTTCAACAACTATACCCTGAATATTCCTATGCCTGTACCCTTGTTGATATTCCAGCTACGCAGATGAGCAAGATATCCCAGTCTTCAAAGGAGGAAATTGCCCAATTAAAAAATGAATGTGTAAGCCAATAACTTAAATGCATTGTGAGAGTTATGATAATTAGTTTATAAAGCAAGATGTGATATGGAACAATCCCTAATATGTACAACTAGGAAATATAAAATAGAAATAAAGAGTAATTTATAGTTTAGTTTGATTAAAAATTAAAAGATAATTACTTAAATGTATTTGCTTAAATTATGTTTCTTGGGTGTACAGGGAGCTATTGAAGATTATATCTGGAATATGGACTAAAGATTCATAAACGATTTTTCATTGTATATAATTTAATGACAATTACTAAAATGCACAGATGAAAGATGGAATTTTTAGGTTAATTTTAGGGATCCAAGAAGTCTTTGTAGAAATTGTGTCACCTGACTTTAGTTGTCATATATGAAGAAGAGGAGCAAGATAAAGAAATACAAGGGTTTTCAAGATAAAGGGAACAATATAGTGTAAATGTCAGAAGTGGGGAATATCAGTCATATTTTATCACCAGGGGATGAGGCAAGTCCTGGTGAGAGTGAGACAGAAGCCAGAAACACAGCAGCATTTCAGTGCTTTGTTAAGACCTTGTGATTTGTGATGAAGAATTGAAAATCACACACAAGGGGGTAGTATTACTCACCAAGAGAGAATTTTACTTATTTAAAAGAGTAATGAATTTTCCAGCAAATTTACTTTGTAGGAAGTTCTGTATGTGATAATGTCTTTTTTAAGATGTAAAATAATATATGTTATTGTGTTGGTTACAAGTAGAATAATTTGACTTTATTTTCAGCAATATGGCAGACTAGATTCTTGAAACTCAGCCTTATGGAATCTTAAAATATTGAATAAACACAGCAAAAATGTGTCGGGTTGCCTAGTTGAACTTATAACAAATTAAGAGAAATTCCCAAGGGCTAAACTTTCAATAGAAGCTGAAAATCGGAGTGGCATACTGGCATTGGCACTTCCACTATCCTGGGGGCATTTGTCGATTCTGATCCAATGAGTCTCAAGGGAGAAATGAACAGAACAATGGACCAGACAAGGTCAAGTATTAACACTGAGACACCTGAAGGGCTAAGACTTCAGGAAAGATAAACAAAAATAAGTGTGTATGTGTGTGTGTGTGTGTGTATGTATGTGCACGTGTGTGCATGCGTGCGTGTGTGTGTGTGTCTCAGGCCTCTAGGAATAAAACACAACTCTTTCCTGAGAATGTTATTACTTTGGCCTTTCCATCACTACTTATCTACGAGGAGGGCATTTATAACATAAATCATAGAATATCTTGGAAACAGTACCAACTTAGCATTGATCTGGCATAATCACAAACACCTTAAATAAACTATATGTTCATGAAGCCTCATTGCCTTTCTTGTTCTGACTTACTTCATCATCACATGGAAGAAAATCTCAGACAGAGGGTTGAAAGAGAATGAACACACACTAGAGTCTGTAAGAGGCCACTGAAGTCTAGGGAGTAGGTGAGATGCCTCAAACCTTGCCCTTACCAACTGGATCAATAAACACAGGGTGTGTACCAGCCAATTATATTTGAACCAATTGCCTATATGATACTAGGTAAGAATTAGAACTACCAGTACTATCTCATTTTTGAAACAGTCCCGATAAAATCTCCTCACTTGAGTCTATAAATTTATAAATTTTCTGCCACCTTGTTAACCCATATCACCAATACATTTATACTTCTGGTTTCTATGATTTTAAGTAAATGTATAAATTGCCTCTGAGATTTTTAATTTTTTATATATCAGTATATGGCACAAATTGAAACAGGGGAGGAGAAAGAGTGGACACATCTGATTTCTATTTGAAGTAAGCAGAGAAATATAACATTTTGGATGGTGAACACTGAGATTCCGTTTACAGATAAAAGATAATTTATTTTCCTCTTTGGGCTTTCCTTTTTACTTTTACTTATTTATTTTTTATTGTATTTATTTACTTAAGCCTTGCTGTTTATAAATGCTAAAGTTCATATGATATGACTGTATTCTCTCTAAGTTATCATTATTGATTTCGCCTCCTTTTTCATTAAAAGGCTCTGCACTTAAGTGTTAACTCATAACTGCTTCAAGCAGGTAATTTCCCTACTGTGATTGACAATGAACTTTCCTTAAGATAATGAAGATGTTCCTGAAGATCTGAGAACATCTTATTTATCAGAGTGTACCAAATGTAGGGACAACTCAATTTTCTGGGTTTCTGTTTTACAAAATATCATGTCTGTTACTCCCAATCATACGTGTCTCCAGTAATGAGAGAAGCAGGATGCAAAATGATATGTCATGCAAATGTTATGTATCTGATAATATATGCACATTTTCCTTAACTAATAATTTAAGTATGTTACTTTATAAATAATCCAGGGCTTTCAAATATACAACATTTTGATCATGCCAGTATAAGAAACAAAAAAGTCAACTAGATATTTAAAACCTTTCTGATATTGTACTCTGGTATATATCTAAAAGAAATGAGAGAAATATGTCAAAAAAATATTTGTATGCCTATGTTCACTGCATTATTAATCACAACAGACAAGAGAAGCAACCCAAATGTCCAAAAAGAGATGACTGAATAAACAAAATACATACATATAATAGAATAGTATTTAGTCTTGAAAAAGAGTATCCTATCACATACTACAACATAAATGAATCTTGAGAATATTATGTTGAGTACAATAAGCCAATTTACAAATAGATACTGTATGATTCTACTTACTTGGGATATCTAGAATAGTCAAAATTACAGAAACTGAGATTTTAAGTCAAGAATGTCAAAAATTCTGAAGAGTTACATGCCAACTTCCCAGTGTCTTTTCCCTTATTTGGCATTTTCAGATTTGGAAAAGTGAGAACTAAAATTTAATTGACATCTATTATATGTCATATACGATAGTGAGCAATCACCCCACATGTTTATTGTCTTATTTCCAACAAAGCCATATCTCATTATCTCATTTTTAGGGTTAAGGGAATGAAAAATTACCTAAAATTGATGATGTTCTAGTATTACAGGACTAGTCAGTGAATAAATTAATGATGGTATAAATTAGTTGCAGTCAAGATCCCAAGTCTAACTCTGTTTAGTAGAAATGTGTTAACAAGAAAGTAGCAAGCCCCAAACAGGCAGAAATTGGTGTCCAGTACCTAGTGGATTTCCACGACTTTCATATGAAACGATAGGTCACCCCTCACAGGGTTTCAGAGCTTGTTCTGATGCCAATTAATGCCCCTCCCATTTTGCTAGTTTCTTGAGTCATATTTTCTCCTAAAATAGTGTCTTGTAATGCCCTAAACAAAATTGCAAAGCTTGTTTTTCCCAAAGCCAACATTTTCACATGCTTGAAATTATTTTCTATCAAAAGGAAAGTAGGCTTTCTTGCCAAGTAACTACGACGAGAAAGCATGCACTCTCTACTATTGGGGGAAAATAAGAAGCTTCAGAAATAGAATATTTTATCTCATGCATAAAGACAACAAATTAGTTCCAAAAGTATAAGGAAAACACATGCAGAACTTCTATAATCTCAGAGACAGATCTTCACCATTTATAGGAAACTTCACTGGAGAGGATGACAAAACAGCCCCAAGATTCCTGGTTTTGTCTTTCCCTCTCAGAAATTAATACTTCATAATATTAATTCTGCTGAGGAAATCAGATATAGATACTTCTTTGAAGGTGTCAAATGAAAACTGTATTGTTTTCGTTCCCTAAAAAGATCTTAGGCAGGGATCCGATGAAAACTGGAGTGAGCTCTGTTCATCATTTGGCCCCCAAATCTGAGCCTTTCTCTCAGGCATCTCTTTGGTTATGTACATTTCCCCTTTGCTTCATTCATGTTTAGTAATCATTTGTCTGGGAATTAAATAATTTCAATGCAGCAACAATGTTTTGTGAACCCAAAATACATAATCACTAATCAGAGCTATCAATGACACAAAATTACTATAAAGAATAATTAATATCTTCCAACATAAAAATAACTCTGATGTTGTAGGTAACTGCTGGAGCATTACCACTAAAAAGTTTAGAATTCCTTTTAGAGTTTTAAAACATTGACTACAGTATTCATAGCTCTATCCCAACTTTGAAGTATTTTAGAAAGTGGGGGATCCCTGCTTTTAATAACACACTGAGACCAATGCCTTCACTTTAGAGATAAAGAAAGTAAATCCCAGGGAGGAAAGAAATAGTCTCACTCAGTGTCATGCTGCTAGAAAGGATCAAAGTCAAAACCAAAGAGAGTCTGGGTGGGGCTGGGTCGCTGGTTCACTGCATTCCTATCAACAGTTCTGCCCCCCTCATAGCCGTCTTTGTCACTCTGCCAGGACTCCTAATTTTAATATCACTGTTTTTCTTCCACGTGTGCCATCTTATAATCTCCGTTTGAGTCTCATATGGTAATACTGACCTTCTCTTGGCCTCTGTACCCTCTGGCCTTATTTTTCTATGTGTATTTTCTTGGACTATTTTTATCTTCTATTTATAAATGCATTTATATAGTTTAACTTTTGATAACATGCGTATTAAATAGAACGGGCTTAAGAAAATGCCTGTGATCTTTCTCATTCCTCATTCTCTTTACATTTCCCTATATTTATAAACTTGGAATAAAAAAACTATTAAGCACACATTTTTTTTTTTTTTAAAGGTCAGAAGAATAGATTTTTAAGGCCTACTCAAATGGCCAGGTCCACAATTTCAAGGAAACAAAACAGAGTCTTACAGGAGATGTTTCAGAAATACTCACTGGACTTTGTCAATGGTCTTCTAGCTGATTTCTTGGCAAGCAGCCGCTTTCTCTTCCATTCCATTTCCATCTCACTGCTGAATTGATCTTCCTAAAATGCAAAATGTATCATTTCATTTACCAGTCTAAATGCTTCTGCGACTTCCTATGGTCTAAAAAAAGGTGATGAATTTATTAACTTTGAGATTCTTTCTTAACTTGCCTTGCTCTCAACTTTCGAATTTGCAGCCTGTCTCTGCACCCTGACAAAGACATATAGGGTGTTTCAGGAAAAAAGAAAAAAAATCCCAAATATATCATGATACTCTTATTCCTCAGTGACTCTGCACACGCTATGCCTTTTGCCTCAAATTTGCTCCCTCTTTTTTGGACTATGCTGTTCTTTTAATCCTGTAAGATTAAATTCAGATTTTAGAGTTTTTATAAAACCCTTTCAACTCATGCATTCATTCTTTCTTTGTTCAGTATCCCTATTCTAGATGGCAGAAAAAAATAAAAGTTCAATGAATAAGAAAGCAATATATTTTAAAATAGTAATAAATGCAATGAAAAGTAAAAGCAGCGTAATAGTCAAAAATGCCAGAAAGAGTGAGGTGTATCATAATTTGATTGTTACAGAGATATCTCTTAGAAAATGATCTTTGAGGGAAGAACTGAATGAGCAAAAGGAGACAGAGGGGTATAGACAAAGGTTCAAATATACAGAATACAATTTAAAGAACCAAAGGTTCAAATATACAGAATACAATTTAAAGAACCTAAGCGGAACCAAGTATGTCTGTTTGAAAGACAAGCTAATAAACAACAATAGAAAGAGGAAGGTTTTGACTAGAACATGGTAGCAAAAGAAACAGGTACTTCGTTCCCCAGGGGAGTAAAAAAAAGTATGCATCTCCTTCAGTGCTCCAATAACTATTTTATATATTATTATTAGATAATTTTTATATTTATTTTTCTTTGCATGCTCAAACGTCAAAGTCAGATTGTGAGATACTTCTACAAGAGTGTGACTCATGTATTTTATCATATTTCCCTGTGCCTAAAATGGCCTGAGAAAACACAGAAGTGTAGATTCATCTATTAATTTATTTCTGTATTTCTTTATTCCATAATTGTTTATGGAGAGCCCCAAAAAGAGCAGGTACTATATAGAAACACTGGGGATAACCTGGTGAGCAAAGATCATTATAGCCTTGCCTTTATTATAGAATTGGAGAAGAATATTCAAGGCACTGAAAGAAAGATTATTGGCTTTTATCTTAAGAACAATGGGAGTCAATTGTTTCATCTCAAGAAAACCCTCAAATATTAATTAATTCAGCTCAGCAACTATTCTGAGGACTTATTTTATAGTTAATCAGTCTTACTGTCCTCTCTCTCTGCTACTAACATGAAATATTTAGAAATAACAAACCAAACTGATTTCCCTGACTAAAATATGACCTAAAATTGACTTTTTATATTGGATTCCTGTTTACTTTCTCAGGATCACTGTCTAACTGCTCTCATCTATATACCTGTGTCCATGTCAGTCACATGGCCTTTACAGACCCCAAAATGCAATGTAACCACTTATCTTTGTGCCTTTGAACCTCCGTGCATTTGTGTTGCCACATGTGAAAGAATTTGTGGTGGGAGGAACAATGGCCTGGGTTAGAGCGAGAGATCAGGCATCTCTTTAAGGGTCATGTATACAGGATTTATGACTTGGGTTTATCAATGACGATTTGGCATGTCTTTCCCAACTAGAAATTGTTACTAGTCTAGACATGGGATACAAGGCTTTGTGGTACATTTTATTTTCAAAGTTTTCTTTCAGATTTTTTTGGGAGGGTGAGGGTAAAATCGGTCTACATAGGAAATGGACGATACTACCAATCATAATTAAAAGTTATGATCCTGCTAGTATTTTAGGAAAAGGACTCATGATTTACAAGGCTGTCTATCTCTAGCCCATATCAGCCCACATCTTACATATAATTTATATAGGCAGACATACACAAAACCTGTAAGAAATAATTTAAGTATCTTCCAAGAAAAAAAAAAATCCAGATGGAAATGAGTCGAGAATAATGTCACCATACTGGGCACAATGTTCTAGTTTTATTATGAGAACAGTCAGAGCTTCTACGCAAGATGTGGTTGTTTTATTGGACCCTGCTGACCACTAACTCTGACAAAACAAGAGAAATGCCCATGGAAAAATATGAGCAAAAAAAGAAGAGGCAAAAGAAAAAAGACTCACAGAATATATATATATATATATATATATACATTTTTTTTCATTTTTTTTCTAAGCACAGACAAATTTTTTATTTGTTAGAAACTACACATAGATGAGGAATAGAGTCCTGCATGTCTTTGCTTTATTTATTCATTATGATGGGGTTTCACAACCTTGGCATCACTGACATTTGGGGTCAGTGCTTTGTTGTGGGGGAACTGCACTGTGCATCATATCATTTCTAACAGCACTTATAATTTCTACCCACTAGATGCCACTAGCACCTTTCTGCCCCAAGATTGTGACAATCAAAAATGTCTCCATGTATTGGCAATGGTCCCTGGGGGCAAAAGGAAGAACCATCTCATTACGAAATAAATTAAGTGTCCAATATGAACAAAAAAAATGTGCTGAATAATTTTAAATTGCCTTTTCATATTCTCTATGCCTTCATACATCTATATCTAAAGCAAATGAGATTGTGTATATGTATATCTTGCAGGTGTGGTTTTTACAATATCTAATTTAATCCTCACAAGTATTCTTAAAGCAGATATTATTTCTTACATTAAACTAAGGTCTAGAGAGTTTAAGTAACTTTCTTAAAAATAAACAATAAGAGGTAGAACCAGGATAAAACCTAATATTGTCATATGAACTACTGACAAAGTAAACATTTTGATTAAATATAATCTACATACAATTTAAATACATTTAAATATAATTAAAACTTTAAAAATTGCTAACATAATTTTTATTCCATTTCAACTCTACACACAAAGTCTCACATGCACATAACAAATTGAACATATTTTTAAAGTACTTTCATGTCATATTTTTATTCTACCCCTCAAAAGAAGTCTGTGAATAGCATAGCAGAAGTTATTATGCTCATTTTGCAGCTGCAGTAACTGAGGATCAAGGAAATTAAATGACTCAAATAAGGACTTACATTCATAAGTTACAGAAACTAGGTTCATTTAATATACACATACACACGTATGTATGTGGATAGCTGAGCATATAGCAACTGGCCATGTCTCTACATATTAATTTTGAATAATTTTGAATAATTGAGTCTATTTCAGAACATCCTAGGATCCCAGGAAAGGAAAAATTAAACTTTTTTCTTCTTCATCTTTACTTAGTAAGCATTAAAACTATATTTGTTAACACACTTTCTCTTAAAATTAAGTTCTTAATTCTTGATTATAGAAAAAAAAGAAATGTGATTATCTTTACTTTAATATAAATCATATTGAATGGCCGTTAATTATACACGATCCCTAATCTAGAATTGAAGATTGCATGGAAGTGATAGAGGGGTGCAGAGAAGTGGAAGAAAGGTATTGGGATGAAAGATGAAAAGAATTTATTAAGGAAACAATAGAAAAACCTGGTAAGCTTGGAAGGTTAATAAGAAATACAGTCAGATCCTTGGGTGGGACAGATGAAGGGACTTTCGTTGTTTGGTTCTAGAACAAATCCATTTGTCAGTATAACCCAAGGCAAAATTCAGAAACCAGACGTTAGAAGATATCTCTTGGAGAGATATGTAGAAGTATTCAAATGGGAAAAGTCCAGGGAGGCCAACTAGGAGATTTACTGCAAGAGTACAAGCATGTGATCTTCGGTTCGAGGAGAAACTAAAATAATCCCAAATTTCACTTTTTGTCTGAATTTTCAATCATTAGTCAGTATTATATCTTTGAGTATAATGGGTACATTTCTATGTTTTAGGAGAGACTGTTCCTTCTACAAATGTCAATTAGGTCAAGGTGATCGACAATATTATTGAAATGTATATTCTTATTGGTTTTCTATTTGTTCAATAAATTTTGAGACAGCAGCATGGGGATGGGATATCTGGCTATAATTGTGGATTATTCTATTTCTCTATGCAGTTTTATCATTTTTGATTCATGTATTTTTGAAGCTCTGTTATTAGATGCATAAATACTTAGCAAAGAATTGGCTTCTTTACAATTATGAAATGACCTTCATCCATGTTAACATGTTTGCACTGAAATCAACTGACACTAATATTATATAATATTAATAAATAGTAATATCCAGCTTTCTTTTGATTAGTGTTTGCATGGTCTATATTTCCCATTTTTAAAAAACTTTAACTTATTCATGCCTTTATCAAGAGTATTTCTTGCAGCCAGCATATAGCTCGGTCTTGCTTTTTTAACCTATGAACTATTTACTGTTTGCATTTAATTTGAATATTTATATAATTAGTTTTACTTCTATCAATTTATTACTATCAATGTTTTATATTTGTACCATCTGTTTATGGTTCCTTTTCCCCTCTTTTTCTGCTTTCTTTTGAGTTAAAGGAATATATTTTATGATTTCATTTTATTTCCTTTTTGGGGGGCTTATTAGCTATAACTCTTGTTATTTTAATGATTGCTTTAGGGTTTATACCATCCATTATAACCTATTAAAATCTGCCTTTAGGTGATATATCACTTTATGTCTAATATAAGAAATTTATAGTAGTATACTTACATTTATGCCCTCCTGAAATTTGTCATATTATCAAATTTTGTCAATTTGTCATATTATTCTTATTGTCATATAATTTTCTTTTACATATATGAATAAAACTCCCACTAAAGTGTCATTATTTTTGTTTAAAAAGTCAATTGTCTTTTAAAGATATTTAAATAAAAAGAAAATATCTCATGTATTTATCCATGTAGTTACCATTTCTGGTGCTCTTTGTACCTTTGTGTAGATGAAGATTTCCAAATGAGACAAAATTGTCCTTCTGTCCAAAGGACATATTTCTAACCTTTCTTACAATGTGAGCTTATTGGAAATCAATTCTTTCAGCTCTTGTAGGTCATAAAAGTATTTATTTTATCTCTATTCTGCTGGGCATTTTTGCTGGATATAGAATTTTAGGTTGATAGTTTTATTCTTTTAGCACTTAAAATATGTCATTCCACTGTCTTCCTGCTCGCATTATTTCCAATGAGGTTTCTTCTGCTGTTTTCATGTGTGTGTGTGTCTGTCTGTGTGCACACTCAAAATGTGTACTTCTAAAAATGTCTCTTTAAACCATTTTTAAATTGCTGGTTTTTAGCAACTTGATTATGGTATGCTTTGGTGTGTTTGGGTTTTTCTGAGATTCTTGAATCTGTGAATTTTTAATTAGTCATATTTTGAAATTATTCTGCCATTATTTTTAAAATACAGTTTTCTATACCCTGCCCCACATCTAGAATTATAACTGCAGTTACATAAGGTAACTTGAACTTGTCTCACAACTCACTGGTGATTTTTTAAAATTGTTTCTCTGTTTTTCTTTTTAGATAAATTACTATTGCTATGTCTTCAAATGCAGTATTAACTTTTCTGCACTACCTAATCTTCCAGTGCTCTTAAAGTACATATTTCTCCTCAGAAATTATAATTTTAACCTCTAGAAATTTGATTTGTCTTTTTATATCTTTAATGTCTCCACTCATCTTTTGGCTCATATAGAATAGTTATAAAAACCATCTCAATGTTCTTTCCTGTTAATTCTAATACCTGTATTACTTCTGAGTCAGTTTCAATTATTTATCTTCTCACTGTAGATTATATTTTCCTGCTATTTTGTCTACTTAGTAATCTTATTGTATACTAAACATTAAGAATTTTACTATGTTGAGTGCTATATATTTCTCTGCTCCCATGAATATTATTAAGCCTTATTCTGGGACACAGTGATAGAAACTTGGAAGAAGTTTGGTCTTTCTGGGTCTTACTTTTATGATTTCATATGTAGGACTAGATCAATTTTCACATTAGGGCCACTTCTCTGTGTACTGTACCCAATGTCTCATGAATCATGAAGATTTTATCTGGCTAGTGGGAACAAGTACTACTCTGGAATTCTATAACGACCTGGCACTGTTAACTTTTATCTTTCTAGGTGGTTATTTCCCTGGTCTCAGTTTACTTCCTCTCATGCATGCATTGAAACACAGTGGGGACCTTTTGCAGATATTTTTTCTGTATAGAGTCCTCTCCTCAGTCCCTATGTCCTGTGAACTTTATCCATCAATGTATTCCACTTTCTTAGCCCTGTCTCTTCAATTCAGGGAGATAGCTGCATGCTGCCTGCATTTAACTACCTGCACTGTTGCCTGGGAACTTTCACAAGACTAGAGGGCTAATAAGAGGGCTTTCCTTGTTTGCTTGCCAACTTCCAGGCCCGATGTCTTTGTTTTCTGATGTTCAATGTCTTGAAAAACATCTATATCAATGTTTTAAATTTGTTTTGTGATTGTTCTAGGTCAAAGGTAAACCCAGTCCCTGTTATAGCATCTTTGTCAGAGCAGAAGGATCGTCCTTCAGTTTCAAGCTCAAAATTTACTACATCAGATAGAGCTTGCTATGAACTCTTTTCCTCATGTCGCCAACTATTACATCTTTCCCATATTTCCTTTAAATCAACTGCCCCAATCTGTAATGATTTTTAAATTGTTTGCATACATGTTCTCTTATTCTTGTTTTGACTAAACAAGTTCATTTTTTCATAGCATGGACTTCTAGAATCCTAAAATTATGTGCCTGGCACATATTAACTGCTCATTAAATATTAGTTGAATAAATGAATAAATCTCAATGATGTTATTGTCTCCTCTGCTTGTATCTGTCTCTGTTAATATTTAAAATTTAATATTCTATATCTGCAGTGTTTACTGAGGAACTTTGTTAAGCAGAACATTGGCTTAAGCAAAGAGGTAAATTGTATTTCTCTGGGCCTTTTCTTTGCAACTAAGTCATCCAACTTGCTGATCTGCATTCAAAAGTAGGATCCAAAACTGAATACCTGTTCATGGTATACAGTTTTTCCAGTGCACATTGAATGGACATATTCCATACTGCCACCTACCTTCCTGTGACACTGTTCCTTGAATTGTATACTTAAAACAAGTTTGATTTAGTGGGAAGTGAAAAACAAGCAGAAGATTGCTGAGAGGTGAACGCAGCAAGGTAGACTCTCCCTGTAATGACACAGGAGGTGACATATGTTATCTGCTACTGTGACCTTTCTCTCCCTCCAGCAACACATATTATTCTGAAAAACGAACACAGTTAAAAGAAGAAACAAAATTGAGTCATCAACCTGGGACACTGTTTAGTGACAACCAGCTTGTTTACAGCTCTTTTTCTAAGATGAAATGCTGTTGGACTTTTTAAATTATTTCTCATGCTTTTCTTTCAAGCAGAGAACTCCAAAGCTAGAATTTATTCAGAGATAACTTCCTTTCAAATGTTCTACATTTATTAAAACTATGCTATACTTAAATGGAGAAAGAAGAAGCAGTAATTACTAACTATCTACTAATTTCTAGGCATTCTGATAGATCCTTTGACTTAGAGAAATAGAAACATGAAAAGTAGACTTATGGAGACCACAGTGTAATTAATTTAAGTAGACTAAGCAGTACTAAAAATTAATTAATATTTGTATGCAATAAATAGACAAAGTATAGGGTGAAAAGAGACATGTCATGGACTAAGGGTATAGCATATAGAAGTTGGATTTGAAGAAAAGATTATATTAGAAAAAACAATTTTATTAATAATATTTGTATGGCTATAGACACATTAGGAAAATCCTGATGTAATAGAAATACCATGGATTATAGGAGCCAGACAAATTTGGTCAGATGGGGAAACTAATACTCAGTGAGGTTAAGTATCATATCTAAGGTCACAAAGCTAGTAAGTATAAGAGCAAAGATTTAAAGCCAGATTTCTGAGATCTGAAAGATGAGGCTCTTTGTTTTACCAGAATACTCAAAAATAGCAACAGTTGCATTTTTAAAAGCATTTCCTTTTCTTATAATATAGGTTAGGTGATCAAGCTATATTAAATCTAGTTTCTGGTGTTTACTTGGTCAGAAATATGTGCAGTTGAGTGACTTAAACAATCAATACCCAGAAGACAGTGGACCTTTCTACCATGATTCTTATGCTGAGACTGCCATCAGCGAGTAATTTTCTTGTTTCAAATTTAATGCAGACTCTGTTCAAGCAGAAAATAGATTTGAAGACAATGAAAAACTCACCACTTTATTTCCCTAAGGACTTGTCTGCACAGTAGGCCTTGAAAAAGAAAACTAATTTTATAAAGACAGATAAACAACAAGTTAATCTTCAAATGCAAAAATTTATTGTTCTTTTTTTTTCCGTAAATTATTTCACTAGATATTGATTCCTTATTCTTATTATCCATCTTCAAATCACTGGGCTCAGTGTAAATTTGCTTACATTCTGGTAACAAAATTTATAATCAAAAAGGAGAGGGAAACAGTCCCATCATGATATATGTAATTTTTCTATCCAAGGGAAACTTGTAAATTGCCAATAAAAATAAACTGTAGTAGATGAGAAAATCGTAAGAAATTAAATGTCAAAGGGCACTTAGTGATAAGTCGGACCAGTGATTTTCTTTTTTTTTCTTACTCCTAAGGGACCAAAACATAGGATTTTTTTAAATTGCAGTATTTCCACATGGACATCATGTGTGGGAAGATTTTCCAATAATGCTATATTTATTGAAAAATAATGATTATACTAAATTTAATCAATCTAAAAAATGCAAAAATGTTCAGAGTTTGTGGTCATTAGCAATAAAAATAATCAAAACAATTTTCTGAGGTCAAATTATCAATGACCTCCGAGGAAACCTAGAAACTTGGAGGGTGTGATTCCCATGGTTGGCGTTCATGGGTTCTGTGTTAGTGTATTTCCCCAAAAGGGAGCTGAAAGAGCATAAGACAGTTGTGTCCTTTACGGAGTAAAGAACATAGAATAAGGTCAGGCTAAGAGTAAATTGTATCCACAAGTCCATAGAAAGAAACCTAAGAAATAAATTAAAATGGACGTTTTTAAATTGAATTTATTGCGGTGACATTGGTGAAGAAAATTATATAGGTTTCAAATGCACAATTCAATAATATGTCATATGTGTATCGCATTGTACATTCACCATCCAAAGTTAAATTTCCTTCTTTCACCATATATGGGACCCCTTTACTCTTACCTACTTCTCCTCCCTCCCCTTTCTCGCTGGTAACCATTAAACTGCTGTCTGTGTCTATGAGTCTCTGTTCGTCTTGTTCATTTGTTGCTTTTAGTTTTATATCCAAATGAGATTTTTGGACAATTAAGAGTATACAGAGGTCGAAGGAGTGAGTAATCTTAGATTAGATTAGAAGGCAATTGAACTTTAGCAGGATATTTGTGCAAAATCAATGACTTGCTTATTGTTGGTGTCCCTTGACTATTTAGTCCTTCATAAGTATAATAACTTTAATATCTGGACAATAGGGGGCCAAATAGGAATGTATAAAACATATTCAATCTTTAGATATCCTTGTTGGGCTCTCAAGTGTTTTAAAATTATGGAAATTTTTGTATAGCCTCTATTTTCTGTATCTCTAGAAACTATTGCAAAAAGCAGGACCTGTGTTACTCTATGGCATCAATTTTCAATACTCATGAAGTGGCTTCACCCTTGACACAGCATAGAATGTATGTGTTCTAATTCAAAGTCTATAGTATTCTCTATTGTCTCATAATTAGGACACTTAACTCATTTAAAGAATTGTATAATTTAATAATTTAAATAATTTCTCTGGCCTCTGATGCATGTGAGTTTGTCATCTGACATAAATTGTTATTACATTTGGATTTTAAGGTAGTGTTTCTCAAGCTTTAATGGGCACCCAGTACCTTGCTGAGATGCAGACTAAGATTCAGTAGGCTTAGCAATTCTTAAAAGTTCCCAGGTAAAGCTGATGCTGATGGTACACATACCGTACTTTAAGGAACAAGAACTTAAAGCAAGTGTCTTCCTCTGGGGCCTGAGAAAAGGGCTTATGTGAAACAAGTTTATCTGGTAATATGATACCAAAGGATAAGAGAATAGGGCAGGTAAGTGAAACCGAGGAGTAAAAGCCAATATTAGCATAAATGAACTTGGCTATCGGCATGGGTAACAAATGGTAAATCTCACTAGGAACTTTTGAAGTTTTATGAAATACATACCAAAATTTACTAGCTGGGAGATAAAATAGGGAAATATTTATCTATTCAGTCTTACTCCCATTGGCCAAAAGTGGCTCCCTGAGCCTGCCCTTCCAGTTTTCACGTGAGTGATTATAGAGCATTTTTCTATGGCAGTCTTATCTGTACACATCAAAGAAGTCCTAGAACAAGAAACAAAAATATTTACAACATGAACCAAACTAATAAGTTGTTCATGTTGCTCCTGTAGACAGTTAGTCAAGGCCGACTTGAAATCAGTTGTCACAGGAGTGACGGAATGAATGGTCAAGAAGATTTTGAGGTGATGGACAAGAACTGTAAGATACAATATGCTTCATTATGGCTGGTTGGTGCCTTGAGCCTGAGCACTTGGCCACAAAACTCATGTCTCTTTGATGCTATGTCTCACTGCTTTTCCCAAAGCAAAGTCATGATTGTACCATTCTAAAAGCATAGAAACACTGCTAGACAATAAGTATCTGGCAAGTATTACTGCATTTTCTCTTTCAGATTAGTAGATGGCCTTTAAGGAACCAGTAAAAGTCAATGTGGACTTTTCCCCTCCCAGAATTTCTGTGGCCCCCAGGAGTATCTTTTAGTTTTTGAAATGGTCGCTAGTGGATAGAGAATCAGACTCAATTCTTCTTCTTACTCCTTGAAGACTAGACTCTTTAGTAATTCCGATGATGCTACCACACCAGGTTATGCTTATCTACAGAGCAAAATGAGTTTAAGAGATTATCACTGCTACTATAACAAAGGCTATAGAAACCAAGCACCTCTGGGTTTTAGGCAGCTGGTCCTTTTACTATTCTTACTATATCTCTAAAACTAGAGTGGGATGACAGTATATTAAAGGAATAAATTATATTAAAGGAATAACATTCCCCCAACCAATTAGATGTTTCCAAATGCTTAGATTGTGCAATAAATGTTCACATCAGAATACACTGCCTTGCTCAGGTTAGGGCTGATAACTAAGTTTTCTGCTTAACTGTGATGACTGCACTATTTTCTCCTTTGGATGACAAAAAGTTATGAAAATCTAGGAGATTTATAATGTGTTAGTAGCACATAAACAGCCTCACACGCAAGTATCTATGTTTCGGAGTATGAAAAACTGACATATTTAAAAACCTTTGGGATTCAATGGAGCATCAAATGACCTACCTTTGTCAAGAGGCCATATTGTGTAAAAAGAAGAGCTTGGGCGCAAGTGTGAGAATAAATTCTCTGGATTCTTGAATTGAATCTAGCTATTCTTTAAAACAAAATATATTCTTTTGATGTTAAATATTCGGTTTCCCTATACATAAAACAATTGTTCTTTTCCATATCAGAAAAATTATTTTTATGGATAGTCCACAAAATACTGACTAGTACTTTTTTAAAGCTTGAGATTGTGAAAACCAAGGAAAGTCTGAGAAATTGCCACAATGAAGAGGAGCCTTAGGAGACATGAAGACCGAATATAATATGATAGCTTTAGTTGGATCCTGGAACAAAAAAAGGACAATGGGAAAAACTTAAAAAATGTGAATGAAGTATGAACTTTAGTTAATAAAAATGTATCAGTAAGTTTATTAATAATGACAAGTATACCATAATAATCTAAGAACTCAATAATAGGGTAGGTTGAGTTCGAGGTTTGGGTAACTCTGCATATTATCTCCACAATGTTTTTGTAAATATAAAAATTTCAAAAAAAATCTATTAGCATTTTAAAAAATGCAGTTACATAGGGGTCAGAAAAACAAAGTATAAATGTATATCAGTCTGTCTATCTGCCTATCTATTCATTCAACAAACTGGGAGAGAATAATGTTCATCCACAAGTTGCTCACAATCACATGGAATAAAAAATATAAGAAAAATATTACTAAAGCATAATAAATTATACTTAGCAAAATATATTCTGCATATCGTTAGACAAAGAGTTCAGGTGGATCAAGGCAGGCTAGATACTAGCAGCAGTCATCCTATCTTGTCCTGATATATATATATATATATATTTAAATGTTTGATATTATATAGTATGCTTGATAAAATGCCCTTTTCTTGATAAAAATTGCAATGCTGACTATAAAACACTTTTATTATTCATGATTGGCTATATGAGAGAGATTTTCAATTGCTTCTGTTAATTTCACTACTGCGTCTATTTTAAAAAGTTAAAGTTAGTTGTAATAGGGTAGTGGTAAGGAATAAGACAAAAATATAACAAGTAGATTATGAATTATTTGTTGAAGTCAATAGTTATTTTTTTAAAGAGTAAAAAAAGAAAAGCATCCATTAGGAAGACATATCCCACTAATATACATGGCAAGAGAAGTCATTGTGTGAGGAAAAGGGGGTGGTGAATTGAAAGACTATAGTAGTGGGAAATTGACAATGCATAAGAAGTGCTGATCAGTCAATATAAAAAACATTTCAGATGAAATTCCAAATGAAAAAAGGACTAGCTATGTAGTAAATCTGACAAGCTTAGTGACTAAAAGTAACCTCATGGAGTGGTCTGATCATAAATTCCTAACTGGGGAGGCATGGTGGGTAGTCACCCCTCTGGCTTATAACTTCCTTAGTAAAAGGTTTGACTTTGCATTAAGCAAGCCCTGTCTACTGTTCTTATGCATCAGGGTTAAGATACTTTTGGAATGCCAGAATAATCCTTTTTTCCAGACCACCCCCCACTGCCCCGGGCCAACCTCCCCCTTCCCCCCAGGAGACACAAACATCCTCAAAGGAGTACATAATCCTGTTTCCTGTATTTCATCCATATTTACTGTAAATGTTAACTTTTAACTACCTTGCACCCACCAATGTAAAAGAAGTATGTATCTCTCCATTTTACTTTATATCCCTCCATATAGATTTCCCCTCCTTGCTTTCTCTGTCTCCTTAATCTACCACCAATAGATTTCATGTAATCTTCCTTGCTTACTCTTTGATTCCAAAAGTATAAAAAGAGCTGCAAAACTGCTATTCTCCATAGCATTTTCTCAGTCCCTTGAGCTCTTGATTCCAAGCATGTCTTCATTTTGGCTTAAATAAACTCTAATAAACTCTTACAACAATTTCTGTAGGTTTGGATGTTTTTATGTGGACAAAACAAAGAAATAATTAACCCTTAGAGAGTGAACCATATTGACTGCATCGTGAAGCAGTAGGTTCAGACTTTTAGCAATGCTTCTTGGAGTACAGTGAAAGACAGTGATCTTTAAATTGTAGAGTCAGACCATCTCTGACAGTCTACCATTCTCCTGATTGCAAAAAATAGTGTTAGCTTGTGCCAAGTACTGAAAATTGTGAACCATTCACTCTGTCTTGGGAAGCACTATGTCTAGATGTCAGCATTAAATAACAACCAGGGTTCTGAACTTTCATTGAAAGGTAGGGCTTGCGGTCGAACCACCATCCATACCACTACCTGAGGAGGTTGCACTTGGTTTCTCTAAGTCAAGAGGCAGCTCAACAGGGGTACCAAGCAGATGGTAGAACTGGAGATCCTATGGCATTTTCTCATCCTTCATTGTGTCAAATCCCGATTCTTACTTCCTATAGGCATATACAAGTCTAATCTTCGAAACTCCAATTTTCTCTATCTTGATGAAACTTACATCTGGTTTTCAGGGTAATATCATAACATCAACTAGATTTGTTCCATCTTCATGTTTTTTATTTCCTAGCTTGTTACTTTGCTGGTGCATTTAATTCTGCCTAAAATGTAGAGCATACTTATTATTTAAAAAGAAAAAATCTACTTTATGAAATTCACCATCACTTCTTTCTTTCCTGTTTTGTGAACTATATTTATCTCACATGATGATTTAACTGACTTCATTTAAAAATGTTACCTTTATATTTTTCTCCTATTTTTACAGAGCCTAGCATTGTCTGTTATTTAGAAGTTACTCAATAAATATGAGAAAGAATAAACTGAGTTAACTCAGGCCAATGGTAGCCAAGATAGTGGTCATACCCTATTTCCTAAACATGCAGGTACTTCTGAATTTCTATGTGCAAATTTCTAAAGATACTGAATAATAGTACAAATAGAGTAGTAGCTCTACATTTTGTACAATGATGAAGCTATAGGAAAGTCTCTTTACATATAACCTTGAAATCTTGCCATGTAATGGTTTAAAAATCAAGCAAATGCATAATTTTAACTTCTCTGTTAAATATATTATATAGCGCTATAGTGTCCAATCCCATTCTAATCATTAGAATCACGTTCGGAGCACTTAAAAAATGTAGATTTCTCTATTATAAATCATGCAAGAAGTTAAAATTTTAAGCTCTTGGATGAGACTTATGTATTTATATTACCAAAAATATTGAATATTCCTCAAAGATATTCCAATAATTAGCCAGGTTTGGAAACAATGGTTTAATACAAATACATAATTGTATAATTTTATATAAAAAATTCTGCTTAAAACATTATTAATGAGACAGTATTCTATAATCATTGGAATAAAATTTTCTCTTTGATAATTAACCCAAAAATAATTAAAAATCATGGCAAGATTATTTCATAAATCATTATTTTAAAAATCAAAGGGATGCTTTTCTTCCCCAGAGATATTTTGCTAATTCTATTTTTTTAATTGACTAGAAATTTTTAATCAGATATTTTGGTAGTGCTCAGAGTAGCTGATTTCACAAGATTTAATTAAAATCTTTATTGCTATTTCACATTTGAAAATGTTTAAATTGTCTGATTTCATCAAATGCTTGAAGCAATGAAGAGTTAAGTAGCTTGTGTGACCACAATTCTCATTCATGGAGAAGTTGGGAGGCAGACTGGTTCAGCCGAAATGTAGCCACATTCAACCGTATTTCAACACCTATTCCAGCACCTAGCATCCCTGTATATATACAGAAGTTACCTGATATCAGCTAAATCCAATATTCTCTGCAGTGAAATGGAAATTTGGGTAGCTATATAAAGCTAGTATCTTTCGAGTAAATGATTCTATGCCCAATGTTCTAATGAGAGATGTCAGCTGGGGATTCTCCTGGCATCCAAAACAGTCATGCAATCCAAAAACAGATAATACAAGGAGTTCTCAGATTTTAAAAAGATGTAAAAAAGAGAATTAAATTTTTCTCCTTTGTGAAGAATGTACAAGTTTGGAATTTGCCGGCAGGCTCCCTTCCTGACAAATGGAACAAGTAGACATGTAGAAAATGATATTGCCTTACAGAGAGAGGCACATTTATTGGTCAAAGAGAAAGCACAATGGTGGATATTTCTTGTTTGAAGGGACTGTCTAGTCTCCAACCAACTTCACTCATTTAAGATATCCCTCTTTGTAAGTAACCTTGCAAAGAGTCAAAAACCTTCTATGACATAAACCTTAAAGAGAAGAGACCAGTTTCTAGGCTAGTCAAATTGGCTGTTCCTCTGCCAGTATTTGTACTGGGTGTGGAAAACACAGAGCAACTAGGAGAATTTGTTGATGCAGTGTTGGCGGTGATCATTAACTCCCAATTGGTGGCTGCATCCGGGTGAAGTACAAGTGGCTTCCCAGAGAAACATCCCTGCTACAAAAATAGCTAAGTTTACCACTCTTTGGCCTTCTGGAACTTTCTTTGTTTCTACCATATTCCAACTTGACCTTCAACCTACATTGATTCCAAGAGTGTCTTATATCTTTCAGTAATTGGCTCTTTCCATTTTTCATTTTATTATAGCATCAGTTGTTTTTCATAGTTTGGCATTCAGGTCTTAGGTTCCTTTACGAGGCCCTGAAATTGTAGCTTTGCATTGCCCTTCTTGCAGTTATGTAAGCCATAACATTTATTTCCCTGTTTTCGCATACTAGTCTAAGTTAATTTCAACTCAAAGAGTTTTGGATAATACAGATGTACAAATATTTGCTGTAGACCAAGGGAGCCTAATCCCTGGTCCATGGACCAGTACTGGCCAACGACAGACTGTTATGAACCAGACCACACAGCAGGAGGTAAGCAGCAGGCAAGTTAGCGAAGCTTCATCTGTATTTGTAGCTACTCCCCAGAGCTAGCATCACCACCTCAGCTTCACCTCAGATCATCAGACATTAGATTCTCATAGGAGCACTGGTCCCTGGTGCCAAAAAGGTTGGGGACCACTGCATAGACAATTGTTATGGATACAAAACAAACTAACATATGCAAAATATCTAACATATGGAGAATATGCCATCGGTAGATATTCCTTTCTTTGGAATCCTAATATGAATTTCTCAGAAGAACTGGGAAAACAGTCTTATTAAAATTAGTCATGTAGAAAATTGTGTTACTAACCATCTGCCCTTACCTAAGGAGTTTGCCAAAATTGCTTGGAGCCCCTTAAAATTAAGTTTTGACCATTTCGATATCTAGCTTTTTACATTAATAAGCTTCTCATAGGAAAAAAAAGGCAGTATCCACTTTGCTTAACATTTCACTTGACAGAAAACAACTAAAGGGGTTCGAATATGGTTTATAATTTCTCTGTAATGGGTACTACAACAGTTGAAAACCCACAGAGGAAAACCTTGCCCCAAACTGCACATGCATAATTTATTTATTTTACAAAACGTCATGAGCCAGTATGCTTTGCTAATAATCAGCTGCCCTATGAAGTGTAAATTATCAATGGCCTATAGAGCCTACCCACTTATTTTTAGGTAGTTGAAAAAGTTTAGTTACATAGAAATCTATTGAAGATAGTCAATTTTTTTTAATAGAATGAACTTCTATTGTTCAATGTGATTAGAACATGGATAGCAATAAAAACAGAGGTTTTTTGTTTTTTTTTTTGTTTGTTTGTTTTTTTAAAGGAATTCAAGGAATACAATTACAATAGTACAAGCCATGCATTGGTCATTTGTTAGGAATCACAATTTTATACACATTTTCTGCAACACTAGATGCCCTATCATTATTGGTATTTTAAATCTCCATTTATCAAAGGATAAAACTACAACTGAAAAAGTGATATAAGTAACTTGGTCAAGGCTCCAAAGCTAATAATTTTCAAGGATGTGAGCCCAAACCTACTTATTAAAAGGCCCTACTATTTACAGTCAGTTATTCAGTTTTCCCTCCAAGGCCAAAACCATATTTTTAAAGTTATTTTGCAATCTCAGTATTTATGTGGAGATTCTATTCTACTTAAATACTTCGTATAATAACACCAACAAAGTTCTTGATTTCTTCATTGTTGATAAAAGAAATGTATTTTTTTCTAAAACTTACCCTTTTAGAACAAATAATAGGATGTAAGCAAATATAACAAAGGCAAACAAAAATTTTGTTTAGAAGAATAACTTCCATTGTTATAAGGTACTTTTAGAAATCTGACTTTAACCTTTGTTCATCTTACCACAGCTGGTTCAGTTGTGACAGAATAATTATTTTCTCAATATTCTATTTTCATAAATTGCTTTTGTTAAGAATAGCTGGGATACAACATGAAAAGAGGTACCTTTTAGAAGATGCCAGCATATTTTATGACACAGAGGAGGTGCTAAATAAGACTTACTTAGCATTATTATTTGCTGAATAATGACCAGAGGGGAAAAAAGTTACCACAGGAGATAATATTGCAGGAGACATATTAGGAAAAAATATATGCATATGTATAGATGTATATATAAGCTCAGTCATTCTTGGATCAGAAGCTAATTCTGAGAAAGAAAAGATATAAAACTTGTTAATGTTGAAGGAAATTTAAATTGTTTGATATTGCCATAGCCTTGGTGGTTCAATGGTAGAATGCTCTTAAATTGTTTGAAGTGAAATTGGCATCTTCGCTCATTCTATAAATATTTATCAATTACCTACTTTGTATCCAGTACTGTTCTAGTCATTGGAAGTATAACAGTACATAAAACAACAAGAAAACCACAAATGGTGTTCATAAAGCTTACATAATAAAAACATCACTGTGTACATCAGAACAGAGATGGGATGCTATCAGGCAAAAAATTTGTCATTGAAAGAGCTGGTATAGTTGGGCTTAGATGGATGCAGTAGTAAAGTCTACTCAATGTGAATGTGAGGCATGTTTTGTATATGTACTAATATGCTTAAAATTTACATAACATAATTATTTCAATAAAGAGGGATGTAATCATTAGAGATGTGTTTATAATAACTTTATATACTTTGCTTTTCTTTTATTCTTCAGTTTATTAATTTGTTCACATAGTGTAAGCTTTTTGTTTATTTTTTAACCATTTCCCACTTAAGTTACAGAGTATATAAGTTAGTAGTTGAGTATTTGTCTTTATATTATTAATGTTATTTTTTGATTTACTTTGATCAAATATTTGGGTTACTAAATTGTTGAAATAACCTAGCCAAAAGTCTCTTGCTTTTAAAAATATTCTACTTTCTAACACCTGGTGGGAAAAGAGTTGCACATAGATGGTTAACACCATAGGAGGCAGAGGTGAGCTCTAGGTCTCTTAAGTTCTAGGTCCTCTCACCTCTATCTCCTAAGATGATTGAGAGAGGTCTTCTCATCTTTTCCTCCTAGGTAATCAGAAAAATTAACTAATATCTCCAAACTTATTTCACACATCTGTAAAGAGAACACTGATCTCTTACTATAGTGTCATGATAGAATCAAGACACGCTAAATGATTTTGTAAATGCAAAAAATTATTATATCAATCATACATTTTTTTTAAAGTTATAAATAAATGTGATTCTTTCCTCCTATGACTTTCCCCACTTCAAAAATCATTCTACAACCAACTAAGATTTCATGAATTATCTTTAGTTTATGCTAGTGTGACTGGCACTTGGCATATATTGGGATGAGGGAAGCAAGCAAACAAACAAATAAAACAACATACTTCGAGCTTTTGCTTTTATACTGTCATTGTTTTGTCTCTGAGGAACTGAGCAACTTCAAACGATCAGAGGCATGTAGCAGTTCTCGATCTCCTCTTTGTATTTATCATACATTACTGGGAATTTTCAGGAAGGGTCCCCAGGAAAAGCTATTTCATCAATTACAATTTATGTTTTTGATTCTCAGAGAGCAGTTCTGAGTGAGCTTTCAAATGCTCTTTTGATCTAATTCATTGGTGGGTGTGATGCATGTAATTTTAAACTCCATATATGTCATTATCTATTTATATTCCTTTCCTTAGAAGCCTGTTAAACCTTATTTATATGAAAGATTAAATAAACACCATAAAACGATGCTATTTAAATTGCAAGTGCACTTAGTGCTTTCCGAATGAATTCAACAACAATCAATATTACAGTCCAATTTCAACTCTTTTATTGTTCACATACAAAAATAACTACACGAGCAATTTGAATATGCATAGATTACTTCTTCTAGGTTTCTCCATGCCTTGCAAAAATAAAAGAAAATAAAATGTCCCTTTTTGTATAATTTTAAATCTAGAAGGAGTCTTAGTGTCTTAGTTAGTACCTAGGACAATATAGCCTTTCCCCATTCCTCCTTTATTGTTTTTTAAATCGATGAAATGGACAGTGAGGTAGGCTAATAAAGTGAATTTATTTATGAAACCATGGATGTCTACCCAAATTTACCAAATCTAAATGGCCTGGAATTATGTATACATCTGGGCAGCAGCCAAAAAGTGTTGGTATTTGAAGTTTTAACAACTTATAGCCATGTAGAGAAAATGTCCTAATGGTAACAAAAATAAAACCTCTATTACTAATTCTTTTTTGTCAAACATACCAAATAAGACTGATTCTGTGGTTAACCAATTTATGATTAATTGATAATTAGGATTAATTGATGATAATGATTAAATATAATTAATAAATGGGTGCTTAAATAATTGAAAAAATTCTCTATTTGACTTGGATATGAGCAAATATTTACTGTGTATATATAGTCTATAAAGATAAATATTTATTTATAACCTGTGTTTTGGGAAAAAAGGAAACCATCAAAACATGTTTTTTGTCTTGTGTTCCATTGCTCTTATGAAGTAAATAAAGAGATGGGGAGTTCATGTTGCTTATAGGAGTTCACATTACCCCAATAAGTATGACTCAGAAACCTAATAAAAAAGCATATTAATGAAGCCAAATTATGTTCTGAGAAGTTTTTGATTAAAGAATCTATATCGATCGATCGATTGATCTCTCTATATCTTTGTAGGAAATTTATTTTCCAGATCCTTCTGGATGTTTTATTTTTATTCTCTCTCCCACCCTTTATTTTTAAATTAAAAAAATATATATATTTTGGTCATTTTCATAAGCTCCTTTTTATTTTCTATATATATATATATATATATATATATGTAATATATATGTAATTCCTCCCCAAAACCTTAGAGTGCCAGTGATGTGTATTGGTGACCCCTTTGTGCATGAGATCTTATGGAAATAAGGCTGTGGTAGGACTTTCTGAAATACAAAGTGCAAAGAAGAGAGAAGTAGGATAACTTGGAGAAAGAGGAGGAAGAGGAGGATGGCCATGCAGTGTAGTAGTTGACTCTCAAATGGAAACAGAGATACGGATCCCTACTGTCTCTCAAAGACTGAAACACTAACCGCGTTTCCTCCATTCCAAATTTCATGAGGACTGCTATTTCAGCTCCTGAGTTTCATGCAGCTCCTCATTCACAGCATCTTTACTTTTATTCTGATTTTCAGAATATTCATCCTTCATGGCTAAACTCAAATATCAATGCTGCTGGAAGGTGTCCCCTAATCTCTCAAGCCCAAATTCATCATTCTTTCATTTGTACTCTCTCAGAATTATACTTATGATTTATTAACGATTAATTTTATCCTATCATAATTTATTGTTAATAAATCAGTCCTCTCCCCATTACAAAGTTCCATTAAGATAGTGATTAGTTCTGGCATATATTTGTATATACTAAATGCCCTTTATATGATAAGATAAAAATAATTGTTAAAATTTTACTGTTAAGCACTATGCCAGATTTTTAAAATGTATCTTGAAACAATACAACTACCTTATGGGAAGGTTATAATTCCCATTTTATAGATAAGTAAACGAACTTGAAAGAATATATACATATATATGTATCTATATATAACTAATTAATGTTAGAACTAAAATTCAAATCCAGTTCTGTCTGATGCCAATGACTAATAGTTCCTGAAATAAATTTTCACTCCTGGTTTGATGGTCTAACCGAAATGAAAGGCTGACCTTGGATCACAAAATTTTGTTTAGATTAACATGAGATGATCTAAGCCATTGTTTTATTGATGGTTGTTAATAACACTTTGATAGTCTGTAATCTTTCTTCTTTAGCAGCTTGGGAAATCTTTGCTGTAAACACTTCAGTGAGAGTAAGGTTATCTCATCTCATGAACAATTGTCTGCATATCCATCTGAAAGAAAGGTCAAGTTAAAAAAAGGCAATGACAATGACATAGATACTGTGTTGTGTCTCTGTGGGATCCTATGTGTCAAGTGCCCATTGAAGAAAGCAGAAAGTGATAAGTTTATTCTCACAGTGGAGTCTAGGATCAGTGTCCATTGCATGTTCATTCGGATTTCATTAAGTCAATAAGTGTGATAATTCAAGTCCTAGAAATTTAAAATACCCCATTCTAATGATATCAGGAAAAAAAAAAAAGCTTTAATAATCCAACAAGAATTGCAGAAGAAAATTTTTAAAAATTAAATTATGCTTCGACCATATTTAACAACCCATACATTCTACACAGGTATCGTGTCTCCCTATTTTCAATGCTTTGCTCAAATGGTTTCCCACTAATAAACAAAATTTACATTTCCAAGCACTACTGATACTTTTGCTTCGCCAAACACTATCTCTACTGCAAGATCCAGCCCTAACACTGTGACTTCCGATAGCTTTTCCTTCTCTATGCGGGCCAAAAGAGATCATGCCACCTATCAAATTTCTAAATGATTATATCCTCCTCTCTCTTATGAACTAGAAGAGAATTAACACAGTTTAAACTAATACCTTGAGCCTAGAACTAAATTTAATATTGCTTTTCATCATCATAAACATCTGATGCTCAAATACTCAAAGGAATGACATAATCATCTAAAAACACATTTTAAATGCAAAGATTGAGATGTGAATCCAGATATGACTTCAAATGTTATTCATTTTAATTTTGCCATCATATTGCCTGTGGGCTGGAACTATGTGCAATTGATTCCTGTATCTAAGTAGAACATTTATTCTAAGGCCCTCCACACAGTAGATCCTAGATGAAAGCAAACTAAGAGTTAAAACTCATTATTGTGACACATAAATATACATGGTTGGTTTTATTCAATAAAGCAGCCTCGTAGTTCTCATCTAAATATTAAAGTTGATTCTTACCACACGTTGCTAGCAATTCACTAGAGTTACTAAGTTGTTGTGGGGAATAAAGCTGCATACCTTCCTCCCCAAAAATCTATATTTAAATATTTTAAGATATTTAATAATTTAGATATTTTATTATTTCAATACAGCCAGCCCTTAAGACACAATTATTCCAAATTAGTGAAGTTGGTTTGACAAGTGCCTATGACCAGTGAGCAAAGAGAGTCATTTATGACCATGCTGAGAGCTCTCCAAATCCCACCAGTGTTAACATGGGTAAGAGAAACACTACGGCACCCAATCCTTCACATGACTTTTAAATCATATGCTTATTTGTGGAGGAGGCAAAGACTGTCACAAGAAGGCATAGCTGACACTGAGATAGCACAGAAATCTTAAAATCCCAGTCTACTTTCAAAACTAAAATTCATAAGCCCTTTGGGGCTTTGGCAGACACTGATAGTGCTGAGCCCAGCTGGGAGGCAGAGTCACAGTGCCAGAAAATTAACGGCACCACTTCTGGGGCCCAGGCGAGCTTGTTACAGGCCTGACAAATCTAAGGTAGTGAATGACAGCACTCATGGTACTCTCAGGATCTCTGTAAATGTTTTCTGCCATCCAAAGAGTACTGCTTCAGGTTTACCAGGCCTCCACACAACCACATACAAACACCTGCTAGCGCTCACACTTTTTCCTTCTATTTCCTCTCTTCCTCTTCCTCTCTCTCAGCATCCCTGGAAAACCAAGTTAGGTGGAAAAAAAAAAAAAAAAAAAACAAGCTTGAAGCACACAGAATTTCTGCAAACAAACAAGGGCAATACTTTCAAGAGAAACCTCGCTTAGGATTCATTGAAAAATGAACTAAATCAAAAGTTGGCAAAGCTAATCTTATGTACTAGAGTTTCAGGAGTATTGAGAAAGAGAAAAAAAAAAAACTAAAGGCACAGAGTATACTGCCTGGCACAGCATAGGATGCTCAATAATCGATCAATAAAGAAAAACGTGATGGTATGGGATTGATGAGGTTTAGTGTAGAGTTTTGTATCTGTTATTTTGTTTGCTTTATGTTCTATAGGTGATTATCTAACATTTGAGTTGAAATGATAAAAGCAGATAATAGTTTAACAGTGGCATTTGTCTGCTAATGTTTTTCTTTCCTTTGAAAACTGAGTGGGTTGTTCAGGTACTGCATTATAAAACGTGTCATGAACAAAAGCTAACTTTTATTATTATTATTTTTAACAGATTAACAAGCAGAAAAAAAAACTGAATTCCAAAGATAAAGTTGTTGATTCAAAAATAATGAGATCTTCTATCTTCTTAAATCTCACAGAGCTCTGGAGAGAAGTGCCAGTAAGAAGTTGTTATTCTTCTGATGCATCGGGGGTGATATATTAGAAGTTTCAGCTTCATGTGATATATAATTCATAAATGAGCTAAATAGACAATGTATAATTCTCTTCTTCAACCAAGGCCAGCCAGCTATAGACAGTTAAGGTCTGATGTGGTGTTCCCTGAAGCCTTTAAGAACCTATCTATGGATCTTAAGCTCATCATCCAAAAGGACTACTAAATCTCCACCATCACGCCCATGTTTAAAGAAGCATAACAGAAGAAGAAAATAACAACCAAACAAATAATTATAAATAGAGGTCTAGTATTTCTTTCTACAAGACTCAGAAACCCCGCAATTCATCCATTTTTATCTTATTAAGGAGCTACCGAGTTACTGAGACAAAACTAGATAAGAAGTATAGTCTTTGTTCGTGATTAGTTTGTGGCCAGCCAAAATTTTGAGGGTTTTTATATTATTATGAGAATAATTTAAAAAAAAAAAAGGATAAAACAAATCTTCATGCAGTCAAATAAATGTCTTGGCAACAATTAGCATAGTATAAAAATAGAAGTTCTGCATTTTGGGGATTCCATTCCACCAGGACAATACCTTAAGATGTAAACCCATACCTCGGCTTTCCCTTGAATGGGAAAGATGAATTCAGATCTACAGAGTGAAGCTTTGCATAGCATGCTTGTGGGTGGCCACGTTCATCCCATGGGAAGGCATCCTAGGCAAAGCAGTATTCTTCCCTTGAGCCCAGAATGGAAGTGGTCAACTGGTAAACTAGTGCTATTTGTGTCTTTTCTTCTTTGTTCATAAATCGATTAGTCATTTGTTTTCTCAATTTTATGTCCAGAGTTATAGAGTATGTTTAATTCAATTAAAATGTTGGCCAAGGGCTTAGTCAACAAGATTTAAAATTGAATATTAATTGGTAATTTACTTATATACTATTCTACAGCCATAAAGGCATACAAGAGTTCTTGCAAACCCTCTACCCCTGATACACACATATCCTTAATTTTCTGAATGTCATAATTTCTTATCTGCCAAAGATAGAACTAAATGTTATTCAAGAAAAATACAGTTTCCAGGTATTTGAAATAAACTATATCATTTAAATTTTTTTATATAACTTTCATTATAGCTAAGAAAAAAACCTACATGTTTATAGCTTCTACACAAAAGATAAGTTGTGATAGTAGAACATAACTGTAAAATAGCACTCCAAATAGCAGGTTTCTAGATTTGCCTCTGCTTCTAAATTATTCTGTCCCTTGAGTAAGTTAGTTAAAATCTCTGGGGCCTGTTTCCTCATCTGCAAAATCAAGAGTGTGTGTTAGTTCCCTTCAGACCCTTTCAGTTGTTACACCCCATGGATACCTGGATTTTTAGTGTCACTTTCAATCAAGTTTAATATTCTTCAAGAATCCATTTCTTCACCTTTAGAATGTTGTTTCATTCTGTGTGCCTTAAATTTATGTCTATACATCATCATCTCAATATTCCCCAGTCCTCATTCTAGTTTTATACTTAAGAGTCAACAAAGGGTCTATTTTTAGCAATTTCCCAAAGAAACTGGAAGAGAGTCTCATCTTTGGCTCATTACCTCTGAGAGCCTGTTCACTGATGCCGGCTGTTTCTACACTCTGTGCCCAGCTCCTGCCTATAATTGTCACCAAGATCAACATAGGTTTGTCACCTCTGTCAAATGGGAGAATTAAAATGAGTTTTCTCATGTCGAAAGCTGACTCGTATTTGGGTCCCTAGAGCTTGAGGTTATTCAACACTGACTGAAAAAGGAAATGCCACATTAAACAGCTACAAACATGCGCGCGTGCACACACATGCGCGCACACACACACACACACTCAGGCTTAACAGTTATACTTTCATTTCTACCTCTTTCAAATTAAAATTTTTAGCGAAAGGAATCATGACTGCATCCAGATATAAAGATTCATAGTATGTATGCTTAGCAAGTGCTCAGGTTCTTAAATACTGGCTGCCTTCTGTTTCTATGAAGTTGAAGGCCTGGCATCTAAATTGGAAGCTCAACTACACAGCACAGGTGGGAATAAAAATGAATTAGAGGCACATGACTAGAGTAATGGTTTGGAGGTTCCTTCAGCTGTCCAGATAAAGTAGACTACGCTTTGTATCTCACAGAGGTTAGACTAGAACACCATAATAAAAGTTGATACACTTTCGAACCATGCACATACCAGCTTTTCCATAGGCACTCTTGGCTGAATCGTGGCAATCACAGTAACACCCAATTTCCCTCTGACGTCATCTTTAATCTCGTATCTCTGTGAGTCCCAAGTTATTTCTGCTTCTGACATTTAGATCTGAACTAAAGACTGTTCTCTAATACATCTAACCCGATTATTTTTTTTTTTTCAAAAGATATTGCTTTTTGCTTGTGGATAGAATCAAGAGAAGGATTTGAATATTCCCAAATGTCTCAGTAATGAAAAGACATTACACTTAGTAATTTGAAGTTGTCAAATTGATTTTCAAATTGACTTTCTAGGTAGAAATGCAAATCCTTGAGATTTTCTTTTCAGTAAAACTTTTGCTGCCCTTCATAAAAAAAGAAAAATAAAATAAAATATCCTTTGTGATAAGAATCAAGCTTGATAAATGATGAATACTGTTTTCATTAATCTTCACATGAAGTAAATTATGAACTTGTTTTATAGATGATGAAACTAAGATGTTAGAATATTTTATATTTAAGGCCCATAAAAAGAATATAACTATATTTCAAATTCATGTAAACCTGGGCTCTTACCATGAGCCTAGTTATGGCAGTTCTATCTTGCTAATTTAATGCCAGTTAGCCAGTTAGGCCTTTCTTTGATATCATTAGCTCCCTGTCCCATTGTTTTTTCTTTATTCCAGTCTGTTATTACTCTGCTATTACTGACAATATCTTGACTCTTTTCACTTCTTCCCGATGTGAGGAGCCTGAGGATCCTGTATTTGATCCTGTCTGTGACCTTAGATCTAGTATAGCTGGCTTTTCCTAAAGACTTGAAATCGCTTTGTGTTATTGGTACTTTGGGCTATCCCAGAGAAGAACTCCTACTAAGTCCAAACTTCTCACTAAACCATAACCATGACTTAGCTTTCATTGGTCAGGTCTTTGCTCAGTGAAGGACCTAGGCAGCTGAAAAGTGGGACAACTTACATACTGACCACATAACTTCCCTCTTTATTTTTATTCCAAAAATGTATCTCTATTTACTTATTTTAAGGATGTCAACTTGTCACTTTAAGATTTTATTTTAGTCATCGCCTTTGGAAAGCTAAGAAATTTTGCAGACTCTGATACAGCTGAATATCATCAACTAGAAATATCATTTTTGGGAAGAGAATTTATACATTTCACTCCTTTTTTTATCTGTGTTGAACTGCAAAGGGTGGAAAATTGAATCGTATGCTACTATCCGGCCAACAAATGTGCCCATGCTAGCTATGCTTTATGATGGCTTTTCAGAGCCATAGCAAGTCCAATCTATGATTAAATACAAATTTTAACCTTCTTGCTTCACACAGAAAATGAGATTTGTGCAGTGGACTTTTTTCCTGAAACGTTGAACCCAGCAGAAAGTATCATTTTGCCATCCAGTCTTCTTTTCTACTATTTCTATTTGCATTCTATTAGCATAATGTTGAAAAATGGAAGCCACCAAAATTTTTTTTGTAACTGAGCAGTGAGAGAAATGGAATATCCTGCACTCTTTTCAACTGCCTATTAGTTTAAGAGATGGGTAGCATGCACATTTAATGATTACAAATTGATTTTTCTTGATCTTATAGTGTTTTCATAGTCCCTACTTCTAACCGTACATTGCATATAAGGAGCACAGCATTCTGAAATGCATATCATCATGTTTAAACTCATATATCACTGAAAAGTATGTACATTATATATAATAAGTATTTCACCTGTTTTGAAAGTCTGCTACTTAATAGGTCTTATCTAACATTCTATGTGAACATATTTCCATGCCACAATTCACACTTCAAATAGATTAATGCCCTAATCTAGGTCTAAACAAAATTTCTTTATAGTGTTAAGACATCTTGTTATGAGAACAGGCATTTTAAAAGAGTCATGTTTAAATAGTTAATGTGACCTACAACATACCCAGCCTGTGAGGCTAAACAGTGGCTAGTTGATTGTAAAAACCTTTCTAAAATAGCAGCACATTTAAATTGGCTCAAAATATTCAGATATTCCAAATAGATGTATTCAGGAATTCACATAAGAAATTTTCTTTCAGGCTTGTAATACTATACACATAATGAGTTCCTGTGGATTGTGATAGTGTGGAAGAGTCCAAATTGTGTTATACCAACGTATGTTTTTGCCCAAAAATGTATATTCAAATTGAATGTGTGAAAGACAGAGTGTGTATACACTGATTGGAATGCTGGCAGACATATGAGTTAATTTATGTGAAATGACCCAATGAATATGCTCAATCTTCTTAAAAAAAAAAAAAAGAAAAAAGAAATCTGACCATCCATTTACCATTAACCCAGCTGCCAACCTGTGATCAGTGCATCATTACTTATATGCTTCAATCATGAATACATTTACTTACTCAAATAGCCCTGCAGGGCTCTAGGTTTTTAACTTACAGTGAAATAGACCTGTCTGAGCCTGAGAAGAAGGTAAGCTGCAGCTTTGGCAGCATGGCTGCAAATCTTTTTTTTTTTTCACATATGGGAGGTGGGTGTGTTAGGAAAGAGATATGTTGAGAAACCTCTTTTTTCCCAGAAAGCACGTAAATGAAGCTCTACGAAATAGTTCAGGTAATGCCTCCCGATGGCTGACAGTATCCTCCTAGAATAGGCCTCACCAGACACAGATAAATGAAATAGTCTAGTTCTAAAGGCTGGGACTCAGGAGCCAGAGCTAAGACAGTGTCCTAGTATCCTACCTGAGGCAGTCTGGATTGGAAAGGTTTGGAGGGAAGAGGTAACCGAAAGGCCTCTGTTCTGAATATGAACTAAAGGAATTATATTAAAAAAAAAAAAAAAAGGTTTCTTAAGGATAGTATCAAGGCTGGAAATAGTAAACAAACACAATATCTTAGAACCAGGTAGAACCAGTCTCTCAACTGTTTTTCCAGGACTATTACTCCTTTGTTCCTATTACTTGGTCATCCGTTTGAGGATCGTAGGATGTAAACAAAAGGAATCTCTCTTGAGTGAGATTTCATCAGTGTCTGGAGCATTCATTTTTACCAAGGCCAATGTTCTTTGCACGGTCCTGGATAGACGCTGACCATTTCTCATTCTCTGACTTCCATTTGGCTAGTTTCCTGTGGGTAATGGACTCTTTCTAAGAAGAATAGACAGGTTTTTTCTTTTTTTTTTTTTCCTCTTTCTCACTCTCAATCTCCTTCTGGCCCAGCATTATCTCCTAAGCTACCAGATAATAGTATTTGAAATTTTGTCATTCACGCCCTCCAATAATATAGTCACAGCTTCATGGTCAACAACCTAACAAAGGCCCCACATGAGACTAATATTAAATGTTTCTATGTATCTTAGGTTAGACTCTGTCAAAGCAGATACTGGGTGAAAGATTCAGGTATTACAGGTATATATTAAGTAAATGTTCCCAGGAGAAACTAGGGAGGGAGTATGGAGGGCCAGAATGGGAAGAAGAGAAGCCAAACAGAGGTACAATTTCAGGGTAAATCCAGATGTAATATAGTTTTTAAGAAGAAATTACACCTAAATTTGTCCCACTTTAAGGGAAAGGAGATGCGATTTTGTGCTCCCCTGGCAGTCATTGGTTATAGGATGCCCTGGGGTTAGGAGGGGATAGTGAAACTCTCAGGTGCCTCTGGATCTTCCCTTGGTTATGGATGTTTCTGTGTCCAAGAGCTAGACTCAGAAGTTCCAAGTGCAAGCTGTTAACCAGAAAGTCAACAGAAGTTAAGTGATGGGTTCAAAGAGGTGATAAAATGAATCTCATGAATCTGAGAGGGGTACCAACCAAGTTTCACATTTACATGTATGTAATTTACATAAAATAAAATGGTTTCCAGGTGCCTGAAGGGTAGGGGGCATACATACTATAATCTTCTATGTAGTTACTACGTTATAACACAAATTTTCCAGGAGGGGAACTTGAGTCTTAATGTGGATAGCCAGTTTACCTAAGTCACAAAGCTTATGTCAGGACCAGCATGCTGGAATAAATTAAAAGCCTAGTCCTTTTCCACTAGACTACTCTTTATATGATATTTTACATCCACCGAATATCTATGTGGTTGTCACAGATACCAGTTAGAATCCCTGAATGGCAGTGATGTCTGTATGGCACAAGTAAGAGTTAATCATGTTCCAATCTTCACACAGTCTTTTTCAAATTAGAGTACTGAGTAATAATATACTTTAAACTGTTTTACCAGTAAAAATAAGCATTTGAATTATATTAAACATTGATAGGCATTAAGAAATAGATCTTTGTGCAGAGATGGAAGCTTTGGAATGACAGTAGATCAGAGCTTCACTAAAACAAACACAATCTCTATTCAAGTAATTAGCGGGTTTAGCACTTTTATAGAAACTGACTGAGACTTGATACATTTAAGCATTTCAGTGTGGATAGTCCAAATAGTCACTTGCATTATTGGAACCAAACTGATGAATCTGCTTGGGTTTTTAGGCTCAAAACTGTCTGTGAAATGTTTTGAATTCTTCCCATGCCAGATGCATGGTTCATAAAATCATCCCATTTTAGAGAATGAAGGAGCTTTATGGTATATCTGGTCCAGGTGATCCCATAGTCCATGTAAGCAAACAGATTCAGAAATGAGACATAACTTTCCTATAGGCACATAACAAATATGGTACTAGAAGTTCTTACAAGAGTTCTCTTTCCAAGAATATTCCTACTACGTAATGGTAGGCTTTATCATATTTCAACAGGATTCCTAAAACATCAAACCAAATTCAGGTCTATTCTCCTCCAGTCTATTCTCCATATTGTACCAAATATTAATGTTGATCCTTTGGTTTAAATACGTCAATGGCTTTATCTATATTTACAGTTGCTTTTCCATATCATATACCTCTCTGCCTCTACTGTCTCCCCTCCTAACACTGCCTCCTTATCTCTCCACTCCAAATATACCAATGTGTTCGTATATGTAAAATATGTATGTTCCATTTTGCCTCTACGCCTTTGTACTGGCTATTCTCTCTTGTAAACACTTTCTATCCTCTCTCTGACTTTATTTGGCCAAGATAAGTCTAACAGGCATAGAAATGCTCTGTCCTTTCTGTTCTCACAACCCCTGTGTGTATTTCTACCAGAGGGCATATCACTGACTATAGTGATGTTCTCTTGACATCTCTGTTTCCTTCAATAAAGTGTATATATTTCCAAAACAGAACTTTTGTCTAATTCATCACTAGTATACAGCACTTGGCATATTTGAAACATTCAGTAAATGTGCTGACTGTTGAAAATATAAAAATGATAATATACACACTATTGACATACCATTGCTCTTTTAAAGAGTCCAAAAGAGTCCTTTGAAAGGAACTATGAAATATAGGATTTGAGGATAATAATCCTCACTCTCCTTTGGTTCACTCTGTTTAATAGCTCCTGATCTTTTGGAGTCCAGTGATAAAAGATAAAGATTGAAAATCTTTTTGTGATACTGCTATATATACACAAATACCCCACTGGTCATCTGAAGTGTGCCTAAAGGCAGACAGAGACAGAGACAGGAGGAAAAAAAATATGTCAAGGGGTGATCCATGCATTGGGGGCACATAAAATTGCAAATACTATTCAACATCATTAGTATCATTTCCACTGAAAGCCCTTGAACGTGTGACAAAATACAAATTTTACTCACAGAATAGCCTAAGCACAGAATGTTTGTGTGGGAAGGGCCATTAGAAGTATCTAATGCAGGATGGGAAAAATGCACACTACACTTCTTGCAGCTTCCTTGTCTCATAGCAGACATAATTAATCCATCTTTACATATTCTCCTTCATAGTTCATTTCTATTTCTCCATCTAGTGTTTCATGCAATATGGCTCTTTCTTTAGAATGCCAAACAAATAATACCAATCTGCTATACCAAGTTGATCTGATCTGTACATAGTATAGATGGAAATTCCAATACATTAAAAAAAAAAAAATTCCCAAATGCAAACAGAAAACTGCCACAATAGCAAAAGCAGAGCCAGAGTTAGAATTTAGGCTTCCTGATTCCCAGTTATGAGGAAAAGGATTTAAAATAATATCCCAAAACCAAAACAAATGTTAGAAACAAAAGTGCATGTGGTGACCTTCAGACATTACTTCCTTTGGGAATTACAGAAAAATCCTAGCCACCTGCTATATTAGCGTATTGTGAATAGCAACGCCTGTGCTTGTTACAAAAAGAATGAAACAAAATTCATAGTATATACTGTAAATAAACTTTATAACAGAGATTCTGGCTAAAAGAGACAAACAGCAGCTGGAGTCTCAATGTTCCTCTTAAAAGCGCCCCCCCCAGACTCACTCACTGACAGACTCACTTGCTCAGTACTCTGAGTTCCGAAGCTGGGGAAGCAGCTTGAAAGGGGCTAGGGACATACAGGGAGAAACTGAATTGTCTGGCTTCAGAGAGAAGACTGGAGAGGCAGCTTTCTCCCAGACAAAAGTTCTGGCAGATACCATATTCCTTTGATGATCACACCAGCATGCAGACACAGCATACACAGCAGCACCATATCTGAATCTCCATCAACCTGGCTGACACTGGTTACCCTGCCTTGGTGATTCCCCGAGCCCTGCCCCATCCAAATTGTGGGCCCACCCAAGCCAATTCAAGCAGCCTTTCCATAAAAATGTCCTGTCTCGGCTCAGGCTGTGGACTTTCCTAAAATCTCTCACAGATTCCCAGACCCCAAACGAGCAGTGGCTGGCCTCAGTAGTGCCCTGTACTTCTTATAAAGCACTCCAAGCTTAGCCGTAGTGGCAGCTAGCCTCAGTTCTCAGTTTAGCCTCTCCTAGGTGCCTCTGAACCCACCACAAGTGACAACCATCTGCAGATCACTTCGTAGTATTTCCCGGCAGCCCCGAGCTGGGCACAGGCAGTAGCTGAACTTGGCTTGTATCAGAGCCCCTCCCAAGAGGCTCCAGAACCAACACACCCAGTGGTCAGCTTCAGACACACCAGAGCACCACTCACCTCCACAAATGACACATCCAAAGAGTAGATTGAGCAGGCACCAGAGCCCCACTAAAGTGAATCTTTTTTTGTAGAGTCAGCCCTGCACAAAAGTTCCTCCACTGTAGTCATAGTCAGTACTTACAACCAGTCTACCTGAGGGTCATTCCGTCCCACTGATGTGCCAAAAGCTATCAAGTCTCAACTACAACAGAAGGGCAAACACAACCCACACAAGAGACACACCTGGAGTACCCAGCTCAGGT